>NC_056743.1:1851321716-1851339216 GCF_019279795.1 Protopterus annectens | reverse complement strand
AACTAACAAATGGTAAAACTGATGTTATAGTGGTACATCCTTGTCACAATGCGGGCACACTATAGCTATACCTATGGTATAATTGGACTTCAGACAGTACATTACCTCCAAATAAAACCTTGCATATTAATTACATGACACTGTGGAAATGTTAACACAGTCAGACAACTCTATTTCACATCATTACATCAGTTGTACATCATATGCCTATATGTCTAGCAGTTGGAATGTATGTGTGAGGGTCCTGACACCATATATGGAGGGTCTACATTATATCAACAAAAGTTCATATAATTGAACGTTCTAATGAGCAAAAAATCTGGACATTGAGATGCGTGCTGTGAGATCGCAGTACAGTGAAGATTGGAGTATTTGCCCTTTCCTCACTGTAGTGCAATCTCGGAGTTGGTATATATATTTAGCAGGGGGTGTGTGGAGCAAAACCCACCCACAATATTGTTTTCCATTTTCGGAATTTTCGCTCATTACAGCGTTCAATTATTTGAACTTTGTTATTATAATATAGACCCTACATGGATACATTACAACTGAGGTAGAGGCAGTTCATACAGAACAGTAAATGACACACATGCTGACAGTCACACAGAGCTGCTGGGGAACACCTGTAACATTCTTCTGAATAGCAGCACAATAATGCATAAAATTAATTCTCCAAATGTCCAAGTGAACCTCTACACGTTATGTGTTTGTGCACTGCTTATAAGAGCATTGCAACATGTGGGTGATCCAAGGCGTATGTAATGTCATATTGCTGTATGTCAGATAACATTTCCAGAAGTCAGGTATATACATGCATACCTGTGACATACTGCAGCTGCTACTGTAATGGTCAAATGAGAACTGTGTCGAATGTTGGTATACTCCACTACAAGAACACATGCTTTAGTAAGGCAACAATCTCATCATCTGATGTCAACGGTTCATAGGAGGCATATTACTACAGCTGTTATGGAAGGAACATGTAGCCAAATGGCAGCAGCAGCCATGAATGCAGTAGTTGAAATTACAGACTGGAATACACTATTGTAGGGTGACAGTACATCCACACCGTAACATGGCACATGTAAATGACAGCAGCATTGACATGTGCAATGTTTAGAGGGCCATAGGGCATTAATAGGCTAATGGCCAGGAGAACATAAAATCCTAGCCATTATTATACCATTTATTTATTTTATTTTACATTTGTTTACTGAAAGAATCAGACTGGGAAAGAAGCCCATTTTCAGCTGAGTTCTGAGGAGAAAAGCTCCACAATGGTTAGTACAGTAAATACAATAAACACAGGTAATCTAAACACAGAACAAAGTAAAATCAGTATAGCATAACATACAATAAAGTACAAGAGCAAAGGATAAACATGCTACAATAGTGCTGTTAGGCACTATTACAGTCAGACATCTGTGGTGATGCTAGTCTTATATTGTATGAAATCCAGACACCCCCACCAGGGGCAGCAATATCCTAGACCTGGCCATTACCAACATGGGCGACTGGTGTTCCACACCAGAGGTCAGTTCCTTGTTGGTCAGATCTGACCACAAGCTACTCACCCTAGACATCCACATCTTGCCCCCACCCCCCCATTAGAGAAACCACCGTAAAAACTTCTCCAAAGCCAACTTCACACTTCTTAAGACAGAAGTGGCAAATTTCATGACACCCATGCAGACGAACAATAGAGGTACGACTGCTGAATCCTACACAAATGCACTTTATAAGCACTTACACAAGTGCATGGGTTGTGCTATCCCTAACAGAACCAAGAGTCTATCCTCCAAAAAAAGGAAGCCAATCTGGTGGTCTTCTGCCCTAAACAAACTCTACAACAGAAGAAAGAAACTGTTGCAAAAAAGGGTAAAATCCCATGACTGGAGGAACTCCCTGATCAGCCTCAGTAAGAAGCTGAGATTCCTCATAAAATCCTCCAAAGTTTGTTATGAAAACAAAATTGCCACTGACTCTAAAGACAACCACAAAGCATTTGATAGCTATGTCAAGAATCTCAATGGCAACACTCAGATCTACTCTGAGTTACAGCACAATGGCACTAAATATACAGAAACAACTGATATGGCCAACATCATGTCAGACAGGATCAGTGCTAACTTTATCCCCCTCTCACCCTCTAGAGGGCCAATCTCTATACCGAAAGAATGCAAAGTTCCTGTACTCACGGCTGCACAGATAAAAAACGCACTCTCCAAAGCCAAGAACACAGCATCTATGCGACCTGACAATATCCCAGGCTGCGTTCTACATGAACTACAGAACGAACTGGCATGCCACCTAAGTACCATGTTCAGTCATAGCCTCACCTCAGGCTTTCTGCCCACTGAATGGCACACTGCGACAGTTATCCCACTCCACAAAGGGGGAGCCACGACGGACCCCGGGAACTACAGCCCCATTAGACTGGCGAGCCTGGTCTGCAAGGCCATGGAATGTATCATCATGGAACTCATAAACAAAGACATTGGTAATCTCCAAACTCTGGACCCCACCCATTTCGGGTTTGTAAAAGGCAGATCATGTCTCCTAAACCTGATAGACTTCTTTGAAGCAGTCACCAAAGCCATAGATGAGGATAAGGTGGTTCACACAGCCTATCTAGACTTCTCCAAGGCTTTTGACACTATCCCCCACTCTGGAATTATAGATAAACTCACTAAACTAGGTATAATGTGAAGATTACTGATCCTACAGTCATTGCCAACATACTGGCTGACAGGTTCAGTGCAAACTTCTCCCTCCCCCAAAAGGAGAGATATCTATACCAAGCGATTGCAGCCCCCCAAACATCTCCAACGCCCAAGTGAGAACTGCTCTCTCCAAAGCAAAAAACACAGCATCCATGGGACCTGATGGTGTCCCCGGCTGTGTGCTCCACGAACTCAACGAGGAATTAAACCCACAGCTAGGACAGCTGTTTAATCATAGTCTTACCTCTGGATACGCACTCCAGGAGTGGCGCACTGCAACTGTGGTCCCACTTCACAAAGGCAGTGCCTCCACCGACCCTGGAAATTACCGGCCATTAGCTTGACAAGCCTTATCTGCAAAGCCATGGAGAGGATCATAATGGACCTCATAAATAAAGACATAGGAATTTACAGACTTTGGATCCATCCCAGTTTGGCTTTGTCAAAGGCAGATCATGCCTTCTAAACTTGGTTGACTTTTTCGAAACAGTCACCAAAGCCATTGATGAGGGAAAGGCAGTCCATACAGCCTACCTCGATCTGGCGAAGGCCTTTGATACAATACCCCACTCGGGTATCATTGAAAACTCATCAGCTTAAATGTTAACCCATACATCACAAGATGGGTTGCAAACTGGCTGAGTGACAGAACCCACAGGGTCAGAGTTGCTGGTGCCATGTCAGACTCAAAGCCTGTCACAAGTGGTGTACCACAGGGCTCAGTCCTGGGCCCACTCTTGTTTGGCATCTACTTTTCCAAGTACAAGCAAACACAGGAGGGTTATGGCTGACAAAGTTTGCAGATGACTGCAAACTGGGCGCCATAGTAGAAAACACATCTGACACAGATATCCTTCAGAAGGGTCTCACAGAAACGGATAACTGGTGCCAGAGCCATGGCCTAAAGTTAAATGCCAAAAATGCATAGTCATACCCTTCGGGAAAACAAGGTTACCCCTAGCTACCAAATAGGTGGCAATCCACTGAGTACAGAAGAAGTTATCAGGGACCTGGGGACCCAGGTTGATAGTAGTCTGTCATTCGACACCCATGTAGCTAAAGTAGTTAGGAAGACCTTCTACATTGCCCACCTTATCATGAAGGGATTCTCATCTAGATCAAGGAGGTCATAGTCTCCCTATACTCATCACTCATCAGACCAATGATTGAGTACAATGCCCCATTCGGAATGTATCTGACCCGACACTTGCAGCAGCTGGAGAGGCCACAAAGTTCCTCACCAAAAGGATAAAGGGTCTCAAACATCTGTCCTATGCTGCCCGACTGAAAGAACTCCAGCTCTATTCAGTCGCCACCGCTTGCTCAGAGGTGACCTTTGCCTAACATACAAGGCCATGTCAAACCCAGATTTGATGAATATGCTTCACCTCAAAAATCTAGATCCGTCAGAGCCACAAGGGCGGAGACTTAAACCTCGACACGGCTATTAATAGGACGTGCTGGAGGGATAGATTCATCACCCAAAGACTCCTATGCTGTGGAATAAAATCCCGGTATATGTGAGGCAGAGCACCTCGCTGGCCTTGTTCAAGAGAAATCTTGACCAATGGATGGGAGATCGCAGATATACCCCAGGGATTACCTCAGTGTCACTGCTCAACAGAGGCACAGCAAAATAATGGGTATAGTTCCCCACACTAAAGGGGTGGCGTAAGCCACAAAACTATGGGCTAGGCTTGTAAATGCCCTCGGGCAGATAGCCTAGTATGAACCTATGAACCTATGAACCTATAAATCCCTATGTCAATGAGTTGCCAACTGGCTCATGGACAGAACCCACACTGTGAAAGTAGCGCACTCCAAATCTGACTTCAGACCAGTGACAAGTGGAGTACCACAGGGTTCAGTCCTGGGTCCTCTCCTGTTTGGTATCTACTTCTCTGAAGTACAGCCTAACACAGAAGATCTTTGGCTAATGAAATTTTCAGATGACTGCAAACTAGGAGCCATAAACGAAACTCCTAACGATGTGGACATCCTACAAAAGGGCCTCACTGAGACATATGCCTGGTGTCAAAGCCATGGCCTGAAGCTCAATGCCAAAAAGTGCATTGTCATACCCTTTGGTAAAAACTCTGTACCCATGAACTACCACATATGTGGTAGTCTACTTAACACTGAAAGTGTGATAAGAGACCTTGGGACAGAGGTGGACAGTAGTCTCCTTTGATAATCACATTGCCACAGTAGTCAGGAAATACTTCTACGTGGCACACCTCATCACAAAAGGTTTCTCATCCAGAAAAAAAGAGGTCATTGCGCCCTTCTACTCATCAGTCATTAGACCCATCATAGAGTACAATGCCCTTTTGGTATGTACCTCAGAAGACATCTACAACAACTGGAAAAGCCACAGAAATGCCTCACAAAGAGGATTACTGGCCTCAAACAGATGCCCTATGCAGACCGTTTCATAAAACTCCAGCTTTACTCCATCGCATGTCGCCTACTCAGAGGTGATCTCTGCCTAACATACAAAGCTATGTCAAACCCAGAGCTGTTGGACATGCTCAACTTAAAGAAATCCCAATCCCTCTGAGCTACACGCTGTAGGGACCTAAACCTTGTCACCACAATAAACAGAACATGCTGGAGGGATAGATTCCTGTCCCAGAGACTTCCCCTATTCTGGAACAGACTACCTAGCTATGTCAAACAGAGCTCGTCATTAGCACTCTTCAAGAAAAATCTTGATGATTCACCCTGGGATCACTTCTGTGGCTTTGCTTGACAGGGGCAAAGGAAACAAAAATTCTTAGGTGGCGAAAGCCAGCATACCTTTTTGGCTAGGCTTATATAGGCCCTAGGGCCAATAGCCTAGTACCTACCTATGAAGCTATGAACCTATGAAATATCTATTAGGTGTGGTACTTTAAACCCATCTCACAATATATGAACCTATGAACCTATGAAATATCTATTAGGTGTGGCACTTTAAACCCATCTCACAATATCTATGTGATAGAAGATAGTAGACGTATGTGCATATGTCTGCATGATTTTATTACAGACTGCCTCTGTCCATATTTGACATGTGCACCACCCCATGATAGAATTGGCAATCACACATCCAGTGGTCTGGAGATGGCTTGCAGGGTGTCATGAGGGCGCTCTGATTCACGGTGTGTGTATATGCAAGTTTGAGATGATGACATCCTCAGTGTTCCAAAGAAAGGATGTTATGTGAACAGAGTGAAACAGGGGATGCAGGATTCATGGGGCTATGTAAAAGCTTCTTCTGAGTGGAAGCCAAATAAAAAGAGAATCAGAGAAAGATACCATGCCGATGATATGCCATCATCCGCTCACCAGTTATCTGAGGTTAGATTCAAACACCCATCTAAGTAGATATTCAAACTGGATTCCATACAATATAAGGCTAGCACCACCACTAATGTCTGTCTTTAACACTGTCAGAGTGTACTTTATATAGAGGATGGCATCATCAGTGTATGCTGATGAGAAGATGTTTGCGAGGTGTGTCTGACATAGATGTGCACTCACATCCAGCTGTAAAATTGTCTCCAGATTGATAGTTGAATGAACATGCTCATGCTGACTGTTGTGAGATTAGAACCCACTACCTATCTAGTTACACAAGTTGTGAAAAAAGCAATTGATGCTAGTACCATCACACAGGTTTGCCTTTAATATTGTCAATGTGCACTTTATAGAGGATGATGTCAACAGCGTCTCCTGAGAAGATGATGTTGGGAGGAGTGTCTCACATACATGTACACTCATATTCTATTGTAAAATTGTCTTTTGACTATGCACACACACACGCACACTGAAATTGACCGCAGTGAGATTAGAACCCCCATCTAACTATACAAGCTGCAGAACACAGACTTAATACCAGAACCACCCCATGCGTCTGCATTTATCACTGTTAAAGTGCACTTTATATAGGATGACATCAGCAGTGTATGCTGAAAAGATGATGTTGGGAAGAGTGTGTGACATAGATGTGTACTCACATCCCACTAAGGTATTTGCCTTACAAGCACAAGGTGCAGGGTTTGAGTCTCACAAGGGATACTTGGCTAAGCTTAAAATGGCTCACAAGGGCAGTTAGCTTAGTATGAACCTATCTTGAACCTATGAACCACACACACACACACAAGTCTACATTTAAGACTGTCAGAGGGTATGTTATAGAGGATGACATCAACAGTGTATGCTGAGAAGATGATTTTGGAAGGAGTGTTTTACATAGATGTGGACTCACATCCTACTGTAAAATGGTCTGCAGACTGATAGCTGGTTGAAGACACATACACACATAAGTTGACAGCAGGCAGGTTACAACCCGTACTTATCTAGATACACTAGCTGCAGAAGAAAGCATTTATTGCTACTGCTATTGCACAAGTCTGTTTCCAACACTGCCAGAGTTCACTTTATAGAGGATGGCATCAACAGTGTCTGTATAGAAGAGGATGTTAGAAGGAGTGTCTGACACAGATGTGGACTCATGTTCTACTGTAAAATTGCCTCCAAACTGATATTTAATCAACACACACGCCCAGTAAAGTTGGAATGGTGATGAGATGCCTACACTACTCCCCAGTGTATTGTATGCAAGTTGCACTAAGTACAGCTTAGCTAGGCTGTTCCTAGCCTCAGCCTAGTACTGAGACCTGGTATAGTCCCCATGTAGGTACCTACTGCTGTAGTGCTTCATGAGGAGTGCAAGAAATATTTTTGACTCCTCCATACCTCACCTCTGTGCCCTGAATTTGGCACCATCCTTCCCATCTCCTGCCATGTCCCAAAATGTTTTAGGTTCATAGGTTCATAGGATGATACTAGGCTATTGCCCTGGAGGCCCTTATAAGCCTAGTGAAGAGTTTGGCCCATGCTCTCTCAGTCAGCACTTGTTTCCCCTGTCCAGTAGGAATAATGTGGGACCCCAGGGGTGTATTTTCTGTCTCCCACAGTCATCCAGGTTCCTCTTAAAGAGGGCTAGAGAGGTACTCTGCTTGACATGGAGAGGGAGTCTATTCCACAGGTGGGGGAGTCTTTGGGACACAAATCTATCCCACCAACAAGTTCTATTAATGTCACAGACCAGGTAAAGTCCTTGCATGTGGATTGCACAAGTGAAGTTTGACTTACAGATATGCAGCAACTCCATTAAGGCTGGATCTGAGATGGCTTTGTATGCCAGACACAGGTCACCTCTGTGCAGTCTGTATGAGACTGAGTAGAGAGACAAGAATTTTAGCCTATCTGTATAGGATAGGTGTTTGAGACCCTGCATTTTTATGGTCAGGAACCTCTGTGGTCTCTCCAGCTGCTGCATGTGCTTGGCAAGGTACATTATGAAGGGGGCATTGTACTCAATAATGGGTCTGATAAGGGAGTAGTACAGGGATGTTATGACCTCCTTGTTCCTGGATGAAATACCCTTATTTATGAGGTGGGCCTTGTAGAAAACCTTTCGTACAATGGAGGCAATGTTGTGGTCAAAGGTCAGGTTGCTATCAACCTCGATCCCCAAGTCCATCATGAATGATTGTGTGCTTAGTACATTGTTATTATTGTGATAATTAG
This sequence comes from Protopterus annectens, assembly GCF_019279795.1. Taxonomy (NCBI): domain Eukaryota; kingdom Metazoa; phylum Chordata; order Ceratodontiformes; family Protopteridae; genus Protopterus; species Protopterus annectens. Next base: position 1,851,330,913 of record NC_056743.1, on the reverse strand, counting down.
TGGAGATTCCATTTTCCCCAATGGGGATAATGATGCATTTCTTTGCATTCAGTTTGAGGCCATGTTTCTGACACTAGTCATTAGCTTGGGTAAGGCCCTCTTGAGGATATTCACATGACTAGGGGAATTTAAGACAGCACCCAGCTTGCAGTCATCTGCAAACTTGGTCAGGCACAGACCACTGGTTTTGGCTTGCAAGTCAGAAAAGTGTATCCGAAACAGTAGAGGCCCCAAAACCAATCCTTGGGGAACAACACTCATTACATGTCTACTACTAGAGATGGCTTCCCCTATTTTGACTGAGTGGGTTCTATCAGTGAGCCAGTTAGCTATTCGTCTGGTAAAATACAGGTTGATGCCTAGCTGGGAGAGTTTATCTATTTTGCCCAAGTGGGGAATGGTGTTGTAGTCTTTGGCTAGGTCAAGGTAAGCAGTGTGCACCGAAGAAGTTGACCAAGTTTAACAGGCATGATCTCCCTTTGAGAAAACCAAACTGTGTGGGGTCAAGTGTTTGGAGGTTGCCAATGTCCTTGTTTATAAGGTCCATGATAATGCATTCCATGGCCTTGCAGGTCAGGCTAGTTAGGCTGATGGGCCTATAATTACCTGGGTCAGTGGACGCTCCACCTTTTTGCAGAGGGATGACAGTGGCTGTCATCTATGCAGCTGGGACAAAGCCAGTGCTCAGGCTTTGGTTGAATAGGGTGCCTAATGGAGCTGAGAGCTCATGCCTGAGTTCATGTAGGATACAGCCAGGGATGTTATCGGATCCCATGGAGACTGTATTTTTGCCTTTGAGAGGCATTTAAGACTTGCTCCCTGGTGATGAGGGAAGGGGTGCAGGTGCTGGAGATGTCCTGGTTTACTGATAGGGGGACAGGGGGGTGAAGTTTTCACTGAATCTGTCTGCCAGCAGGTTAGTTATAGGTTCATAGGTGCATAGGTTCATACTAGGCTATCTGTCCTAGGGCATTTATAAGCCTAGCCAGAGTGTGTTTGGCTTTCGCCACCCATTTTAAATTAATTTTGCTATGCCCTTTTTCGAGGTTAGTATACTGTGGGGTTCCTGGGTTTGGGAGGGTGGTCTGTAGCAGGCTATAAACTGGAAGGCAGTTTTACCCACTGTTAGTTGCACATGGATAGTCTCTGATGCTTCGTGCTATGCCACCAACCTGGAGGTGTGGGCATCTTTGACGAATATTGATACTCCCCCTCCTTTTGTGGTTCGGTCCAAGTTTTGGGGCAGAAAAGCATGGTATGAGGTATAACCTGGTAGTGCTGGGGTGCTCTCGGGAGCCTTGAACCAGGTTTCTGTTACTGCACAGATATCGATGTTCTCCATGCTAAGGAGAGTTTCGAGTGCATGCATCTTGAGGTTTAGACTTCTGGCGTTGAGTAGCATTACTCTTAGTTTCTTATCCCTTGTGATATCTATGGAGGTGGGTTTGTCTTTTGAGCCTTGCCTAAAAAAGGCACTATGGGGGTAGCAATATCAGTGGCTTTTGTGTATGTGGTGTTATTGGACACCAGCTCAGAGCATATTTGGCTGTTACCTTTGAGATTGGAGACATATGTGAAGAAGGCCTTGTGATTGTCCTTAGTGGATGTGGCAAATTTTGACTCGAGGTTAGCCTTAGAGGATTTCACCAGTGGCCTTATTTGCTTGTTCAGACAAAGGAGAGATTGCTTCCAATTTAGCACCTGCTCCTTCTTCGTCCTGGACAAATTTTTTTTCCTTTTATTATAGAGTTTAGTTATTGCTGCTGTCAGGTTGTCAGGTACTGGATCCCCCTTGGAATGACTCCAGGAACTAAACCAATTGTTAAAGTCAATCATTTTCTGTTTGTATTGAAGCATTATTCTGGGTAGAAACATTTTTTGCCCCCCCCCCCCTCCAATATGGACACTGGACTAAACTTAAGGGTCACTAAACCCCAATGCAATGGGAAAAACATTTGCAATAATTTCCTTCCACTTTGTGACATAATGTTTTATGACCACTGTGCAACCACACACAACCATGCCAACCATATTTGTGGCTAGTAAGCCGAGAGAAATACTGACAAACAAAAACGAAGGGAGTTTATAAAGTAGCAATAATGTTGATATCAGATATGGCATTGATTTATTGCACGTGTTCTGCAATAGCTGTTCAAACTTTGTCCAGTGGTCAACAGTGGCATGCTAAGTGACTTGGCTTTTAAGCCATGACTTTGAAGGGATCAATGGGATGACTTGACACATATTTTATATGGACTGACTCAGTATTAAAAGTAATTTGTATGATGTGGGATTCAAACCGATGTAAAAGGGAATGCATACATTCCTACATAGGTTCATACTAGGCTATTTGTCCTAGGGCATTTATAAGCCTAGCCAGAGTGTGTTTGGCTTTCGCCACCCATTTTAAATTAATTTTGCTATGCCCTTTTTCGAGGTTAGTATACTGTGCCTCTGTCTAACAGTAACACAGAAGTGATACTCGGGGTAAAACTACGATCTCCCATCCACTCATCAAGATTCCTCTTGAAGAGAGTCAATGAGGGACTCTGCCTAACCTGAACTGGGATTTTATTCCAGAGTGAAGGGAGCCTCTGGGTTATGAATCTGTCCCTCCAGCATGTCCTATTTATTTCAGTGCTGAGGTTCAAGTCTCTCGATTGCGTAGCTCGATGGGATTTGGATTTCCTGAGGTGCAGCATGTCCATTAATTCCGGGTTGGACATGGCTTTATACGTCAAGCACAGATCGCCTCTGAGCAGGCGGTATGCCACTGAGTAGAGCTGGAGTTTCTTTAACTGGGCAGCATATGGCATCTGTTTGAGTCCTTTGATCCTCTTGGCGAGGTACTTTTGGGGTCTTTCCAGTTGCTGCAGGTGTCTGGTAAGGTACATCCCAAAAGGGGCATTGTACTTAATTATGGGCCTGATGAGGGATGAGTAAAGAGGCATGATGACCTCCCCTGATCTAGATGTGAATCCCTTCATGATTAGGTGGGCTATATAAAATGTTTTTCTAACCACTTTGGCCATGTGGTTGTCAAATGAGAGATTGCTATCAACTTGGGTCCCCAGGTCCCTAATTACTTCTTCTGTACTTAATGGATTATCACCTATGTGGTAATTTGTGGGCACTTTGTTTTTGCCAAAGGGGATGACTATACACTTTTTGGCGTTTATCTTGAGGCCATGGCTCTGGCACCAGTTGTCTGTTTCTATGAGGCCCTTTTGGAGGATGCTTGTGTCGGCTGGAGAGTCAGTTATAGCGCCCAGTTTGCAGTCATCTGCGAACTTGGTCAGCCACAGTCCTTCCGTGTTGGCCTGTACCTCTGAGAAATATATACCGAACAAGAGAGGTCCCAGGACTGAGCCTTGTGGGATGCCACTTGTAACTGGTTTGGAGTCTGACATGGCTCCAGCAATTCTAACCATGTGGGTTCTGTCCTTGAGCCAGTTTGCAACCCATCTAGTGACATAGGGGTTTATATTTAAGCTGGTGAGCTTATCTATAATGCCAGAGTGGGGTATTGTATCGAAGGCATTTGCGAGGTCCAGATAGGCTGTGTGGACCACCTTTCCCTCATCAATGGACTTGGTGACTGTTTCAAAGAAATCGACCAGGTTTAAGAGGCAGGATCTGCTCTTAACAAAGCCGAACTGGGTAGGATCCAGTGTCTGTAGTTCCCCAATATCTTTATTTATGAGGTCCATGATGATCCTTTCCATAGATTTGCAGACAAAGCTAGTCAGGCTTATGGGGCGATAGTTTCCAGGATCCGTTGAGGCACCACCTTTGTGGAGAGGGACCACTGCTGCTGTACTCCACTCTTTGGGTACATATCCTGTAGTAAGGCTGAGACTGAACAGTAGTTTTATGTTTGGGTTTAGCTCTTCTTGGAGTTCATGTAGGACGCAGCCCGGGACACCGTCTGGTCCCATTGATGCTGCGTTTTTTGCTTTGGAGAGGGCGGCTCTTACCTGAGCATCTGAGATGTCAGGGGGGCAGCACTCTGCTGGGATAGATATTTGCCCTTTTGGTGTGGAGGGGGGGAGAAGTTTGCGCTGAACCTGTCAGCTATGATGTTGGCAATGTCTGTGGGATTGGTGTATTTTTTGTCATTTTGGACTAATTCTGAGCATATCTGGGAATTCCCACCCAGGTTCCTAACATAACTAAAGAAAGCCTTGTGATTATCCTTAGTGTTCTGTGCAATTTTTCTCTCGAAGCTGGCCTTAGATGATTTTATGAGTGCCCGTAGTTTTTTGCTAATAATGATCAGAGATGCCTTCCCTTTTGGGGATTTTGCTCTATCATGTAGTAGCTTCCTCCTTCCATTGTATAGTTTGTTTATGGCTGGGGTCCACCAGACAGGACGTCTGCCTTTGGAGGATTGGGTCTTGGTTTTATTTGGGATTGTGTGATCCATGCATTCCTGAAGGTGTTCATAGAATGCATTTATAAAGGATTCTGTGGTCTGGGCCGTATTTTCCACAGGCCCGGGGGCTTTGAAGGATTCCACCTCGGTTTTGAGGAGTGTGAAATTTGCTTTAGAGAAGTTTTTCACTGTGGTTTTCTGGGCAGGGGGTGGGGTCGGGATGTGAATATCCAGTGAGATTAGTTTATGGTCTGATCTTACCAGTAAGGGATACACTTCTGGTCTGGAGCATAGAGTCCCCATGTTGGCGATGATCAGGTCCAGTATATTTTCCCCTCTTGTTGGAGTGGTGACAAGTTGTTCCATAACATTTGAGTTTATAAATTCTAGGAACCTTTGGGCTAGGGTGTTGGAGCTAGAGTAATGCTCCCAGTCTATGTTTGGGTAGTTGAAGTCACCCAATATAATGGTGTTTGGAGACACCTTCATATTTTCCAGTGTTCTCAGGAAGGCCGAGTGGGGTTCCTGGGTTTGGGAGGGTGGTCTGTAGCAGGCTATAAACTGGAAGGCAGTTTTACCCACTGTTAGTTGCACATGGATAGTCTCTGATGCTTCGTGCTATGCCACCAACCTGGAGGTGTGGGCATCTTTGACGAATATTGATACCCTCCTTTGTGGTTCGGTCCAAGTTTTGGGGCAGAAAAGCATGGTATGAGGTATAACCTGGTAGTGCTGGGGTGCTCTCGGGAGCCTTGAACCAGGTTTCTGTTACTGCACAGATATCGATGTTCTCCATGCTAAGGAGAGTTTCAGTGCATGCATCTTGAGGTTTAGACTTCTGGCGTTGAGTAGCATTACTCTTAGTTTCTTATCCCTTGTGATATCTATGGAGGTGGGTTTGTCTTTTGAGCCTTGCCTAAAAAAGGCACTATGGGGGTAGCAATATCAGTGGCTTTTGTGTATGTGGTGTTATTGGACACCAGCTCAGAGCATATTTGGCTGTTACCTTTGAGATTGGAGACATATGTGAAGAAGGCCTTGTGATTGTCCTTAGTGGATGTGGCAAATTTTGACTCGAGGTTAGCCTTAGAGGATTTCACCAGTGGCCTTATTTGCTTGTTCAGACAAAGGAGAGATTGCTTCCAATTTAGCACCTGCTCCTTCTTCGTCCTGGACAAATTTTTTTTCCTTTTATTATAGAGTTTAGTTATTGCTGCTGTCCACCAAACAGGTTTACTCTTCCTTGTGGAAGGTGATTTGGTCCTGTCAGGTATTGCTGAGTCCATACAACTATGTAGGTAGTCATATAGTTTTTTGGTGTAAGCTTGGACATTATTAGTGCTAGTTCCAACTGAAGGGATGGTGGCTGTAAAGCTGCTTATACCTGCTCTGAGAAGACCAAAGTCAGTTTTGGAAACTTTTTTTGGTTGATCTTGACAAGCAGAGGTCAGTGAGATGGTGGCTTCAAAAGTTATTGCTTTATGGTTGGATTTTACCAAGGTGGATGACACTGTAGGGGTGCTACAGTGGCTACTCATGTTGGTTAGGACCAGGTCCAGGAAATTTTTACCTCTTGTAGGGGTGTTGACCAGATGATCAAATGCATTGGCATTGACGAAGTTGAGGAATCTCTGGGCATTCATGTTTGGGCTAGAATACGTCTTCCACTCTATGGTTGGGTAGTTGAAGTCACCCAGGATCAGAGTACATGGTTGAGTCTTGATGGATTCAAGTAATTCCAGATAGGTGGAGTGGCCATCCTGAGTCATGGCTGGGAGTCTGTAGCTAGCTATGATTTGAATAGATGGTCTGTCAACAGTTAACTGCACTTGGAGTGTCTCCTGTGCATCATACTGTTTGACCAGCCTGGAGGTGTGTATGTCTTTGATAAATATTGAAACTCCACCACCTTTGGCTTGGTAGCCCTCCATTTGGGGTCTGAAATTATGGTAGGATGAGTAACCTGGTAAGGTTGGGATGCTCTCCACAGCTTTGAACCAGGATCCAGTGACTGCACAAATTTCAGCAACCTCTAGGGCAAGAAATGCTTGCAATGAGTGCAATTTCATGCTAAGACTCCTAGCATTTAGCAGCATGACCTTTAAATTTTGTTTAGAAGAATTTTTCATGTTGGTAATTTTGTCCTCATGACTTCATCTAAAAAGGACACTATGGGGGAGGCAAGAGCCTTTGCCAGAAGCCTGAAGCCCAGGGGAGACTGATGAACGCCATCTCTGGCAAAGCATCATGGTCTGTCAATCATGTCCTAACAGGCTGTCAGGTACTGGATCCCCCTTGGAATGACTCCAGGAACTAAGGCAATTGTTAAAGTCAATCATTTTCTGTTTGTATTGAAGCATTAATCTGGGTAGAAACATTTTTTGCCCCCCCCCCTCCAATAAGGACACTGGACTAAACTTAAGGGTCACTAAACCCCAATGCAATGGGAAAAACATTTGCAATAATTTCCTTCCACTTTGTGACATAATGTTTTATGACCACTGTGCAACCACACACAACCATGCCAACCATATTTGTGGCTAGTAAGCCGAGAGAAATAGTGACAAACAAAAAGGAAGGGAGTTTATAAAGTAGCAATAATGTTGATATCAGATATGGCATTGATTTATGGCACGTGTTCTGCAATAGCTGTTCAAACTTTGTCCAGTGGTCAACAATGGCATGCTAAGTGACTTGGCTTTTAAGCCATGACTTTGAAGGGATCAATGGGATGACTTGACACATATTTTATATGGACTGACTCAGTATTAAAAGTAATTTGTATGATGTGGGATTCAAACCAATGTAAAAGGGAATGCATACATTCCTACATAGGTGATTATTCCTAATTGCTACAGAGGAAGTGTTTGCTAATCATGGTCATTACAGATGTACAGTTTAAAGAGTGACTTGTGCTATTCTTTGAATAAGCCCACATGTGCATGTGTGTGACATAGAAAGGTCCTCATTTATGCATTCTCAGGTGTGATGCAGGCCTAATCCCTGACAATATATTGGAAATGGATAGACTTGCATGGCTTTAGTAATAGAGTTTAGCGTTGTATTACATACCTCTCAATATGTTTGTTTTACAGTTATACTCAGGTTATGGAAGGGCTGTAGCTGATTGCCAGTAAAGTTCTGTGTTCGTCAGAGATATAGAACTGCATATTTTATTACATATATATAAAAGCAGTAATGATACCTTTCTGTCAATCTGCTATACACAGCTATTGGTATGTAGTATTATCTTTATAATCACAGTTCTGTGAAAATGACAGTAGGACATCCTTACTTAAAAAGTGGAGTGTGCTTGATTTAAACCCTGCTTCATCTCTGTACTGGCTATGAACTCAGGTTCATAGGTGTGTACTAGACTAATGGCCCTGGAGCCTTTACAAGCCTAGCTCATAGGATTACCCTGGCATCGTGCCACCCGATCTTAGTTCCCAGTGCATCTGTTGAGTAGAGCCACTGGAGTGATTCCCAGGGTGAATTTTCTATTTCCCATCCACTCATCAAGATTTCTCTTGAAGAGGGTCAGTGAGGTGCTCTGTTTGACATGTATGGGAAGTCTATTCCATAGTATGGACAGTCTCTGAGTTATGAATCTGTCCCTCCAGCATGTTCTGTTGATTGTGGTAATGAGGTTGAGGTCTCTGAAGCGTGTGGTGTGGAGGGAATGGGGTTTCTTTAGATGTAGCATTTCTAACAGAGCTGGGTCAGACATGACTTTATAAGTCAAGCAGAGATCATCTCTAAGTAGGCAACATGAGACAGAGAATAGTTGGAGTTTTTTGAGTCTGTCCATATAGGACAAGTGTTTAAGGCCTAGGATCCTCTTTGTGAGGTACTTTTGTGGCCTCTTCAGTTGTTGGAGGTATCTAGTGAGGTACATGCCAAATGAAACATTGTACTCAATGACTGGCCTAATGAGGGAAGAGTAGAGGGAGACAATGATCTCTTTCTTCCTGGATGCAAAACCCTTAGTAATGAGAGGTGCCAAATAGAATGACTTTCTGACCACAGTGGCAATGTGGTGGTCAAAGGAGAGGTTGCTGTCAACCTGTGTTTCCAAATCTCTTATAATGCCTTCTGTGTTCAGTGGACTGCCATCAATGTGGTAATTCATGGGAACCTGGTTTTTCCCAAAGGGTATGATGACACAATTTTTGGCACTGAGCTTAAGGCCATGGTTCTGACACCAGTCGTTGATCTCAGTGAGGTCTTTCTGTAGGATGTCAACATCACTTGGGGAGTTAATAATAGCTCCCAACTTGCAATTGTATGTGAACTTTGTAAGTCAGAGTCCTTTGTATTGGCCTGGACTTCAGAGAAGTAGATACCAAACAGGAAAGGATCTAGGACCGAACCCTGTGGGACTCCACTCGTGACTGGTCTACAGTCTGACTTGAAGTCAGCTACTTTCACATTGTGGATTCTATCTGTGAGCCAGTTTGCAACCCACCTAGCGATTTAGGGGTTGATGCTTAGATTAGTGAGTTTTTCTATGATTCCTGAGAGGGGAACGGTATCAAAGGCCTTGGCCAGATCAAGGTAGGCTGTATGAACCACCTTGCCTTCATCCACACCTCTGGTGACTGACTCAAAGAAGTCGACCAAGTTCAGCAGGCATGATCTACCTTTCACAAAACCAAACTGTGTGGGATCCAGAGTTTGGCGATTCCCTACATTCTTGTTTATTAAATCCATAATGATGCATTCCATAGCTTTGCATATTAGACTCATCAGACTATGGAGAGATAGTTCCCAGGGTCTGTAGTCACTCTTCCTTTGTGGAGAGGAATGTAGCAGTGTGCCA
>NC_056743.1:1851234700-1851321216 GCF_019279795.1 Protopterus annectens | reverse complement strand
CCCCAAACCAATATTTGTAATAGTGTACAGACATATACTCTCCATGTCCTTTGTTCATAAAGTTGGTCGTGGCAGAATGTGTGATTGCTATGGTCCATGTTATACTCATATATGAACACTTCAACCACTGAATACCGGATACATATGGAATCCCGAACGCACACAATTCCGACGCCCACAGTACCGGGCCCAGACTCCCAAACCCCACATTACCGAACACTCAAACTCACGACAGTCAAACTCGCGAAAGTAAGACAAACACGGAACACACACACACACACACACACACACACACACACACACACACACACACACCGACACACTGCTACCCACCACATCCAAACAAACCATCCTACACTATGTATGAGCAGGTGGGGAAGCCCCCCTACACCCCCCATATTGGTGGCTGCACCCCCCACACCCTCCTACTTTAATATTCTACCTCCTAGATCGCACAAACAGACGCACAAAGCAAACCCACACCCACACATTACACTCCCCCAGGAACACACACCACACTCAGAACACACACTTACACACACTACAGCCCTCAGAAACACACTTATACACAGTAACCTACCTGAACCGCAACACCAGAAGCACTAACTAAATGTCCCTTAACATTGGGATTTTAAAACTCGCGCTTCTGGTGTTTCAGTACTGTGGTCTTTCAGTCTTTTAGCCTTGTGATTACGCGCATTGGTATGTCAAGCATTCAGTATTTGGTAGGTATCCCATTTATATATACCTCTATGGTTGTGTAGATGTTGTTAACCTATCTATATATCTACATATATATGTATATCCCCTATATATCGACATATATTTCTCTGTCTCTCCTTCTATCTCTCTCTCTATATATGTTGATATATATATATATATATATATATATATATATATATATATATATATATATATATATATATATATATAACATGCACCTTTCATTGGGTACATGGCGGTTTGTCCTATTTCCACACAATCTTCCCTTTTGTGTTTTAACCTCTATGAATACACAACTGCCACTGGTACATCTCAGGTAGCTTAGTGGTAGGTTATAGTGATGATTGAGTACATGGTTGTGTGTTCTAATCCTGGCAGTGGTCATTTTACCTCTCAGAGCAGACACTGGTAGTGCAAGGGTGATTAACGCACATTTCAGCGGTTGTGAGTGGCTTTGCTCGTGATCTGTGCGATGTTCAGCAAAGGTTAAACCTCTGGGGTGCTTATCCATGTAGTCATGTTTAAGCGCCGCTTACCGACACTTACTGGTGCAATAACCTGCTAAAGTCTGCTTAAAAGTGCTTTAATAACCTGCATCCAACATCCCTTATTCGGGACCTCAAAAGGACGTAACATCCCTTGCAGGTGTTGAAACCGGGACCATGAATACCACTGTCACTGGCTTTACCACTGAGGCATCTGAGATATGTACAACTTTTATGGTGTTTAGTATGTACAGTATACTACAGCCATTCCTCACCACTGCAAACAAATGTGTAAGTCAGTTGGTGTACATATGTATGATACCAGTTAATGTTCATAGTTTTGTTGAAGTCAGTTTGCAATGTGACATGACAGGGAGTATTATGGATAAGAATGGTTCTTGTTTTGTGTCCTTTTTACATAGGTTCATAGGTTCATAGGCTGGTACTAGGCTTTCAGTCCTTGGGCCTATACAAGCCTAGCCATAACAATTCCCTGGCTATTTCTTCCCACACTATTTACTTCCCCGGACCCCTGTCTAGCAGGGCGACTGATGTTATCCCCAGGGTGAATTTCCTTTCTCCCATCCAATCGTCAATGTTCCTTTTGAAGATGGCCAAAGAGGCACTCTGCTTGACATGTATGGGCAATCTATTCCAGAGTCTGGGGAGTCTCTGGGTCAGGAACCTATCCCTCCAGCATGCTTTGTTTATTGTGATGACAAGGTTTTGATCCCTGGAGCGTGTGGCTCTGAGGGACTGGGATTTCTTTAAGTGTTGCATGTCCAACAGCTCTGGGTTTGACATGGCCTTGTATGTTAAGCAGAGATCACCTCTGAGTAGACGATATGCGACAGAGTATAGCTGGAGTTTTTTAAGGTGGTCAGCGTCTGCTTTAGGCCTGTGATTCTTTTATTGAGGTATTTCTGAGGCCTTTCCAGTTGTTGCAAATGACTTGAGAGGTACATACCAAATGGGGCGTTGTATTCTATAATGGGTCTAATGAGGGATGAGTACAGTGGGACAATGACCTCCTTTTTTCTGGATAAAAAGCCCTTAGTGATGTGGTGTGCCACATAGAAGGATTTCCTGAATGTTGTGGCGATGTGGTTATCAAAGGTGAGACCACTGTCCACCTGTGTCCCTAAGTCTCTTATCACACTTTTGGTGTTTAGTGTACTGCCACCTATATGGGAATTCATGGATACATGTTTTTTCCTAAAGGGGATAACTATACATTTCTTGACATTGAGCTTGAGCCCATGGCTCTGGCACCAAGCATCTGTTTCTGTAAGGCCCTTTTGTAGAGTATCCACATCATTTGGGGATTCAATAACGGCTCCCAGTTTGCAGTCATCTGCAAACTTTGTTAGCCTGAGTCCCTTAGTGTTGGCCTGTACTTCAGAGAAGTAGATGCCAAACAAGAGCGGTCCCAGGACTGAACCCTGAGGTACTCCACTTGTCACTTGTCTGGAGCTGGATTTGGCTACTTTTACAGTGTAGGTTCTATCAGTAAGCCAGTCAGCAACCCATTGGGTGACGTAGGGATTAATGCCCAGCTTAGTAAGTTTATCTATGATTCCAGAGTGGGGGATGGTGTCAAAGGCCTTGGCAAGGTCTAGATAGGCTGTGTGGACCACCTTACCCTTGTCCATGGCTCTGGAGACTGATTTGAAGAAGTCAGTCAGGTTCAGGAGACAAGATCGGCCCTTCACGAACCCAAACTGGGCAGTGTCCAGTGTTCGAAGGTTGCCAATGTCTTTGTTTATAAGTTCCATGATAATAACACTCCATGGCCTTGCAGATAAGGCTCATCAGACTGATGGGACGGTAGTTTCCAGGATCCAAGGTGGATCCCCCCTTGTGGAGTGGGATAACTGTAGCTCTGTGCCACTCAGTGGGCACGAAACCTGAGGTGAGGTATTGTGCCCATACTCCATGTGTACCCCTACAGTTCGCATAATGAACATCTGACACAGGCCCTCCTTGACGCATATTCCATTAGTCAGCGGTCCTCCCCCACACCAGTCTCCACATACAAAGCAACCATTGCTTCTATGGAGAATTAGGTTTATATTAATAGTTATAATACCAGAGCTGCATGTGTTTTGCATACACTTCTATCTATTTGGAATGCTTCTGTGTCACAAAGTGTGTTCATAGATGTTTATATGTATATATATATATATATATATATATATATATATATATATATATATATATATATATGTATATTATATATATATATATATATATATATATATATATATATATTTCTATCTATGTGCACACATCAGTGACTTGTATATACATATATATATAAATATATGTGTGTGTGTGTGTGTGTGTGTGTATATATATATATATATATATATATATATATATATATATATAGTATTCGTTTGAAACACTTACACTTATGTAGACTTGTATATGTTGATTCACACATTACAGTACATTACAATGTACTGTACATATGTACACAAAGTGACTGTCCCATTTGTGGTCTGTACTGTGAAATGCCTGTAGTATAAGGTGTAGTCTAATGACCACTTACCGTCTATACAGATTAGGTGGATTAGTGTTAGGTCCCATGACTATGGTGTGCATGGTCCAGGGTTCAACACCTGCAATGTATTAAACATGTTTTACTACAGAATAAGGCTAATTTAAGCAGTTGTACGCAGGTTTAAAGGTGTTTGTGCAATATTATACCAGCAGTTGTACACAGTTAAACAAGCTTTACATCCTACAACCTGTGCATGCAAATATGGCCACTTCTGCTAACTACTCAGGATATATACATTTCAGTGATGTAACATCTCACTATGTGCTTACATAACATAACATTGTCTGTTAACTGTACTCTCCAGCACTCATGGGTTTATGTGTGTTCCAAATGTTTATTATTCTGTGGAATACTACCTATATATGCAAGCTGTGGTTAAGGTATTCTATGTAACATGTAAATCATCTCTGACTTTATTGGGATTTGAACCAGGACTGCACAGATATTATGCAAATGCTGTAGCCATTACACTATTGACATTAACGTTCCTTCTGCCTATTTCCTATGTCCATGAATCCTATGTGTAAGCTTGGCTACACAACAGGCGGAGCCACCCACACCCAGTGAGCTTCTCGAAATACCGACATGACACATGAATTGGGAGACTATACAGTAACATCCTAAATACATTTGGCATAGCCACTCACTGACACACTTCAGGGTAAACCTTGATGTGTGACTGGCCAACAGTATATACACCCCTGGGATCATGTGTCCCAGAAACATACAGCCAGGGTGTGGGGGAGCCACTCCAGTTTTTTAGCTGCAAGACCTGCTGGGTAAATTAAATGCTGTTGGGATGTCATATTAACATGCCCTTTTGAGATCACTGTGTGCCCCTATCACCCTACAGCACCCCAGTCTTCAGCAGTTTCCAGCAACTCTGCCTGGAATCACTTAATTTGCTACGCTTGACAGAGGCTCAGTTACTTCATCAATGGTGCAGGTAAAGCCACCACACTGTAGCTATGCTTCTAAATGCCCTTGGGCAGATAGCCTACTACATATCTATGAACATCTACAGTGCAGGCCATCTCCAACATCATATGTGATTATACAGTGTTTTCTGATCACAATATACAGTGTAAAATCACCATGTAGTCAGACAACAATTAAATACAGCAATAGCATACAGGCTACTGATACATAATCACTCCAAAAACCTATATTGGAAGCTAGTGGACTTGTATAGGTTTCAGGCTTTGTATTGATTACCAGTAGGTTACCTAGAGGAAAGATGGGGCACAGGCACAGATGGGAAACATGCCTGCAACAATGCCATACCAACTTGCATGTGTCAGCCTAGGGCTTTGGAATGCTGGGCAAGGCTATTGGCACCCCCATGGTGCCATTTTTAGGCAGGTCTCAGAGATGAATCTCACCTCCATGAACTGCACAATAGCAGAATCAATGAGGGTTAGGCTACTCAACACTAGGGGTAGTACTCACAACATGCACACACTCACAGCACCCCTCAGTATGGACAACATCTACATCTGTTCTGTGACTGGGACCTGTATAAGGCTCCTGTGAGCACACCGGTACTACCAGACTACAACCTGTAACACACATTTCAGCCACTGAACATGGACTGGCACAGACATGGAGGGGGTGTATCCATATTCATCGGGGATACCTACACCTCCAAGTTAGTGGGGCAGCATGATACCTCTGTGGTCATCCATGTGCAGCTAACATCAGCCACAACTGCATTGCAAACTGTGAGCTGCTACAGATAACCCTCCATGACCCAGGAGCACCACTACAACTATCTGGAGACAGTGATAAACATGACAGTCCTACCAGACACCCTGTTATTGGTCAGTGTCGGCTACCCTACACTTAACTGGATAACCTACTCGAGTATTCACTTCCAGGCCCAGTACTTCCTGGGATTTATCATCTCATATGGCCTGTATCAGTTGGTAGACAGACTAACGAGATGTGAAAACATACTAAAAGTGGTAATCACTGACATGTGCAATAGGTGCACTACAGCAGAGGTAAACCGGTCACTGTATAGATCTGACCATGAACTATTCACTGATGATTTCCACTCCCAACCATCTCCCCCACCCAGGTAACACACAGTGAATACCTTTCCTACAGCTAAATTCACAGTAATAATGACAGAGGTGGGCGGGTTCACAGCCCCCATGCTCAGGGATGACACTGCTCAAGATACAGACAGAATTACAAATGCACTCTATAAGCACCTACAAAGCTGTATGGGTCATGCCATCAATGGTAAACCAGGACTCGCTACTCCTACACAAGGACACCAGTCTGCTGAACCCTTGCATTATACAGGCTATACAACAGAAGTAGGACAGTAGTCCAGAACAACAGCAAATCCCAAGACATGCAGACGTCCGTGACCAGTATTAGCAAGATACTTATGTTACTCATGTAATCATCCAAGGCTGACATCCACAGGTAAATAGGCATGGATTCAGAATATAACCACAGCTGTAAGGGCCATGAACGTACCTCGCCAAGAGGGATAATGCCCTCAGACATGTGTCCTATGCTGCCAGACTGCATAAACACTTGCATTACTCAGTGGCATCTCGTTTACTCAGAGATGATATTTGCTGGCCAACAAAGCCGTGTCCAAGTCAGGCTTAATGGATATGCTCCACCTATGGGAATCCATGTCACAGTGAGCCACACACTGTAATGAGCTACACCTTGCCACAACCATAACTGGAAGATGCTGTAGTGACGGATTCCTGTCACTTGTACTCCCCATGCTTTGAAACTACATCCCTGATTACATTATACGGAGCCCCTCACTAACACTCCAGGGAATCCTTGCAGAGTGGGTGGGGAACAGTGGATACACCCCAGGGTTCTCACAATTGGCTCTGCTCCACAGAGGGACAGTTAGTTAATCAATGGGGTGGCAACAGCAGACACATTTTGGCTAGGCTTATGAATGGCCTCGGGCAGTTAAGCATGTACCTACCTATGTGCCTATGACCCTATACATACAGTATCGACACATGCTGATAGCTTAATTTACTGATCAGGTATTGACTTACCTTGTGCCAATGGCAGTTGTGTGTACAATAGTTGAGGGCTGCCTATGTAGGATGCACACAGTAGACCACCTATACATGACAATTTACAGGTGGTCGTGTGTGTGTGTCATCCATGTTTACTGTGTGGGCAAGTGGAGAAGGGTGTCAGTCCGTAGGTGCCTACACTGTCAGTGTGTGTGCTATATGTTCCTTCTTTGCCAAGGCATGGGCATACTGGGCATACCTCTATCTGCCTACTGATGCTGGCACAGGATGTTTGTGGTCTGAGTCCCTCTGTGCCTGTGGGGCCCTTGGCAATGGTGGTGTGCTGTGAGGGCCTTCTGTCCCTTCTGCAGCTGTTTCCACAGGATCATATTGTGTAGCATGGCACATACTATGAAGATGGGGGCACACATGCCTGGATAGTACTGCAAGGCTCCACCAGATATGTCCATGCAATGGAACCGTGATTTCAGCATCCCAAACACATGTTCTATGATGATTCTGGTTTGTGCGTGTGCCTCATTATGGCATTCTTGCATGCTTGTGTGTACATTTTTGATGGAAGTCATCATCCACGGTTCCAGTGCATAGCCAGCATCCCCCAGCAGGTGGCCATATGGGATGTCTCCCCCCTGGAAAATACCTGATACAACTGTAAGGCATGCCAGATGTGTGAGTCGGGATAGCTTCCAGGGCTGCCAGCACACACATCCATGATAATGCCCTGGGCATCACACACAACCTGGCAGTTGATGGAGGGGTATCCCTCGTGGTTTATGTAGTGCATTCCCTGCTTACCAGGTGGTGACTTGATGTGTATGTGCGTGCAGTCTATTGCACCCAGTACCTCCGAGTAGTCTGCCACATGGTGGAAGAGACGCATATTGCTGGCCAACTCCTCCTGCATTTGGGGGAAGTATATGCACTCATTGGCATGTGGTAACATAGCATCCAGGAACTAGTGGAGTACCCTGGATGCTGATGCCTGTGAGATCCCCATGATATTCCCAGTTGGCCTTTGAAAGGTACCTGTGGCTAGTATTCTCAAGCTTACACATACCTTTGTGTCCACTGGGATGGGTTCGCCTCTGTTATTTCTGGCTCTGAGGCATGGCCGGCACAGCTCAACAAGTTGATGTATGGTGTCCCTGTCCACCCTGTAATGCTCTACTATCTCCAGATCATGTAGCCCCTGGCAGGTTACCCTGGGTCTGAACACTCTTCTCCTCCTCCGGTGCCTGAGATGGTTGTCAGCATCATCCTCCACATCACCGTCAGTTTCCAGCACATGCTGGTGAATAAAAGCTATGGCAGCCCCTAACATGTACATATTGAAAGTTCCCCGTCTGTATACACCAATGGTGCAGAGTGTCTGGGAATACACAAGTGTATGTGAGGTGCTTTCACACTTTATACTATTGTGCTTTGGCTGCTGCTGGTGTAATTGGGTGTGTATGTGCAATTCCAGCTGCAGGGTATCTTAATTATGGGTTTTACAGTGGGTACTGCTATTGTGGGGCCTTTGGTGTTGAATTACGCTTGGCGGCCATGAGTCATCTATTGCCCTTTGCTTCACTTTTCAACCAGATTCTCTACCCATTGTCAGGCATGCATTCAGCTGCCGGCTTTCTTGTTTTGTACTTTCCCAACCCAGGCTTGTGTAGCGAAATGTGTTATGTAGCTGATCTACTGCAAGTTTGCTTTGTTCTGCTGTGACAGTTCTCTTTTCTTTGCAGTACGGTACCTCCCCTTTCCTGTTCTACAGGTAGCTGCTAGCAGCCTTGTTAGCTGTTGTCAATGGCCCACTGTGGGTTCCTAGGTGATAATTATTCATGTGAAAGCCATTTACCATGCTGCAGCATTTCTTTATTGTCTTCCCATATCCTTCCTGTTTCAACTGTGGTGCATGCCACACACTGCCATTTACCAGGTTTCGAGTGAGTTTTCATCCATGTTCACATACACTTTCGGTTACCTTGTGTGCTCTCAGCTAAGCAAAGCTATGGCTACTTCCACACCCCTATCCTGCGGCTTTGCTTAGCAACAGGCAAACCAGATTAGCAATGCTCAAATGTGCTTACAGCTAAGGTGGTGCACCCCTCTCTTGATGTCATCTTTATCTCCAGGCCACACCTAGGTATTGTACCACTGTGCTGT
Organism: Protopterus annectens; assembly: GCF_019279795.1. Taxonomy (NCBI): domain Eukaryota; kingdom Metazoa; phylum Chordata; order Ceratodontiformes; family Protopteridae; genus Protopterus; species Protopterus annectens. The sequence continues at coordinate 1,851,312,259 of NC_056743.1, read as the reverse complement.
GAGGTACATCCTTACGCCGGTGAGGATTTTGTGATTCAGTATTACTTGTCTCATTTGCATGGCATTGACTACTAATTCCTAGTTACCGTGCAGAACACTGTCACAGACCCTTACCAACCCTTGTGCCATGGCTGTGGTGTAGCACGTGTGCCATTGACTGTAATGGGGAATTTGTGAAATGTGTTACATTGCAGTTTTATTACATATAAATATATTTTCATTGTGATCCCATTTGTGCACCGATGCACTGCGATTTTACTTTGCGTTAGTGTGGCCATGACATTAAATGTTCTTTTTTTATGTGTTGTGCATGTTTTTTTTATGCCAATGGCTATATATTTAGCCATTGGCATATATTAACAGTATAATACATGAGTTTGGTCCGCTGTCATGGCTCCGATTTTATGTTTGAAAAAATGTAAACCGTTTTTTCGGTTTACATTTCTGCATGCTTACACTACGCCTGCACCACTTCATGAATTGCTATATACCTTCATTTACATGCTACACTGCTGCGCATGCGGTAATTAGCACACATGCGCTGGGAGCTGTGCAGCTGTGGCGTATGCAGGTAGTGCACATGGAAACAGCTCATACCTGAATTGCTCAGCGGCCATATTTGGAGTTAGATCTGCGATGCTACACCTGCGCCTGGTGCAAGCTTCATGAATCCCAGGGTAGGTGGTATATTTGTCAATTCCGTGTATTTTGTTGTCATTCTAGTTTCAAGTATTGGCAAGTATGATGCATGGATTTTTATTCAGCTTACTTTCAGCCTTAATCATTTCTCAGTATTTTTCTCATCTACTTTCTTTTGTAGGTCAATAGCTACATTAGTACATTTTCTGGACCAGCAATCTTTTCATGTACTACGCCTTGCTAATTTTGAATATTTTTTTATGGTTGATTTGATGGTAGACCGCCTAATATTGAACTGAAGGTCACAACCTAGATCACTCCCAAATATATTTTAAACAATTGCAAGAAATCACCATTAATATATTTATTCTCTAAGAGATCAGTGTTAAGTCTCCAGAATGACCTTGGGAAGTTAATAACACTGTAGCTGTATTTTAAAGATGAACTGTCGAGAGATATGAAAGTGACCTAAATTCAATTTTATATACCATATTAAAGCTATACTAAAATTTAGAAATTAGAAAGAAATCAGTCCGAAACCATAATTTATGATGTGGAGAGAAGAAAATGTAACCAATTCCTTCTGGGGAAAACAGCTCTACATGGGTCGAAAAGTTCATAGAGTTTCCTAAGGCTCATAAGAAATTTGGTTTCTTTAATTTTAGCTGATGAATTCAAACCCAGTTTAGAAAACACAAAACCTAATGCTACATTTCAGTCTACTGCCATTATAAATTTGCGACTATAAGAAAGCATGGTTATCGTGACTAGGAGCACAGGTGGATGCTATAACTAATACTTTTATTATGACAGGATTTTTAAAGTCCATCATACCAAATTTTCTTTTAAGATTGTCTTTAAACTGAAATATTTAGAATGGAGTTTTTATTCTGAATAAGTATCAAAAAAATGTTTGTTTGCTGAACTGCCTACAGCAAAATATGCATGAACCATTTCCATGTATAATCATCAAATAGTAAGTCTACCATGTGAGTCTTTTGAACATAAATATTTGTGCCCATGTGGTATAAAAGGTACTAAAATAATATACATTTATGACATATACAGATTCTGTGAAGGTTCTGAGGACATTCTTAACTGTGAAATATTTTCGAGTTTAAAGTTAGTAAAAAAAAGTATTTTTCTCTGTTCATTGTTACAGCAGGAATAGGGGATCCCACTTAATAACCTTGATATATAGTTTGCTTGCCATAACTAACGTAGCTTTCAAACTTGTCTCATTGTAATACTGCCTTAAGATAACTTTGTATTAATACTCTAAAAAGTAGACAAATCATCAGAAATATATCCCTTATACTCAGACCCACCACCTTGTTCCTAACTCCAGTAACTCCAGGAAGGATGAGCCTTAGACATCTAATAAGATGGTGGCAGTTTAACCCTCTGAACTCACTGACCATATTTTTACATTCTCAACTAAAGTGCTGACTAGCACAAACTAATGGTAAGTAAAATCTGCCAGTGGAGGGCGAGCCATGATGCTGCTCTACTCTGAGTTTGCCTGATCCATACGTGGTATAAAGTTAATGTAGTAAGGTATCAGGTACAGCATTATGTTTAAATTGCAAACCTTATCCAAGAAATCATATCAGAGGCAGTAACCCTGCTGAATTTAAACTTCTAGCTCCTGAAATGAGCAGAGAAGCAAAGTGAGGTCTTTAGGGAGTGACAAGGGTATTCAAAAGGTGTCAATGTAAGAAGTCTGGAGTATATTCTAAAACTAGAAGGGGTGAAAACTGCTACACTGGATACTGCAGAAAGTCTTGTGAATGGGGTTAGTATAGAATAACTTTATGCTTATTGTTTTTTTTTTTCTGGATCACTCAAGCAAAAGGGAAGCTTGTGAAGTTATTTTAATATCTCCTTGTTTGTTGGGGAGAGACTGAATTTTTTTAAATACTATTTATTTCAGGGGTACTGTTGAAGGGATCACCTTATAATCTATGCGAGCTGTTAGCAAGGTTAGATTTGAATGTTGATTTTTTTTGGTTTCGATCACACGTCGTAACAGAAAGCTAAAGTTGTGTTTTCCCCTCATGTATAAACCTGATTTAAACAAGAACTACTATGGACTGTTGTTTTTACTGCAACATATTACACTGGTGGACTGCAGTTGGCATTAAAAGCAGTTTTCTTTTAGACTGTGATTTTCCTACTTGTACTGCATGACTATTCCACTCTAGAAAAAGGAATACAGTCTCTACGTGAGCATTAACCACTGATTGAGTGCTTAACAGAATTAAGCCTTCAGAATGAAAACTGTACCTTAAAGTGGCAGTAACCTGTGCTATGCTGCTTAAATTCCTTCCTTTTAAAAATGAGAGAGCTGCTAAAGCCTTATGACTATACAGTGGTTTTGGTCTACTTGAATGGAACCTTATGAGTGTTTTTGTGCTTTTGTTTTTTCTTGTTTCAAAATTCAGAGCTCTGCATGTACTGAACTCTAACTACCAAGTTCCATGCAAAATGCAGAAATTACTTGAGAACTTAATGCATTCTACAAGGCTCTTCATGAAAGGAGTGCATCCAGTGATCAACCCTTGGGCATCCGCTAGACAGCACACAAAAGAGTGGTATGCAGCCACTAATCATGTTAGTTTTAAGGAAATGTTCATATAATCACAAAATCATAAGACATCTAGAAATTTAATCTTAAACACACTGAATCAAATCACATTTCATCTAAAATGTCATATACAGCAAATACTCCTCTAATGTACCATCTGCATCCTCTATGGAGGGGCTTTACCTCCCTCAGCCCCCCTCTTATTTAAATATACTTAATCCACAGTCACACAATTATAGAGCAAGGTATACATTTACCTTCTGTTCCTGCTATCCTAACACTCAAAACCACATCAGCATTAATTCTTTATAGACTGCTACTCTTTTCTATCAAATGTGATTAGATTAAATGCCCTTTATATGAAATTAGTTTCAGATTAAACATAGTAGTAGTGAAAATATAGCTAGGGTAGATGTGAAAACAAGAAAATAGAAAAATGCCACTTCATACCCACACATTAAACAATAAAATGACCTGCTGTACAAATTAACAAAATACAATGGAAAGATACATTACCGTGGGAATGTATGGCTAGGCTTCTTAAGATCTCTACAGATTAATAGCCTTGTAGATAACTATGAACCTATAAAATAATACATGGTTTAGAAATGCTGTGATACCCTTAACCATCATGGATTTTTCTTTTGAATGCATAGCAATGGACATTGGGGTCCAGTCAGAAATTTGACTAAGGACCATCAGTATATCAAGGTAATTTGTGATTATGAAACAAATTTTCAAAGGCAGTGCCTCTATGAATAGTCATTTGCCGGGATTCAATAAAGTAATTTTTCTGTGCAGCAGCTGCTCCTGCACAGAGTATGGTCACTGAGCAATTCAGTAAACTACTTATATGACGTGCATGAGTCTACCTACACTATTCCTGCATGGACACCACTGCATAATGCTAATTACTGCATTTGCTGGTGAAAACAATGCAGAGGAGGTGAATTTGCAATTCAGCAAGCAGCCAGGCATCCGTGCAAGAATAGTCTTAGTTGCAGAAATGTATTTGGCTACTAGCCAAATTCATTTCTGTTAAAAAGAAAACAGAGGTATGACAACTCAAAAAAAAGCATGTATTATAATCTTTAGGCATGCCGATTGCCAAATATATGGTGAATGGCATGGAAAAGTGCTTCATTTTTACAAAAATAAAAGTTTTTTTTTTTTTGGCCGATCTCAGTCGTTTAAGCATAGGGCAGCTGCGTGCAAACAGGATTGTGACGAAAATTAAAAAAAATGTGAAAACTCAATTTTAAGGGACATCTGCATTTTGCCATTATAGTCTATGGTATGCAGAATCAAAACAATACAAGGGAAAGGTGGTTGTCAAGAGAAAAGGCTCTGGCGTAGTGCAGTAACTATGGACTAGGGCAGTGGGGTATGCAAATCAGGGGAAATTTACTGAATCACAGAAATCCTCTAAGTGCCAAACTGTACCTAACCATGTAGGTGCTACAGTATGATTGTGTAAGTAGGAGGAGCAAAAGGTATGAAAAAGGTGTGTGTCATGCATGATGTAAGCACATTGGAGCCCTATGGTACACAGATAAGCTAAGCTAAGCACAGCAAAGCAAGGGGGTAAGTCTGAGGCTGTTTTGACTTATTCCATGAAGTGAAATGAAATTAGCACTAGACCAGCCTATACTGTAGAGAAGGACAAGGCTCTCTATTCAACCTTACCAGCCAGTCAGCAAAACAGTTCACTGTACCTATCCAGGCATGTCCAAAGAGCAGTTTCAGGTGTACTCTCCAGTCCAACTGGTGAATCTGGGCATTTTGAGACAATGTTACAATTGCCTCATGTACACAGACAACCCTCTCCTCCTTTCACCAAGTACTCATACATGCGAGAGATGCAATTATACATCCAAACTGGAGGCCAAGCTCTCTCATCCCAAGACTGGACCAGGCAGTCAAGAGGAGAAGGGAATTACTTGCATCATACCACCAGTCTCACATAGACATATGAAACCAGCACCGGCAAAAAACACACATAAATACAGGAAAACATACTCAGAGGCTCTAAATAAAAATCTGCAAAAGCAACAGAGACCTCCAAAGCAGACATCCAAGCATCCTCCACCCCCCCCCCCAACACAAACCAAGAAACACATACTTCACAAAACCAGTGTGCCATGCAATCACAGCCCTTAAGGAAAAATAACATACCCAACACACTAGTAATAGGTGACTCTATAGTCAGGCACACTGACGTCCCACTCACTAGGCTGAACAAGGAGAAGGTTACTGTTTGCTGCCTGTCAGGTGCCAGGATCCGCCACATAACACAAGCACTCAGGTCATTTCAGAACAAGTGCAAATATGACTCTGTCATTGTCCATGTTGGTGTGAATGACCTGAGCCATACCTCCCTGGACTACATGCAAAGAGACATTGAGGAGGTCTCTGATCACATAGCCCAGGCCAGTATGACCCTGACCCTGAGTAGCATCCTGCCCTCACTAAGAATGATACCACAGTATAGAGAAAAAAATATCAATTTCAACAATTGGCTAAGCTTCTGGTGTCATTCAAAGGGGATCCAGTGTCTGTCAGCCTGGGATGACATGCTCGACAAGCCACGCTGCTTCGCTAGAGATGGCTTGCTCCTGTCACCTATAGGCTTTCAAATACTGGCCAAGGCTCTTGCCACCCCCATAGTGCCTTTTTTAGGCAAGGCTCAAAAGACAAACCCACCGCCGTAAATAGCACAAGTAACAAAAAACTGAGGGTAATGCTACTCAATACCAGAAGTCTAAACTTCAAAATGCATGCACTCAAGGGACTCCTCAGTATGGAGAAAATCAATATATGTGCAGTAACAGAAACCTGGTTTAAGGATCCAGAGAGCACCCCAGCACTACCAGGCTACAACTCATACCATACATTTCGGCCACAAAACCCGGACCGAAATACAAAAGGCGGGGGAGTATCCATATTCATCAAGGAATACCCACACCTCCAGGTTAGTGGCACAGCACAATGCTTCAGAGATCATCCACGTGCAACTAACAATGGGCAAAACTGCTATTCAAATTATAGATCACTCACCATGTCCCAGGACCCACACTCCGCATTCCTGGAAACACTGGGAAACATAAAGGTCCTACCAAACACCCTGATATTGGGTGTTTCAATTACCCAAACATTAACTGGGAGAACTACTCAAGTACAAACTCCCTTGCCCAACATTTCCTAGAATTTATAAGCTCAAACCCCCTGGATCAACTGGTCAACACCCCCACCAGAGGTGACAACATATTGGACCTGGTCATCACCAACATGGGCGACCGGTGTTCCACACTGGACATCAACCCCTCGTTGGTTAGATCTGACCATAAACAAATCACTCTGGATATCCACATTCCGCCACCACCCCCGGTCAAAAAAACCACCACGAAAAACTTTTCAAAAGCAAGCTTCACGTTACTTAAGACCAAGGTGGGAAGTTTCAAAGCCCCCATGCTAAAGGATAACGCTGTCCAAGCTGCAAAATCCTTTACTAATGCACTCTATGGGCACCTACAAGAATGCATGGATCATTTTGGCATACCCATGGTGCACAAAGACATGAGAGATCCCCCTCTTAGGCCAATAGTTTCGGCCGAGGGGTCTAAAACAACACCCCTTGCCAAATTTCTTGACATAAAATTAAAAACTTTTGGTGGCTTGGGCACTCAGATTTTGAAAGACTCCTGGGAATTTTTGAAGGGGATTGACCCCAATGTAAACTATAATCAGGTAACTTTCATTATGATTGACATTAAAGATCTTTTTACGGTTATCCCCCATAGTGTTGGACTCCCATGGCTGGAAGCATACTTAGTTGAGAAATGTAAAGCCTCTACTAATGACTTACATTTGATTCTTGGGTTAATGGAGTTAATTCTGTACAACAATTATATATTCTTTGGAGGAGAATTTTTCCACTAGCTTAAAGGGGTAGCAATGGGTGCTAATTGCGCCCCTATTTATGCCAACATAATATTATCTTGGTGGGAAAAGGAGTTCATCCTTGAATCTGAATTTTGGAATTATTGGTTACAATATTTCAGATTCTTGAATGACGTTTGTTTGTTGTGGAAAGGAACCGTTGAAAGTTGCAGGAGTTTCTAACACACATAGAAACGACCACAAATATGTTGTATTTCACCAGTAATATTTCTAAAAACACTTTAGTTTCTAGATGTTGAAATTGAGAAGACAGAAAATGGGAATGTCAAATCAAAAATATTTCGTAAAAATACTTATTCGAATTCTTGTTTACATTTTAACAGTTCGCATCCCATGTTTCAGAAAAAGAGTCTGGTAACGGGACAATACATCCGAGGCAGTAGAATGACTTCCTGTGATGTTGATTTTGAATTAGAGTGTGACTTGTTGGACACTCTTTTTGGAAATAGGGGATATCCTACTGATTTCCTACAAGACATTAGAAATGATGTTGTGTTGAACAGAGGTAACAAATTTTCCCTGGTTTTGGGGATGAATTTTATAGCTAACTTTGAACAGACAGGCAAGGACATACCAAACAGGGGTGAAGGTAGTGGGGCCTTCATTACTGAATACAATGCTGACTTGTTTTATTGTAACAACATAGTCTGAAATGAATGGGATAATTTCTTGGAATTTACAGACTTACCTTTGGTAAAAAACCTGCCCTTGAAGTTCACTTTTAGGAGGGGGAGGAATATAAAAAAACTTTCTTGAAGATCAAAGAAGACCCCTGTACACCAGTGGAAAATGTAAAGGAACATTTAGATGTGGGGCTTGCTCCCAATGCCAATACATTGACCATTGTGAATGGGTCTATATACCTACTAGAGATAAAAAGATTAATGGCCAATTCCACTTTAACTGTAATAGTGAAAGAGTGGTGTATTTGGCCAGCTGTTCCTCTTGTGGTGCATTTTATGTTGGGAAAATGGAGTGAAGGATAAAAAGACGAATATATGAACATACGTTTGAGATTAAAACTAAAAATGAGAGACATGCTCTGTTCAAACACACTGTGGTCTGCCCACAAGCCAAATTTAAGTTTTTTTATTCTTGAACAGGTCCAGGTGGACCAAAGGGGTGGGCCATGGGAAAATGTATTGGAATATAAGGAACTGTATTGGCAGGTTTTATTAGCTGCAGCAAGAAGTCCAGGACTTAATGAAAAAATTAATATTAACCCACTTTTAAAACTAAGAGCTGCTAAATTATGATGTGTACTTGTCTGGTTATTATTATTCCACAATAGTACTGTATGTAGAATTTTTGATATATGGTGTGAAAAAAATTTGACATCCCTTGACCACTAGATGGTAGTATTGCATTGGTAGACATATTGTCTTACATTGCTTTATACTTTGTTTTTTTAAGTAAAGTTTTAGAATTTAAACTCTTAAGTATGCGTATACATTTTTAAAGTAATTGTTTATATATGGTTGAATATTGGTAACAATGTTTAGAAGGTAGGTGTACAATTTTTATGTATGAACTTTTATGAATTACGTTTTAGTAGAGTTTTAATTACTATGAAATGTTTACATATGTTTGTATTTATTAAATTTACTAATTGAAAGGTACTGCCGATAGGTTCAATCTCATCCTATGGGTATAAATGTTAGTGAGGTATTGATGGGTGCATTTCTGATGAAGTCTAGTTACTAGACAAAAACATGTGATATCTGCAGCATTAAAATAAAGTGTGTACTTCAAGCAAGTGTGTATCTCAAGTGGTTTCTACATTTCTGATTGCATTTTTGCTTTTTCACATGGTTGTTTTAGGTTTCTGGTGCTTTTTGGTGAAATAATTTCCTTGGTGTTTTTAATACAATAGAAGGAGGAAACTAGTACAGAAAAGAGTAAACTCCCAAGAAGGAAAGACATCCCTGATCAGTATCAGCAAGAAACTACGTTCCCTCATAAAAATATTCCAAGGATAGCTTCAAAAGAAAAATTGCCATGGACTCCAAAGATAACCACAAGGCATTCTTTAGCTATGTCAAGAATCTAAGTGGCAATTCTCAGATCTGCTCAGAGTTAGTGCAGAATGGCACAAAATACACTGAACCGACCGACATAGTCAATGTCCTGGCAGAGAGGTTCAGTGCAAACTTCACCCCCCTCTCACCCCCAAAACAGCCCATAACTATACCAGAAGAATGTAGTACCCCTGAAAACACAGACACTCAGGTTAAAACAGCCCTCTCCAAAGCCAAAAACACAGCATCAATGGGACCGGATGGTGTCCCAGGCTGTGTCCTATATGAGCTCAAAGATGAACTAACCCCTCACCTAAACACACTGTTTAAACTCAGCCTCTCCACAGGCTATGTGCCCACAGAGTGGCACACAGCAATGGTTATTCTGCTCCACAAAGGTGGAGCCACAAGGAACCCCAGGAACTATCACCGTATAAGCCTGACTAGCTTGGTCTGCAAAGCAATGGAGTGCATCATCGTGGATCTCATTAACAGAGACATTGGGAACCTCCAAATACTAGAACCTGCCCAGTTCAGCTTTGTTAAAGGCAGATCATACCTCCTAAACCTGGTGGACTTCTTTGAGACAGTTACCAAGGCTATAGATGAGGGAAAAGTGGTACACACAGCCTACCTACACCTCACAAAGGCCTTCAACACCATTCCCCACTCAGGTATTATAAACAAGCTAACCAGCCTGAACATAAAACCCTATGTCACGAGATGGGTTGCCAACTGGATCATGGACAGAACCCACATGGCAAGAGTTGCGGGAGTAGGTCTGACTCTAAATCAGTTACAAGTGGTGTTCCCCCAGGGCTCAGTCCTAGGACCCCTCCTGTTTGGCATATACTTCTCAGAGGTACAGGCAAGCACAGGAGGACTATGGCTGACCAAGTTCACGGACGACTGCAAACTAGGGGCTATAACTGACTCTCCGGCTGACACAGACATCCTCCAAAAGGGTCTCACTGAGACAGATATCTGGTGTCAAAACCATAGCCTCAAGCTAAATGCCAAAAAGTGCATAGTCATCCCCTTTGGAAAAAACAAAGTACCCACAAACTATCACATAGGTGGTAGCCCCCTAAATACGGAAGACATAATAAGGGATCTGGGGACCCAAGTAGATAGTAACCTCTCCTTTGATAATCACATTGCCAAAGTGGTTAGAAAATCCTTCTATGTGGCCCACCTAATCACAAAAGGGTTTGCATCCAGATTGAAAGAGGTCATTGGGCCCCTCTACGCATCGCTCATCAGACCCATCATAGAGTACAATGCCCCATCTGGGATGTACCTTACACGACACCTGCAACAACGGGAAAGACCACAGAAGTACCTCACCAAGAGGATCACTGGCCTCAAGCAGATGCCCTGTGCAGCTCCACTGATGAAACTCCAGCTGTACTCGGTTGCATACCGCCTAATCAGAGGTGATCTCTGCCTGATATACAAGGCCATGTCCAACCCAGAATTGATGGACATGCTCCACCTAAAGAAAACCATATCCCCTCGAGCCACATGCTCCAGGGATCAAAACCTCACCACAACAATGCTGGAGGGATAGATTTCTGTCCCAGAGATTTCTAATGCTCTGGGACAAGATTCCAATCTACATTAGGTAGAGCTCCTCGCTAACCCTCTTCAAGAGAAACCTTGATTAGTGGATGGGAAACAGAAAGTTTACCCCAGGGATCACTTCAATGGCTCTGCTGGACAGAGGCAAAGGGAACTAATCTAAGGGGGCAGCGAAAGCTAACCCTCTTCAAGAGATACCTTGATGAGTGGATATGAAAAAGAAAGTTTACCCCAGGGATCACTTTAACGGCCCTGCTAGACAAAGGCACAGGGAACTAATCTAAGGGAGCGGCGAAAGCCAACACATTCCAGCTAGGCTTATAAATGCTTTCGAGCAGATAACCTAGTACCTAGCTATGAACCTATGAAGAGCGTGTTCGCATCCAGAGATGGCATTTATTCTTGTTTACATTAGCTAAATGTGTATACACATTGTGCACCTGGTCTAACACAAACAAAAAAAAATAAACATGGAAATAGCAGGACTGTTTAGATTTGGGTGTTGGGTTTGTGTGGTGCACCTCGGGACTTAAAGGGGGAGGAAATGGGAAGGAAAAAAAGGAAAATAGCAGAATAAAAGCAACCAAGAGCAAATTACATAGCTAGGAGGTGGAATACACCTAGTCAGCCAATCATACAGGCAGCATCTGCAGCACAACAGTATAAACTATGGAAACATATTACAGTCTGTTTTTTCTCCTCAAACTCTGCACCATTGGTGTACATGTGCAGGGGAATTTTACCTGGAAAAATGTTAGGGGCTGCTATTGCTTTGATCCATCAGTATGTGCTAGAGGCTGAGGGCAGAGAGGAGGATAATGCTGACAACTGCCACAGACTGAGGAGGAGGAGAAGAGTGTTCAGACCCAGGGTAACTTACCAGGGGCCAGATGATCTGCAGATAGTAGAGCACTACAGGGTGGACAGAGACATACTTCAGCAAATCGCTGAGCTTTGCTGGCCTCAAATCACAGCTAGATCCAACAGAGGGGAACCCATCCCAGTGGATATCAAGGTATGTGTAGCCTTAAGAATTCTAGCTACAGGTGCTTTCCAAAGACCTACTGGCAACATGATGAGGGTCTCACAGGTATCTGCATCGAGTGTACTCCACCAGTTCCTGGATGCCATGCTACCACATGCCGGTGAGCACATTTACTTCCCCAACACCCGTGAGGGGAGAACCAGCAATATGTGTCTCTTCCACCATGTAGCAGAATACCCAGCGGTACTGGGTGCCATAGACTGCACGCACATCCACATCAAAGCACCACCCAGTGAACAGGGTAGGGTCTACATAAACCACAAGGGATTCCCCTCTATCAACTACAAGGTTGTGTGCAATGCCTAGGGTATTATCATGAATGTGTGTGCTGGCAGCCCTGGAAGGCTATCGTGACTCCCACATCTGGCATTTGTCACAGCTGTAACAAGCATTTGCCTGTGGGGGCATCCCATATGGCCATCTGGTGGGGGATGCTGGCTATGCACTGGAGCCGTGGATGATGACACCCATCAGAAATGCACACTCACACCCATACAAGAATGCCATAATGAGGCACACACACAAACCAGGACCATTATAGAGCATGTGTTTGAGAGGCTCAAATCATGGTTCGACTGCCTTGACATAGCTGATGGAACCTTGCAGTATACTCCAGCCACATGTGCACACATGTTCAAAGTATGTGCCATGCTACACAATATGATCCTGTGGAAACAACTGCAGCAGGAACAGCATGAGGAAGGGCCACACAGCCCACCACCATTGCCAAGGTCCCCACAGGTACAGAGGAACTCAGAGGAGGAGGCCCCTGAGCCTGTTCCTGTAGGCAGACGGAGGCATGCCCAGTATGATCAGGCCTTGGCAAAGAGGCAACACATAGCACACACTGACACTGTAGAGACCGCACAGACTGACACCTCTCTCTGAGTCACACACACAGTAAAATGGATGACACACACATCACATTACCTGTAACTTACCATGTATAGGCAGTGTACTGTGTGCATCCAACATAGGCGGCCCTCAAGCACCATCCTCACAACTGATGCAGGCACAAAGTAAGTTAGTCTTCTTAACAATAAATGAATGGATTAGTATGTTTTGTTAGCATATCTATGGTAATGCTGCATGTATGCAAGGGAATGGGGTGGCCTACTGGGATAGCAGCACACGACTGACAACTATGTGGGACACCAGGAAATGTCTGGCTAAATCTGGTCTCCACACACTATGCAGTAGTACCCAAGGTGGCAAATCCCACTGCAGTATATATGTGTGGGGACAACTAACTGGGGGGTCATAGGTCACAGGCATGGATGTCAGTATAGGGGTCCCATACCCACCCCTCACACCCACACAGCAAGTCAGTTGTAGAAAACCAGAGAGAAATGTCTGGTAAAGACGCACAAATGGTGGCAATTTTGAATTACCCCCCTACAGACTCACACAGTGATAGCACTGCTGGACTTGCAGTTGTAGTAAGGTTATGTATGGTAAGAAGTCTGAAACTCAAATGTATGCCATTACAATCTGATGTGTGCTTTTTACTGACATGCCTGACTTGGGGACAAGACAGGGCACAATAGTATGGTAAATGGAACCAAAATGAAAAGCAAATATCAGCATAGTTTGTGCAAATGTGTACAGTTGACAGGTGTGCCCCCTCCCCCCATATACCCACAGAAATGCAGTAATATGTATGTTTGCAGGGAAATAGCAGCAGAGCACACATTGGCAGGGCTGTACCAATACACATGAAAACATGTTACCTGTCCACAATATGCAGGGGTCAATGAGCTATGTGTATGTGTGGTTAATACTGTCAGGATCTGGCCAGCATGTTCTCCTAGCAGTTGTCTTGTAGTGTCCTAGGTACAGTGTTGTCTTTGACAGGGCCATGTGCAGATAACTGCAGTGCCAACTGTCATGCATGTCAGTGACACCCACTGCTCGGCCACTGACATACCTGGACATCACAGTGCTATGTGGAATATACTACACATATAATGGACATCTTGAAGGATGTGTAGCTGAGGTGACAAGGCTTTTGTGAATAGAAGTGCATTTTGGTACTGTTGCCAGTGGCTATTCTCAATAATCATTTTTCCTTATATTTGCTTTTACATATAATGGACATGCCTGCACAGTGGAATGCACTCTGTACCCACACCCATAACTCCCAACCTCTGACAGCAAGATGTCTGGACAAGGGCAGAAATAAAAGTGGAACAAAGGCATGTGTTTTAAATATCACCCTTACATACTGAGAAAGTTGGTAGGGTGAGGGGTTTGCAGTAGTGATAATTGTCTGAAGGTTATGTAGTTTGAAACAGTAATGTTTGTCATTATTTTGTAACATCACTCTACAATTATATGTAATTAACTTGCCATAAAAGCACAAGTTTACTTACAGAGGATGAAACCTCTTGCCAAACAGCTAGACAACAGCCCAAAAAATTTACAGGTGAGAGGTATGCCAATACAAGGATATGACATCTCAGGTTAGAAAGATACCATATAAGCAGGGGATCCCCAGCCAGTATATCATCAGGTTGCTGGACTGTTTACACAGTGTGTTATCACTCAACTGGTTGTAGCCTCACCTCACATATGGCCTTGTTGAGCAAGAATGTACATAGCTGCCCTCATAATATTGGTCTATGCATCATATAACTAATATTCCTTTGGTAAAGCACTGTGATGATCTGAGGATGTCTGGCACTAGGTAATGACACAATACATTGCAGTGTCAGACTACAGATATGTCAGAAAATGTCTGTTAAACCAACCCAATACCATGAGAAAAGTCCTGTGTACTCCTGAGAGGTATGGCTGTAGCACACAAAACCATGGACTGGAGTACACCTATCTCGGGAATGGAGTCCCACTCTAACTATAAAAGGTCACACTGGGCATGGTCCTATACTTAGAGAATCACAGGACATGCTGGAACCCACATTGGAATATATGACTGTATTGTGTATATATGTCTGTGCATACAGACAGCTGTGTACACCTTAACTGTCCCCCCTACACACACACACACACACACACACACACACACACACACACACACACACACACACACACACACACAAACACACAGACACACATCAGACAGATTACCCTCTCCTAGCTCTATGGGCCCATATGCGATATACCTGCATCTGCTGTGTGAGATACACACACACATATATATATGGGCAACAGATGACATATGTCAAGCATACACACACATAGATGTGGGGAAGTGAGAGACAGAAGTGATAGAGAGAAAGAGACACACAGAGGGACACAGAGTGAGTCACACACACGGATACCCTGAATGGCATACAGTGATGTCCTGCTGTGGACAGTGGCATATCAGTTGTAAACAGTTGCATGTGCCAGGATAAAATGTGAGCCAACTTCTGTAATAGTACTGATGATGGGTTTATAATATCACATTAGCAAACAACGAGTAGACAAATTGCTGCAACACAAAACAAAACAACCAAGCCAATGAAAAAACGTTTATTTCTCTAATGCCTCGGCCACAGTAAATATTCAAGAAGTACCCCATCATACACAAAAAGCAGTTCAAATAGTAACAGTTAATTAAACCATAAAACAATAAAACAATCAACCAATTAATTAATAAAATTAAGTCAAATAACACTTCTCCAGCAGCAGTCTGTATTCAGACCTTTAGGTAACAAAGTATTATACTTCAAAATAAAAATTGTTTCTTTCTTTAAAAGTAACTTTTTAACAAAGGTCACATCAAGTTCATCAACAGCTACCTGTTGCAAAATAGTGGCTTGAAGACTATCACTTTGGCCACCATGATGTTCTTGAAGGCTTACTGTGGCCGAGGCGCTAGAGAAATAAACATTTTTTCATTGGCTTGGTTGTTTCATTTTATAATATCACATTGCCTGCCTGTGTGTGTGTGTGTGTGTGTGTGTGTGTGTGTGTGTGTGTGTGTGTGTGTGTGTGTGTGTGTGTATGTGTCTGTCTGTCTGTGGGTCTAAGTATTAGGAGACTGTTCACACTCAGTACACTTTACATTGCCCTACTGCACAAGATCTGCTGCTGACATTCACCTTAGAAGTTTCATTGGACACCTATCACCCCTGTAAGCTCTGTAGAGTATGTGATAACTGCATAACACTATAGTACAAATAACTAGACAGATAGGTGTTCTAATCTCAGTACTAGCAATTGTGTGTGTGACAGTTGTGTGTGCAAGTGTGTGGGAGTGTGTTTCTTTGTTTGTAGGTGAAACAGTTTTAGGCCATTCCCACCCACAACACTTCCCAGTGCCCCACTTTATCAGTCCTGCTCATGTCACTCCCCTTATCAGCACCTCTGTTCAAGCGTCAGCCTACTAAGCTCCATGACATGTGCGATAACTGCATAACACTATAGTATAAATCAGAAGATAGGCAGGGGTTCTAATCTCAGATCCAGCAAATGTGTGTGAGGGTGTATAAGGGTGTGTGTATGTTTGTAAAAAGAAGTATTTTGATATGTTTCCCACCTAGTTCCCCTACTGTATCAGTATGTCATTCTCCTTATCAGCACCTTTGCCCAGTTGCCAGCCCACTAAGCTCCATAGTGTGTGTGATAAGTGCATAACACTAAAGCAGAAATCACTAGATAGACAGGGGTTCTAATCTCAATACTAACAAGTAAGTGTGTGTGTGTGTGTGTGTGTGTGTGTGTGTGTGTGTGTGTGTGTGTGTGTGTGTGTGTGTGTTGTACCACTTTGAGTTATGTACCACCCTGTACACTTCCCATCATCCTACTTTACAAGGCCTGCTAATGTCATTCACCTTAGAAGTACCTTGGGACAAGGTGAATTCATATAAGCTCTGTGGCATGTCTTATAACTGCATAACACTATAGTAGAAATAACTAGATAGGTAGGGGGTCTAATCCCAACACTGGTAACTGAGTGTGTGTTTGTGTGTGTGCATGTGTGTGTGTGTGTGTGTGTGTGTGTGTGTGTGTGTGTGTGTGTGTGTGTGTGTGTGTGTTTGGGTTGAGAATCATATCCTGTATGGGTTATTCCATCTTGAGTTGTATACCACCCTGTACATTTCCCATCACCCTACTTTACAAGGCCTGCTGATGTCATTCATGTTAGAAGTACCTTGGGACAAAGTGAATTCATATAACCTCCATGGCATGTTTGATAACTGTGTAACACTATAGTAGAAATAACTAAATAGGTAGGGGTTTTAATCTCAATACTGGCAACTTTGTGTATTTGGGTGAAAATCATATCCTGTGTGGGTTATACAATATTGATGTGTGTGCCATCCAAGCTTGTTTGCCACCTCCAAATGGCATTACTTTATATAGCATGTTAATGGCATCTGCTTCACATGCAGCATGTTAAACCATTGTACATGCCAGTTCAGTCATCTGTACAGATGCCTGTGGAATATCTGGATGTTTGCATGCCATATGTGATCTGTGTCCCTTAACAATGGCCATGTATGTGATATTGTTGCCAAATAGGTCACAGTTAGTTTACTGACACACATGCCAGTATCGGATATCATACCTGACTGAGACATCATACTGAGACAATGTCTGTTACATTATCAGTTGCCCAGGCTTGTAGGAGCAGTAGGTGACTCAAGTTACTATTTCTGGTGGGTTATCTCACCATCCATGAAGGCATTCATAGGTTCATAGGTTCATAGGTTTCTACTAGGCTATCTGCCCTAAGGCATTTATAAGCCTAGCCCAGAGTTTTTGTGGCTTACGCCACCCCTTATGTTAAAAAATACTGTGCCCATTAGTTTGTTGTGCCTCTGTCCAGCAGTGACACAGAGATGATTCCCGGGGTAAACCTACGATCTCCCATCCATCGGTCAAGATTTCTCTTGAACAGAGCCAGCGAGGTGCTCTGCCTCACATGGACCGGGATTTTATTCCACAACATAGGCAGTCACTGGGTGACAAATCTATCCCTCCAGCATGTCCTATTTATATCCGTGCTAAGGTTTAAGTCGCTTGCTCTAGTGGATCTGGTAGATTTGGATTTTTTGAGGTGGAGCATGTCCATTAATTCCGGGTTGGACATGGCCTTGTATGTCAGGCACAGGTCACCTCTGAGCAGACAGTATGCGACTGAATAAAGCTGGAGTTTCTTCAGTCTGGCAGCATATGACAGATTTTGGAGTCCCTTTATCCTTTTGGTGAGGAACTTTTGGGGTCTCTCCCATTGCTGCAGGTGTCGGGTGAGATACATTCCGAATGGGGCATTGTACTCAATCATTGGTCTGATAAGTGAAGAGTACAGGGGAACAATGACCTCACTAGATCTGGATGTGAATCCCTTCATGATCAGGTGGGCAATGTAGAAGGTTTTTCTAACCACTTTAGCAATGTGAGTGTCAAAAGAAAGGCCACTGTCAACCTGGGTCCGCAGGTCCCTGATAACCTCTTCTGTGCTTAGTGGATTGCCACCTATATGGTAGCTTGGGGTTACCTTGTTTTTCCCCAAGGGTATGACTATACATTTTTGGCATTTAACTTCAGGCCATGGCTCTGGCACCAGCGATCAGTTTCCGTGAGACCCCTCTGAAGGATATCTGTGTCCGATGTACTTTCCACTATGGCTCTCAGTTTGCAGTCATCTGCAAACTTTGTCAGCCATAGTCCTCCTATGTTAGCCTGTACTTCTGAGAAGTAGATGCCGAACAACAGGGGCCAAGGACTGAGCCCTGTGGGACACCACTTGTGACCAGCTTGGAGTCTGACATGGCGCCAGCTACTCTAACCCTGTGGGTTCTGTCCTTTAGCCAGTTTGCAACCCATCTTGTGACATATGGGTTTACATTTAAGCTGGTAAGTTTCTCTATAATACCCGAGTGGGGTATTGTGTCGAAGCTTTTGCAAGGTCAAGGTAGGCTGTATGGACTGCCTTTCCCTCATCAATGGCCTTGGTGACTGTTTCGAAGAAGTCGACCAAGTTCAAAAGGCATGATCTGCCCTTGACAAAGCCAAACTGGGTCGGGTCCATTGTCTGCAAGTCCCCTATGTCTTTGTTTATGAGTTCCATTATGATCCTCTCCATAGCTTTGCAGACCAGGCTTGTTAAGCTTATGGGGCGGTAATTACCAGGGTCCATAGAGGCACCACCTTTTTGCATTAAGTGCTGCAAGAGGTAGTGGGTTATGTCCAACACATATAATCTTTGTGGGGCATGTCATGTGAATGTAGCACTATAGTACATTAAAGTGGATATGTAGTTTTACGAATCTGTCTATTGCCAGCTGTGTTTGTGTTACTGTATGCACATCCCCTGTGTCAGTTCTTACTGTGTGTATGCAAAGGATATACCATTTTTTCTCCCTTTTCCATCCTGTGAACTCAGGATTACACACCACAAATCCATCATGCACAGTATCATGCATGCCCTCACCGATTGCATCATGGTTGAGTGTATGTGAAAGAAACGCAGGGGCAACAGGTGCTGACAAGTGAATCTGTTGTGGTAAATCTTATGGCTAAGCTGGTGAGGGTCCTACTGACAGTACCCCAGTAACCTGCTCCATATGTATGAGCCTATGGTACTACACAACACTGAGGTGACATGTCCAAAGGCTACCTGTCTGTGAAAAGGGGTCTGTATGCCAGGTCACACTGTCTGACAACAGTGTCCATCACACACTGTTGCATGCATACACACCTATGTACATATAAAGCTGTACCTTGGCTATGAAATGGTCAGTGTATTTCCACTCTGCCATACTCCACATTGGTAATGTCTGTAGGGCCACAGCCTGCAGACACACAGACACCTGGAACACAAACAGAATACAGCATGTCAGACTACATATAATCAGTGGTACTAACAGCAATAATGCATCATGGCTAATAAGGTACTGTACATACAACTTTATGTATACCCATAACAAATGCAAGCACGCAGCACCTTACACAGTATTACAAAGCTACACTGTACTATATTCACCCTGTTCATCAGACCCATATTATCCTGTCCCTGCATCGATGG
Source organism: Protopterus annectens (assembly GCF_019279795.1). Lineage (NCBI taxonomy): Eukaryota > Metazoa > Chordata > Ceratodontiformes > Protopteridae > Protopterus > Protopterus annectens. The sequence goes on along the minus strand of NC_056743.1, from coordinate 1,851,292,451 downwards.
TATGGATGACAGGGATGTGGTACATGTATCATCATATGCACAGGGTGTGGTGAGGGTTTGCCAGAGGCCTAGGCTGGGCCATATGGTTTACATCCATGTGTGTGCATTTGGAGGGGCATCCTATAGCTGGGCTGTGCAGATGTACTGTGTGTGTCTGGAGGTGACCTGCCTGTGATACAGATGTGTGTTTGTATGTATGCACATAATCATGCCATGTGGCTGCCATACACAGGGGTATGTCAGACAGCTGTAGCCCATACATGGCAGCATGTCCAGTTCACCATCTCTAGCCAAGAACATGTGAAATGGTCCTGTCAGGGGTCTCACTGGCACTACCAGGCCCACGGCCAGATTCAGTACTGCTTCCTGATGGTTACTGCTGTCTGCTGGATCTGTGTTCCTGATGGGACCAGCTAGGACCACGTGCCCATGGCCTGCTCCATTGTGATGTGGACAGCAACTCCCCTTCAGTAGTGCTGGTGTCACTGCCACTATGGGAGTGTGAAGGTGCATGGACCTGTAGACTCTCAGCTGATGTTGGTGCTGACCTATGTCCACGGGGCAAAAGCCCATCTCCCACCACACGCTCTAGCACAGACATGCCATGGCTAAGGATAGCCAAGGCCTCACCCCACTATCTATTCATGACCTCAGTATTTTGGCATATGGCCTCAACAAGGTCAAGTATGTCACCACATAAATCAGGAAGAGTTGCATCCACTACCCTGAGTATTTGTCTGGTGTTGCATTCACTATGTGCATGTGCATCCATGACAGCCCATAACATGCGTCTGGTGACACCTGCTGTGGCACATGTGATAGTGACGTGATGAGCAGCAGTCCTCCTGTGAGCACCCCTGTTCATCCTCCTGTGTGGGACCTTGCTTGCACTCTGAAAATGGCCAGTGTCTACACTCACCCCTGCCATAGTCACCACATTAGCCTGTTCTATGCCACCACCTGCCAACTGTCCATCATCTGTGCCTGCTGGGGATGGGGCATGTGAGGGCATTGTGACTGTGTGCGGGAACATTGTTGATGACTGTGGGATGCCAACCGGTGGCACAGATTCAGCCCCTAACAACACCACTTCTGCCTGAATATGACCATCATTGTCAGAGTCTGCAGAGACACTGATACTGAGTGGGAGGGACTGCGACTATCATGACCACCTGTAGGGGAAAGACAACATATGTAAATTAATGCCTGCACTAAACCACTTGCTGCTACACACACACACACACACACACACACACACACACACACACACACACACACACATATACAGATGAGGTGGCAGACAGATATTACACAGACCTCACAATAGCCAACAGGAGACATTCACAACACAGTCAGACTACTACATACACACCATGGATAGGCCCTCAACATCATGCAGAGCAGCCCTTTCCACTTTTGGTTACAACTTATACACCTCTGTGATACGTGAGTAGTGTTAGCAGGTGATGGGCCTTCAAGTAGCACACACTGCACCCTTGTACACATAATTTCTCTTCACCTGTATAGCACAGTGGCAACTCCTACAAGAACATACCTCTAAACTGTGCAGAGTGTTGCTGAATGTCTGCATGTGTGGCTCATATTTCTGGTTTGTTCGTCGTAAATCCTGTATTTGTCTGACACATTACTGGGATGATATGAGAACTGGTGTCACTATTTAATGACATATTTTGAGTCTCACACTTCAAAACCTCCAGTACATGTATGTTACAACAGAACCGGTTACACTAACAACCTTCTAAGCTCACAGTGGATATTATAAGTGTAGACACCCCTGTTAACATGCCAGTTTTGTTTGATGTATAACATGAGACCACAGAAATCACGTGATAACATTTCCCACCATTAATGTGACCTATAACCTGTGCAATCCAATTGAAGAACAAACATATAAGTTAGGAGTAACATGTAGAAGCTGAAATACTTACAGTAGTCTGGATGCATGACTCTGTACACCCTTAAACTAATACTTAGTTAAAGCACCTTTTGATTTCATAACAGCAGTCAGTCCTCTTGGGAATGCGTGTATCAGCATGGCATATCTCCACTTAGCAATATTTGTACACTCTTCCTTGCAGAAGCCCTATGGCTCTGTCAGATTGCGAGGGCATCACTTCTGCACAGGCCTCTTCGGGGCACCCCACAGATTTTCTATTGGATGTATGTGTGGAAAGTGGTTGGGCCATTCAAAAAGTTGATTGTCTTCTAGTGAAGACATTTTTGTATGGATTGTGATGTATGGCATGGGTCAGTATTGTGTGGAAAGGTTGGGTTAGTATTGTGTGGAAAGGTGTAAGTCCTCTCCATCCACAGCTTTCTAGCAGAAACATAATGATTTTGTGACATAAGGGACTGGTATTTTAAACTGTTCCTAATTCCCTCCCCCATGGCTACAGGCCCATTTCCAGCTTAGGACCAGCAACCCCAAAGCAGGACACTGCCATCATCATGCTTCACCATGGGGATGATAGTCTTTTGGTGATGCACAGTGTTGTTCATGTGCCAAACAAACCGTTTGGTGTTGTGGCCAAGAAGTGCAACTTTGGTCTCATAACATTATAACAAATTTCCCCACATGCTATTGGGCGACCTAATGTATTTTTACTGAGAAATGCACCAGACCTGCATATTGTTCTGTGTGTGAGAAGACTTCCATCTTCCAAACCTACCCCATAGGCTAGACGTGGAGAATATGGGAAATTGTTGTCACATGTAGTACACAACTTGTACTTTCCAGTGATTCCTGCATCTTCTGTAGTGTTGCTGTAGGTCTCCTGGCAACCTCCCTGACCAGTGTGGGACGTGTCTTTTCTACAAATTTGGGGATATGTCCAGTTCTTTGCAATGTCACTGTTGCCCCATATTTCTACTGCCATTTGTTGATTGTCTTCACTGTGCTCCATGGTAAATGCAATGCTGTGGAAATGTGTGTGTACCCTTCTCTGGGCTGATGCCTTTCACAAATGCGATCCCTTTGCTGCTTCATAAGCTTTATCTAAAATATGGCTGTTGCTGTAGCAGGCAACTGAGTAAAGTTAGGATAATCCTGGTAGGACTGCTGACCGTTATTTGTTGTTAATCAAAGAGTCTCTGTAATTGATGGCAGGTGTGGACCCAAGAAGACGTAATGCTGTAATAATATCAAAAGCTGCTTCAACATAGTAATAGCTTCAGCCTGTGGACATGTATACATCTAGCTTCTTGTAAGTTTTTTATGTGACATAATTGTTCCCTTAACAGATCTGTTTGTTTTACAATTGAAATGTACAAGTTATAGGTCACATGACAGGCTGGAAGGGTTCAGAAATGTGTTATTGTGCTCTCATTTTTGTATTTCACAAATACCTGACATTCTAACAGGTGCATGTACACCATCTATATGCACTGCATAACACTCTCTCTTTCAGCTTTTCTGGTTAGGGGTCACCACAGTGGATCATCTTGTCTGCTCATGATTGGCAGTGGAGTTTTTACGGTGTCGAGTTGCCAGCCCGGTGTCCAACTTTCCACAGAAGGCACACACATGCACACACTCATGCCTAGGGCCAATTTTATTCTGTCCAATCCACTTGCAGCATGTCTTTGGGGATGGGGGAGGAAACAGGAGCACCCAGAGGAAACCCACATGACCACAGGGAGGACATGCAGACTCCACACAGAAGACTCCCCAACCGAAGATCGAACCGGAGAGCCTCTTGCTGTGAGGTGACAATGCTAATCGCTGCACCACAGTAGCCATCTATGCACTGTATAACACAAATTTATAAAATATGTCCCTAGTTTGCCCAGATTTCTTGCAATGACAGGTTATGAGGTATGCTACAGATATGTGACATAGCCTGCAAATAGGCCCCTGTGATTGACCACAGTGATGCAATGCAGTTAACCCCAACACAAGTGAACATGCAGACATTGCAAAATAACTGAGAGTAACAGTTGTGTACATGGTCACATGCATGACCTTAACCTGCCTGGGGTACTGGTGAGCCACAGCAGGAAACTCCCGTACTCACTGGCTTCAGGCTGCTGGCCTACATGCAGACCAGATGTACCTATGTAGTTCTGGGGAGAGGTATTGTTAGCAGACTTACATTCGGCCTTGGTACAAGATGAATGCTACATGTCTGCACAGGTACAATACAAGCTATGATAGTACACAATAAATGTGCACGTGTGTATTACTTAACCCCACCCACAAATGCAATTTGAATGGACATGTGCATCTAGATACTCTATTGAAGACTTTATGACTGCTGCATGAATAAATTGATGTGCACTGTGGCCTTACCTGGATGCTCCTCACCTGTTGTCTGGGTGCCACCCACCTCCACGACTTGTGTTCCTTGGCTTGGCTGGTGTGAGGGGGCTGCTCCAAGGTTAGCAAGGAGCGCCTCTGTTTTTGTAAGTGGGGCCTGTGTGGCTGGACCCCCACCTGTAGCAGTATGGTCCATAGCCATGGCAGCAGCCCTTTGCCGGGCATGACGTATCAGGTCATTTGTCCGATGCCTGACCTGATCGTATATATTCCCCATAGCGGACTTGGGTTAGTGTTGTGTCAGTCTGACTGTAGTTTGGATGGTGCTTGATGACATGCTTAGCAGCTGAGTGTACTTCCCCTAATGTGATGTTATGTCCAGATATTTGTAGGATGTACTGTTGACTGGCCCCCATAAGTGTTTTGTATTTCTGACACATCAGTGGGATGATGTGAGTATTTAAGTCACTTACTAGTGAGAAGTAATTGAGTGTTGGACTTGTGCTATTTCAGTCAATATATGTTAGGGCAGGGTGTTACTGCAGCAACTGTGTCAGCTTATCTACTACAGTATTTCAGATATGTCCCTATTTTCATGGCTTTCTACCCCAACTTTCTCAGGCTTGGTCCAGATTCTTTGCACTAAGGGGTTCTGAGCCTACCTCTCAACTGGCTGGATTGTTGCAGAATGTCCAGGTTATTGCTCATATTTCTAGCCTGTTCCACAGATTCATTATTTTTATTTCCCTGGTAAACCACTGTGATGATCTGAGGATTTCTGTCAGTAAATGATGACATACATTTCAGTTACAGAACTCACATCCTTCAGAACATGTATGCTGCAACAAACCCTGGCACTCTGGCAACATTCTACATTTATAAGAGCAATATTTAAAATATGTCCCTAGTTTTGGCCCATTGCCCCCCCCCCATTTGGACAGCCTTTGGCCAAATTTCTTGCACTAAGATGTTGGGAGGTATGGTTCTGAGGTATGACTCCACTACATGTTATGAGTATATATATATATATATATATATATATATATATATATATATATATATATATATATATATGGGTCTATTTTATTTGCCCGAACTTTCATTTGCCCGACCCCATTTGACCGAAATTTCATTTGACCAACACTTCATTTGACCAACAGTTCATTTGACCGACAAGCATTATTGGCAAGAAAATGGGATATGCCCCCTTCCCCACTGCAGTGCGACCCTGGAGTTAGAATATATAGTTAGGGGTGTGTGGGGCGAAGCCCCCCACTTACTTTTGTGTTACTGAGCAATATTAAAGCAAAACTAAACATTATAATATGAAATTAAGTGAGGGGCTTCGCCCGCCACTCCACCCATTGTGGGGGGCTGTGCCCCCACACCCCCCCTAACTATATATTCTAACTCCAGGGTCACACTGCAGTGGGAAAGGGGGCATATCCCATTTTCTTGCCAATAATACTTGTCGGTGAAATTAACTGTTGGTCAAATGAAGTGTCGGTCAAATGTAATTTCAGTCATTTGGTCTCGGGCAAAAGGGTGTCGGGCAAATGAAAGTTAGGGCAAATGAAGTAGACCCATATATTTATTTATAGATATATATATATATATATATATATATATATATATATATATATATGTGTGTGTGTGTGTGTGTGTGTGTTTGTGTGTGTATGTACATATTTTATATGTATATCTCTATTTATATTATGTATATATTTTTCAATATATATGCATCTCCATACATATCTATATGTGTATATGAATGTATATATACAAAACCTGACTGATTCTACAGAATCTTTTCCCAACTGCTGAATGACTCTACTGCATGATATGTTTGAAAAAGCATCAGTAAACCTTACAGCTCAAATGGTGTAGTGGTACATTGCTCTGATGGTGGTGTATAGGGACTTGGCAGGGCTGATTATTTTGTTGCTAAGCAGAACAGCAACTATTGGAAACAGAGTAATTAAAGCAGTTTTAAGCAGTTGTAAGCATGTTTGTGCAGGTTTGTGTGACGCTAAGCGATGCCAACACATGGTTAAATATACAGATGCTTAATCTGTGTTAGCTTCACTTAGCATCGTGCAAACTTGCTTACTCCTGCTTACTCACACTTACGCTTATACCAGTGCTGATTTCTTTAAAAGAAAAGAAAAGGGGGTGATAGGAAAGTGGTGAAAATGGGGCACACAGATGTGCTGGGGCCTGGTGCCATGGAAGATGAGGTGGGACAGGCAGATCCACTGGAATCTGCCTTCCCAAATGCGCTATGGTGTTTTGGTTTTACAAAATATGTTGGTTAGTCATGAACAACACATTTCAAGGTTAGTTATAACAGCATGCATGGGAGTTCCAATTAACCCCATAAAACAGATTTGAAACAGTTGCATAGCAAACAGAACACATGCATAAATGGAACAACAGTGTGCATCGTAACAACATGCCAGTAACATTGACAGCAACAGGCCACCAACAATGGTATTTGAACAGGCTATGTTAACATGCACGCAATCAAACATATTAACAATAATATAACACAAGTGCCAACATTGGGTTAGAGCACAACATACCCATAGTAGATGAGAAATTATTACTGATGCAGATGGGGGGGCAGGAAATCCATTAACAACTGTTTATGCTTCTATTTTCCCTAACAGTACTGCTCAATACTCTATGGGTCTGCCCTCACTTTACATCACCTATGGCCATAGCTTCTGTAGTACAAACATACCTATTAAACTTTCAGCCTGGAATGGTGTGAGTCAAACTGCGACAACTCTGGGTACATGAGTCAAGGGGACTTGCACATGACAGGCTTACATATCTGGCACAGGAGGGGTACCCACAACTGCTGTTATGTGAGTGTGCTACAGACATACAACTGGTTTCCAATTGGTGTCCAGGATTATTTGCAGCAGTGACCACTAGCTGTGACAGCATGACACTTGAGAGACATGTGTTGGAAACATACCTCTCAATCTCTTGGAGCATGAGATCTGGACAAAGCCATACATAAGAGTGGGACAAATGCCCCTAAATATAGACAATTTTTAGATGTTGCTCTTACAAGAGTAGAAAGTTGATAAAATAACAGGTTTTGCATTTGCATGGCTTTTTTTTCTGATGGATATGACATCTGACACTAGTATGTCTATCATTATTTTCTAACTTCAGTCTATAATGGTTTGCCACTGATTTACCATGACAACACTACTTTCTGTAAAACAGACCACAAATCTGAGACAAATATCTGGACATTCACTGAATATCTGTACAGTTGAGAGGTATGATTCGGGAAGAGTGCATATTGTTATGTACCTACCCTGCTGTCACTTGCAGGCATGTGGTGGGACAATTGAACAGTTGTACACAGTTTATTAGTGTACTCTTTATACAGCTGCTGGCAACATTTATTTACCTGTACAACCTGTGGGGAAAATATCTGTTAACACTACCTGACTGTTTTTACATTTATTCCTGATTCCTTGCGTGTAGATATGCACACGTCTTAGTACCACTCCCTGGATTCGAACCATGTCTGTGTGTGCAAAAGTAATAACTAAGCTTTTTCTCATCACAGTGAGCTATTGGGGAATGGATGTTTCCTGCTTTAGTGGTTTCTATCTAATAGTCTCTTGATTAGACAGTCTGAACTTGTAATTCTGTGATGTATGCATGACAGATAGTTATTGTATTATGCATTACTTGTTTGGTTTACTACAATCTGGAAAGCAAAGGTTAGCACAAGGCAATGCTCCATGGTACACACATTATACCTGACATATCACTATTCAGGGCTCAGAGCTTAGTGCTGCATATATTTCACATTTCATTTATATCTCATTTTACAGCTACACCATCTACAGTTTCTCCTGACTGCTTGTTCACAGATGCATTTCAGTTAAAGCATGCTGCCACAACCATATTTGCTGTGAATAACCTTTACACATTCTATATATGTCTACAACAACATTCCAGAATAAACAACAGTTTTTTTCAAGGTCTTTATTGTACTTCAATATTTGTCAGTCATACATTTTATTTATGCAGTTCACACAGTAACGGTATACCTACTAGCAATAAGCAATGTACTTCTTCTTAGCCATTTGTACAAAATACTGCAAAATAGATTTGTACTCACCAGCCTGTTGGCACAACCTCAGCAGTCTGTCAAGATGGGCTAAGATGTTCACAGCCCTCTCAGCTGCAGCTGAAGGGGAGGAAAACACACATTATGCATACCTGTCTATCACATCTTCAGGCTAATATTTGCTACAAACTACTTGATAGTGATACTTACACCCTACTGGAGCATTCTGGGCCTGCCCAACTTGGATCCACTGGTCCAAGCGCGCCCCGTTCCTACACTTTAGATCGGCATAGTGGTGCCATGGATGAGGTCATGTGCGAGATGGTCCCAGGCCTCCACTTTGTATTGGGAGCCCTGGTACTGGTCCAACAGCAGTCTCTCCTCATGGTTTTTAACTAGGAGTCCAACTGTGACCGTGGACTCATAAATTCTCCAGCATTCCACCTGAAAGTGCACTCCCTCTCCTATGCCAGCCATTATATCTGCACACATGGACTATAACAGATTATGGCTGGATTACCACCTGTGCCATTTAAATTGTGAGATATTCCCACCCTTTGCTGTCATTGGACCATTTTGAAAAGGTTAAGCTCTGCTAAGCAGTGCACAAATCCGCTAAGCCGGTTTTAACATTGCTTAAAGGGTAAGTTGTTGAGCAGTGTTTAACTGTGCAGAAATCCACTAGGCTGAGCTACCTGCTGCTTACCATTCACGTCTTAGCATTGGTTACATCTGCTAAGCATAGCTGACCATTGCTAACCATTGCTTAATTTTAATTTTTTAAATATATCAGAGAAATTATATAAATTATTTAATTTATTAAGTGTATATGATATACTTTACATGACATCCCTCTATGTGTTTTCCTTACGTTGGCAATGGGTGTGACTATACTTCCATATGGCACTTGCGTGTACATGGATGATTTCACATGTTATATGCACTTCCAATTACATTGTACACCAGCTACACTACCCTGGTTGACAAAAAAAAAACAGTTGCTACATAATTTAAGTTTACAAAAATAATTTTAACTCTACTTTCCAGTATAAAATTATATTGGCTGTCTTGATACTCGAACCACAAACCCCTACATATAAAGCCAGGACTCTAACCACTTCACAATTTCAGCTTGGAAACTTCACCTGTATATTTGTATTTATCTCCTATGGAATGTTTAAGCTATGGTAAGCGGATGGCCATAACACACATAGCTGCTTAGCAACGGTATCGGGAAATAATTATATACATTTGGCTTTCAGGTTCTATCCTTCAGAGATTCTTGCTAACACATATCCTGTTTTCTATCAACTTTCTAAGTGTGTGAGGGCAGTTTTTCAGAGGTGTCCCTATTTTATTGCTTGTTCCCCCTATTATTTGTGCTTTTGTCCACATAGACTGCTGTCAGGGACTATTGGCATACATTTTCTTTCAGACCTCGATCCTTCAGTAATTCATGCTAATGCATGGCCATTTTCTATCACCTTTCTAAGTTTGTGGGGCAATATGTATGCTGTATCCCTTTTGAGGGATTTATCCCCCATTATTTGTGCTTTAGCAGGTTGCGGAGGTGTCGTACGGCACTTTTACAATGCAGGGGCTGTGTCACAGAACCTGTCACACACCCCTGCATTGCTTTCCTGATGTTGTGTTTATTTCAGTGTCCGTGGCCACTGAAACACTGGCATAATTTTAGAAAAATTCTCTAATATTATACCAGATCCTATTAGAAAGTGCCGTATGGCAATTTCTGAGTGCAGGGAGGGTGTTCAATGTCCGTGCACTACTTGGACACACTCCCTGCACTCGTTCATGGTTCATGTCAATATAGGTAGAACAGCAGCATGCCTTCATGAATATGCAAGCAAACTGCTGTGCTATACAGACATGAACCACTCTGTTCAACAATAGTGCTATTCTTGCATGGAGTTTATTGAATCCCGGGGATTGTAAAGTCAGTAGCAAAGAACCTCCAACTGCTTTTTTCTTGAGTAGACATTCCATAAGGAATTCTTACTGACAAAGGCACCGTGTTACTGTCCACAGTTATGCATGAACAGTGTAATTTTTTGAAGTAAAGCAGCTTTGTACATCTGCATACCACTATCAAACAGATAGGCTACTGGAAAACTTTAATAAAACTTTAAAATTAATATTATATAAAGCCATAGCAGTAGTTGTGAGAGACTGGGAAAAATGTTTCCTTTTCTTGTTTTGCTGTAATCTAAGTACCCAAGTATTCAAATGGGTTCATAGCATATAAATTGCTGTAAAACAGAAATTCTAGAGGCTTGTATAATATAGCAAAAGAAACCAGGGATGTGGGAATATGCCATTTAAAAGTGTGATATGAACATTGTTTTCAGACCTACAGACAGGTTAAAAACTATAATGCCTATTGTAATAGAAAACATGGAGAAAGCATAAAAAGGCAGAGCATAGAACATGTAACATAACATTCATCTCAAAAACTTCAGACCATTAAAAGTGCTTGCATTATTAATCACCAGCTGAAAAGACTGCAGCAAGACAAAACTGTCCCATGGTAACCTTTAAGAAAAAAAATTCTTTAGGAATGTGATGATATCAGAAATGTATTCCATAGTTTGCTGGCATTGCATGTCTCCTGACTTACCTGACCAAGAATAAGCCTTAAGAATTAACTGGACAGATAAAGCAGAACAGTCCTTTAGACCACTAAAGGCCATGCTATATTCAAAATCCATTTCTTTAACTCCAGACTTCTCCCTACAATCCCTCATCCACACTAAAGCATTGGTGGTAGGCATGGGTACAATTTTACCTCGGGTTATTTGGGTGTGGCTGACCATCCTGTTTGGTAAATTAGACAAATGCTCAGCCTACAATTCAGTGCTTGAAAAGGAGTGTGTCACTATTAAACAGGCCTAGGGTAGCCCTATGTATTACTTTTTTTCGAGAAATTTGTATTCATTGTGGACTATGTCCCAATCCAATGGTTCTACCATCAGAATGTCTTGTGACCCCAAATTCTCCACTGACAGCTAGACAACAAGACAAGTTGTTTATATATATATATATATATTGAGCCGTATTCTTGGCTTTACTCACAACACTTTGTTTTATCTGATATAAATGTAGTTATAGAGGTACACACATTCACTAATTCAATGATATTTACTTTACCCTACTCTGGATCATGAGGGAGAAGAACATAATGTGTCACTTCATGGATAAATGGTAGTTCTTGCACAGCAACATAGAACTAAATTAGAGAACCAAGTGTTGTGAGGCAGTAGTTAAAATTTCAGCACTGCACTGGCTTCTGACACACACACACACACACACACACACACACACACACATATGCTTTTATATATATATATATATATATATATATATATATATATATATATATATATGTATGTATATTTATACTTATATTGAAAAGAGCGAGCGAGAGACAGAAGATATGTGTAAATAGGTATTTATGTACTAACATGCATTCTACGGCCTCACTACAGTTCAGTTCTTCCATTCCCAAACTGAAATCATGTCTGTTTGTGTCCACTTATTCAACAGTTTCCTCTAAATTATTTTTATGTGCAAGGTACCACTGAAGTTAGCATCGCCAGACTGACAAAACCCCTTGCTTACATGCATCAAAACTCATCAGAATGAGCCATACTAGAGATTTCAGTGCTCACATTTGCCTCCAATTTAGCCACATCTAAACCACTGTAACATTACGTTGCCAGCAGCTTGACAACTGGAATTAACACAAAAAACACTAACGTGTGCCAAATATTCACCATAACTTTATTTATAGGATCATTAGAGGTTAATAGGCTAATGGTCTTGGGCCCTTACAAGCCTAGCCAAGAGTTTATCCCCAAAAAACAAATCTCAGTCAGCACCATTGCCCCTGTCAGTGAGGGACACAGGTGGAAGCCCTGGGACAAATTTGTGGTTTCCCATCCACTCATCAAGGTTGCGCTTGAAGAGGGTCAGTGAAGTACTCTGTTTGACATATATGGGAAATGTATTTCAGAGATGGGGCATCATCTGGAAGACAAACCTGTCTCTCCAGCAGGTTTTGTTGATATTGCATACTAGATTTAGGCCTTTTGATCAGGTAATGTGCTAGGAGTCAGACTTATGGATATGGAGCATCTCTAGTAGGGCAAGGTCCGATATTGCCTTGCAGTAAAGACACAGATCACCTCTGAACAATCTCTATGATAGCGAGTAGAGTGATATTGATTTGAGCTTGTCCACATTGGACAGGTGTTGTAGGGGTTCCACTTGAAAACGTCGAAATTCTAAACCATTGAAATTCATATGGTCGAGACAATATCATCGAGTGTTTAGAACATCGATGTTGTCAAGGGGAAGACAAAGGTGAGTAAACCAGGGAAAAAGCTAGTGTTTCTGCAGGGCAGCAAGGTGCCCTGCACACTGTGTCTGTGAATGTGCCATCTCTGTGATGGCACTGCAGACAGAGTACGGGAAATCTCCCATTTAGCGCTTCTGCATATAGTGCTAAAACGGAGATTTCCCTTTACCTCACTGTAGTGCGATCTCAGAGTTTTTATATTAAAGTTGGGGGTGTGGGGTGTAGCCCCCCCCAATAGGTGGTGCAGGGGGGCAAAGCCCCCCTGCATAAAATAGTTTTTAGAGTTTTTTTTTCTTTTTTTTACGTTCCCTTTGAATCTTCTATGGTTTGAAACTCAATGTTCTGGTCTTGATGATCAGAATTTTGATATTTCAAGCTTTTGATGATTTCAGTGGAACCATTGGAGGGCATGGATTCACTTTGTGAGGTATTTCTATGGCCTTTCCAGTTGGTGCAGGTGTTTGGAGAGGTACAATGGGGCATTATACTCAATTATTGGCCTAATGAGGAATGAAAACAGAGAGATAATAACCTCCTTTTTTCTGGCTGCAATCCCTTTACTTATGAGATAAACCAAGTTAAAGGCTTTTCTGACCACTGCCGCTACACGATAGTCAAATCTGAGATTGTTGTCAACCTGAGTACCCAGGTCTATCACCACAGGTTGTTTGCTTGGAGGTTGCTGTGATGTGGTAATCAGTAGGGGTCGTGTTTTTGCTGAATGGTCTGAAAATACATTTTGTTTTGCATTTAACATAAGGCCATGACTTTGACACCAGTCATTTGTTGCTGTGAGACCATCCTGCAGTTTGTTAACATCATTTGGGGAGCCAGTGACAGCACTCACCTTACAGTCATCTGCAAACTTGGTCAGCCTCAGGCCTTTTGTCTTTGCTGGATCTGTGAGAAGTGGATACCAAGCAGTAGGGGTCACAGGACAGATCCCTGGGGAACACCACTAGTGACCAGTCTGCTGATGGAGGTGAAGGCACCTATTTTGACCTTGTGGGGCCTATCAGTGAGCCATTTGGCCACTCACCTGATGAGATAGGGATTTACACCAAGTTGTGTTAGATTTTCAATGATGATCTAGTGGGGGATTGTGTCAAAGGCCTTGGCCAAGTCAAGGTAAGCTGTATGTACTAACTTTCCCTCATCCAGGGCCTTGGTGACAGTCTCAAAGAAGTCAACCAGGTTCAACAGACAAGATCAACATACATCATATGTCCATACTGCATACATGAGCTGCATCAGCTCATAGTACACAGTAGCCGAATGAGTATAACAGGACTTGTAGTGATCTACCTCAGGTATAGTAAGACTTTCATTTATTATTTATTTATTCTTTTTTTCTTTTTTTTGTTGTGGTAAAATGGTTGCATTGCATTTAATGATTGGTCTGTGATGCAATACAGTCACAGGATTACTTCTTTGTAAGCAGAAGATCCTAACCTGAGAATCATGTCTGACTGACAGAAAGTGTTTTTGCTTTCCTGCCACTTTGCATCAATATTTACAAGTTAATTGATGATATGTGCATTTTTTTGGCTTATGAACATGAATTACTCACACAGCAGAATCAGATTTACAAAATGAAGCACGCCACTGTAATCAGCATTTTATTCTTAGGGAGGATGACACATTTCTAAGTACATTTACAGAATGGCACAAAAGCAAGCAGTTAAAGCAGTAGTTCAGTGCTTGTACATGTCACACTGCCAGCCCAGCTATCTGGAATTTTGTGGATAGTCGTGTGTCATTTGTGAATAATAATATGATTCATATGCCTGTCTTACAAATTTAAGAGAACTGTATGTTATGTGTATATTGAACTACTGGTGCAGAAGAGTGTGTTGAACTGTGTGCTATGTACTGAGCTTCACGAATCTGATCACAGTGTACCCTATTGGAAAATAATAGAAATGTATATAAACTATATACCTGTGCAAATGTATGTTATAATAGTAGAAGCTGGAACATACAGAGTTAACTTGCAAAACTTCAAGAAAAAAAGTTGAAAAGTAAAGTGTTTTACGATTGTGTTATCTCTCAATAAGCAGACACAATGTCTAGAGCTAGAGGTTTTCCTATTGACTTGAGACAGAAATAATTACTAGGTTTCAAACGTAAAAGTGTTTAATTGTTTTACGACTTCCAGTTCTGAGAAAACATCTAAGAGATATGTATGTTTTACATAGAAATGCTAAATTTTGTTAAGTATCTGCAAGCCTGAGAACTGAAGGCAGATGACAAAGCATGATTTCATCCAGGCTAACCCAATAGTAATATATGATATTAATTTAAGAACTCTCTCAGAGAGGGAGACTGGGCATTTTGTATCTTGTCTTGGACCTAGAAACATTCACTCAGCACTTCTGTTTGTGTATTGCTCTGTAAATAAGATTTAGGCATAGTATCTCTTTTAGAGATAGATAGGAATATAAAAATATTAGTTTAGATATTTTCTGTATATCTGAGACTGTCCTGCAAAGTTGTTTTAAAATATTTCCTGTGATTCAGAACTTTGTAGTTACTGTGTTGATTGAGTATTGTCTTGTTCTTTTATTATTTATTATTAAATATATTTAAACCTATCTTTGTGGCTATTTGTGAGACATATTTAAGCTCTTAGTGTACTTGCATATGTATTTGGTGACACTGCACAGGTCACTCCAATAGCCTTGATCTTGGTCACACTTAATATTTGGATAACAGTAACATTACACAGTAGGATTTATCACACTTTGTAAGGGCCTTTATAGTAATTGATAAGTAGTGGTTGGTGGCAGTGATAACTACCTTATAGTCTGGGCAGAAGGAGGTAGAGCTAGTAAACATGTGTGTGTGTGTGTGTGTGTGTGTGTGTGTGTGTGTGTGTGTGTGTGTGTGTGTGTGTATATATGTGTCAGCTACCTGGGCAGGGACACAAGCACTGGTTGGACAGAGGGGGTGCTGGAGGTTTTGGCTTGACCACTCGGCTGAGATCTTAGCCCTATAGCTGTGCCAGTGGGGAGTCTTATTGGGGAATCTGGAGAAAGAGGCAGAAACCAGCTGTAGCAACTCTGAGAAGAAAACTTCTCATGCTAAGTATCCCCATATGTGATATTTAGACTTCCATTAAAGGGTCTGAAATTACATTAATGGCATTTGAAAACCACTTTTGATAAGTCAAACTGAGGTTATCAAATGATGAGGATAATTACAACCAGATGGCTCCCACACTGAACTTTTATGGCTGGGGAATCAGAAATGTTGAAAGAAGCAACCTAGAGGGTAGGTCTCATCATGATGATATTATTATCTGTACTCTTGGAGAATATTACACAAAGGAAAATGTAAACCAAGCCATTAGAGACATTTTCACTAAAGTTGCTGGGCCACCTTCAGTTTTATCTGCTTACATTGCAGACAGTGTTTATAAATCACTAGGTCTCACACCCACATGGTCTGCCATCCCAAGCAGTCTACACTAAATTGTTAAGTGCAGCAGGTACATACATCATTATAATAGAAGCAAAACAGAAGAGAATCCCTGCATGGAATGCATGTAAGTTAAAAACTGGTCTGGATATGCTCAAAGAAGTGAGAAGCATACAAGCAAAAATAGCTCCAGGTGTACATTAATGCACTGCCATATCAGCACAACAGTAATTTTTTGCTGGAATAGGCTAGACTATAAATTTGCAACCTATGAATGAATTTGACAGCTATGTAATAATCATTTTTTAAATCTGTCTAATATAATGTATAATACTTCAGGTGTGAATTATACTAGACCAGAGTATAAACATGACTCTTAAGTCACTATATTTGGTTTTCAACAGATTGGCATACAAGGCATCCTCTAACCCATTACTGATAGATTTACCACACATCAGCAAGTCAAATTATATCAGAAATAGTCAGTGTAGGGATCTAAATCTCTTCTGCAACATCAACAGAATTATTATAAGGGATAGGTTTAACTAAAAGAGGATACTGCTGCTCTGGAACAGACCCCTTGTCCACAGAAAACAAAGCTCATCCCTGTCCACATTCAAATGCAACTTGCATCTATGGATGGGAAACAGAAAGTGTACTCTGGGACTACTCCCTGTACTTCAAATGGACAGATGCAGCTGTTAAATGCTTTATCTCATTCATGGATATCCTCAAACTATCTATAGTGCAAACCCAGCTATTCTTACTAGGGGTAATAATTAATTGTTGACCATGGGATTTATAAGGCCAATCTAACTCCAAAAGGGAAAAGTTAATCCAAGCACAAAAAGGGAAATTGGCTGTGCGTGAAATTGTGCACAGGGTAGGTACCTAATACTTACCCAGGAAACTAAAGTTAAGAAGTAAAAGTTCATTATACAGCAATAACAGTGGGACTCTAAGTACTAAACAGTGACATTATTATAATAATACACAAGTTCACTTATCCAGTTTCTATCAGTACTGTATTGCACCTGCATGATTATTTACTCAGTAATATGAGGCAAATGTAATCAGAGGTTATGGCATTGTTCAGTTCTACACATCCTTTTTGTACCCCACACCTCTCAATTGTCCAGATTTTCCCGAAATGTCTAGATTTTTGCCTCATATTTTGCCTGTTTCTCATACAGTTTGTGGTTTGCTAGAAATTACTGAGGCCTGGTATCTCTAAATAATAATATACATTTGAGCTTCATATTTCATACCCTTTGACATATGCATGCTAATACAAACCCTGTTACTATAACAACTTTCTAAGTTTATAAGAGCGATATTTAAAATTTGTCCCTACTTTTTGGACCTTTTTCCCACATTATTTTAACTTTGTCCAGATTTCTTGTGTTAAGAAGTTGAAAGGTATGTTGTACCCTATTTATCACAATGCTGCTTTACCAAGTTATTTCTAATGTCTCTATCGTGTGTCATGTTTCATTATACTTTGTGGTACCTATTGCACCATTTTACTTAATATGTAGAAAAAAATAACCATATGTAATACAGATGTCTTCTAAGATGGTATTCACTTCCTAGCTGGACGGTTCCATCTGTATGCCCAAATAAGTATAGTCTATATAGTGTCATAGCTGTTGTTGGATGGAATATACACAATGCATTGATCTACTCTAAGTACAAGTGTTAATGTTCTTCTATAAATTTGAGACATACATCAAATTAATAATCTTTTCTATCATGCCTCGACATTGACCTCTGACATATCTACCTCATTGTGATTTGACCTTTGACATATCTACCTCATTGTGATTTTGTGATAATATTTGTATGGATAAGAACATCTGTCTTGTCTGACTCTATCCCAGAAAACATTAAAATATGGCTTTTATGACTATAATGTTGGTCACTACTCGTGCCACTGGATTGAAGAATAAGACCTATATTGGTCTAGTTCAGTATTTAAATGGATGGCACCATGCTGGATTTACATTTCAGTGTTATTGTGCACATGACCAATCTCAGTCAGAGATACTTTGTTTTTTTCTATTTGAATGTGGTATTTAACCATCTTTATTCACAGCTATACACGTAGTATACATAATTCTATTTTTTTGTAGAAGTAAATCTCACTTTTATCAGGTACTTTTTAATGTGACATTTTTTGATGCAATCTATTTATTTATAGACATTTGTTGACTGAGAAAATCCACTGGCTCAGAAACCCATTTTCAGTGGAGGCCTGGGGAGAAAAGTTCCTCTACTAAAATATATACATACTTAAAGACATTAAACAATTTTTCACAAAAGCAAGTTAATAAAATTGACAGAGTTTTTAAAAACATATACATGTGTCAACAGCTGATGGACTTGCTATAAAGATATAATATATATATATATATATATATATAGATATATATATATATATATATATATATTTATATATATATATATATATATATATATATATATATATATATATATACTAGGCACAGAGTACCAAACACTGTCATATGATTTAGAGAGGCGTGTTTAAAAGAACTTTTTAATTGATAGTGTACATAGGAGCAGTTCAATTGTAAAGGTTTAAGAGAAGGGGGAGGGAGGTAGTAGTGCAACAGTAACTAGGTAAAGAAAAGTAAGGGGGTATTAAGGCATCTGGGTATTAACAATCACTTTCTTGAATTTTCACCCAGTTTAGTTAAGACCATATGATACAGTTAGATACGTTGAATATATTTTTGAATCATTGGGAAGATATACTATATTTTAGCATTGCATGTATCTTTTATCAAACTGGATGTGGCTTTTCCTGCCATCTCCCCTGACATGCAAGTTTGGAAACATCTATATGATACATTACCTTACTGCCAAAGTAACACCTCTGATTCTCAGCTGCGTGTGGGAAAGTGATTGAAAGTATTGATTAGGCTGATGAAGTTAACACTTGTTTAACGAAAGTGCTCACATTTTATTTGTTTTTTCTTGTGGATTTTTGTCATTAAATACACCTTTGGTTTATCATCACCTGAGTGATTTGTGCCTGTGAAACTCTGCCTGCCAGCATTTTTTTAATTTTTTTTATTTATTTATTGCATAACATTTGTACAATGTGCTGGAAATAATCCATTTATGTGACCTGACAACATACCTGGATGCTTTATAAATAGTGCAAAACATGTTCTCACCAAATGCCCCATGCTGTTTAACTTAAGCTTAATCACAGGATTTTCTTCTGAAGTACAGCACACTATGGTGATGGTCAACAAGAATGGTCCCACAATGGACCCCAGTAAATATAGATGAATCAGCCTTACAATCCTGAGCTGTAAAGCTATAGAATGTATCATAACTGATGTAATCTTAAAGGTAAAACAACAAAATATGAATCAAAGTAAATATTGTTAACAAGCTAGCCTTTCCTACCTACAAGCAATGAAAAACAGTGATAACAAATAAAATATAAATTCAAATAAAACTTCTCTTACCAGTCAGCTCCAAAGTAAATCACAAACCAAGGTAGGATTGTTTAGATGATGCTTGCTTGTCTCCTATCAGGAGGATGGAAGGAGGGGTGCCTGTGTTGCCAGTGGTGAAACCAGAGAGCACAGAGCATCAGCTACTGGGTGGGCACTGGGCCTGGACCAGGAAAGGAAAGTATTACTGCAGAGGGGTGGGAAAGTCCTCTCGTGATATCGCAGTGCTTATTGTATTGTTCTAGCAGTTACTTTATCACATGGCATCTGTGCATTTTTATTAGCAGCACGTTGGTTAAAAATCACATTTTTGACAAATACAGTGTTATTCATTACCAGCGCATGTTGCAAATCTCATTTTTGCTAGGAAAATCATTTCTAATGGTTTCTTTGTGGTAGTGAAACAATGTTTAACACTGTGACCTCTTCTTAACATTTAAAACAAGCCACTTGACAGTTTTTGTATGTTTGAAGACATATACACATTTTGAACTATACATTTAGGTTGCTAATTTTTAACAGTGTTTTATTAGTTCATAGTCACTTATTAGGTTAAGTGCTCACATGGGCCATTTTAAACCTAGCAAATTTATTTTTTACAGATCAGAATCAAACCCTGTATTTTCTGTTTGGAATGTAAACATCTTAACCAATAGACCAACCTCCCTGATCTCAACTAAGTTTTAAGTTATTAGTGTTCTTAGGGTCACTATCTATGCAAAAACTGTTTACGTAAATTACTTATGAGTAATGCTGGACTTTCACATGGTTGGTGTGGTTTGGTCATGAGGGTGAAGCCCAAGTGACGAAACAAAGCCAACCATAGGTAAATCTACTATTGCCCACACCCAGCCTAAGTTATTGCTATTATACAATGATTATTTAAGAAAAAAATATTAACTTTTCTTTAAAAATGTCTTTGTATAATGCCTCCGTGCAGCCCTTCTGCATTTTTCAGGTATCCTGGGGCTTTTTTTGATGTACTGCACATGCGTATGGGACATGTGTTCTCATCCTTACACAGTACATCTGTGAGGTAGCAACGGAGAAAGTAAGATCTCCATTTTTTTTTTAATTTATTGAGAAGAAAAGAAAGAAATTGGGAGACTTTTTACATTCGGGAGAGCCAGGACAGACAAAATGAAAGGATAACCAGGTAAGTTTCTTTAGTTTTGCAGAACGTACCCGATTATCCTCTTATTTTTGTTTGTGCCGTCTCCATCGTTCATTTCAGGTCTTCCGTTTTTTTTTTTTGTATATAACAAAAAAAAAGTAAAATAAAAAAAATTATAAGATATACTAATGGAAAAAGTCTGGCTGACAGGACCTTTTCCCACTGGTATATTCTCAGATTTACAACGGGCACACTGGTTGGGCTGGCCAATCAGCTTGCTCATTTTTGAATATTAATGGCCGGTCATTGTATAACTGGGAGTTTCTTTGGAATAGTTCAGCTTCTAAAATATCAACCATTTTACTTTTGCTGTTCAGTTCTTCATCTAACCATAATATTAAAATATGTCTTACAACTGACATTTGTGTTCATATTGTTTTGCTTGAGTTAAATGTTTCATTCTGAAATTTCATAACTTTTGTGTCAAAAGGCACACCAGCTCTGGCCAGCAGTTCCTTTCCATGTCAATGTATGTTTTTGCTTCTCCAGAGTGTTATGAAGGTAACATTTTTAACAGTCACACTAAGCCTGGTTTTACTTGACATCAAATCTTTAATGATATGGTCAGCAGAGTAGCTATTGTATTTATCTTTTCCTTGAGACCACACTCATCTTCTAAAGTAGCACTATATGCTTCAAGTATTCACTCTAGTCTGAATCAGAGATCTCTATGAGGGTCTCCATTTTCTTTGACTCATTATAATAGTCCACTCAAAAAAAAGAAAGAAAAAAAAATGTTCTCTTTTCAGTTGGGGTAATTACCTCAAAATGTTTTTTTTTTTTTTACAATTCCAATTGGCTACACAGGAATATAGTGAACAAACTGTGCTCACCATTACATGTTTTAACAAATGTAATACAACGAAGGCAACTTGTTTCTTCAAGTGAAGTTTATTTACAGTCCAATTATCAAATTAAACTTAACTTTCCACTAAAATAAAACAAGCATATTCTGCTGAAAAAAAAGGGTCTGGCCTCTTAAAAGTTTCATTCTTAAAGTTCCACAGTGAAATACTGTAGTCCTTGGTATTGCAGGTCTGGGAAAGCTGCCTTGCAATCCCAAATGTATCCACAGGTAAGTTACTGTTACTCTCTGATTAAATTCACAGGTAGTCTCTGTACTCTTGGAGTAGATCTACAGGATTTCCAGGCATTTTTCTAGTATTTCCACAATTCCTTTTGTTCAGGGTCCATTAAGATTGTATACTCTTGGCCACAAAATTACACTCTATCAGAGGTAAATGTTTCTAACATTATGGACTTTCAGACTTTATTTTATTATCATTTCTTCATAAGATTTATGTTAAACTATGCTTTTTACAGGTTTTCATTACTAGTCTCTATATATGAAACCAGCCAGTATTTATTGTAATCTATAGTATGTGCAGACTGCAAAACAGCATTTCTGTCATCTCAGTAACCACTATGTCACTTATATTCAGTATAGCTGTATGTATTCACTTACACATTATGGTACCTCTCATCATATGCAGTATCCACATGAAAATACGAAACATTTGTATTGGTAATATATGGTAAATAAAAGTGCTTATTTAAGGGTAACAGAAGTGTTGATGTATGAGAAAGACAGGAATTGCTATTAAAATATTAATTTAGGCAGTGTATAGGAAGGAGGACTTTAGCCCTGATTATCAAATATAATTTTGCCACTGTATTCAATGACAACCTATGCCTAGAATGGGTTTAGGGCTTGTTGTAATGAAAAAGGTGTCCTGAAAAGCATTGGAGGGTCTGGAGACTGAGAATCCAGAGGAAGAAATTGCCTTGATATAGCTCAGTATTTGAATGACAGACCATACACAATAGTGTTGACAGAGAATAAAAGTCTGTTTGCTTTTTCTGATGATAGCTTGCACCTTAAATTCTGCTCTTCATGGTAAATAAAACCACAATGAGTTCTAGAGACTGACAGCCCCTACTTCTTTATTACCTAAACCAAAGGGTAAAAATGTCACATAGACAAGCCATTTAGTAAAAACTGCAAGAAAACCCAGCCAAGCTAGAGTTTTCACTGTCTGATACAGTAACCTCCTATAATGTAGATCCATGGGATATATAAAAATGACCTCTTACGGAAGTACTTCAGCTACATGACTTCTAAATGTCCATGACATTAAGTTTTATGGTTACAGTCAGACTCATAAAGCCAAACATCATTAGCTGTGGACATGCATGTTTCAGACTTTTTTTGACCTCATCAGCATATCATAAGTGGATTGTTTGGCTGTACCTCAGAAACACAGGGTCTTTAAACTCAGCTGATTTTTACTGAATGGTTTGTTTTTGTGACCTTTTTACCCTTTGGTTTGGATGTTAGTTGGGATATTTTGCAGGCACCATAAGCTTCATGAGTATCAGCTGGGTTTAAAGACCCTGTGTTTCTGAGGTATAGCCAAACCATCCAATTATGCTGTGCTGATTAGGTCAAAAATGTCCGCAACAAGCCTGTCCACAGCTAGGGTAGTTGGGTTTATTGGCCTTAATGTAACCATAAAGACTTAAAAAGTAAAAAAAAAAAAAAGTCACAGACATCCAGAAGCTAAGCAGCTGACGTACATGCTTTCTTTAAGGGGCCATTTCCATGTATCCCACAGGTCTCCATTACAAGAGTTTTAAGGTATTGCACAGTAAAAACTCTGGCTTGGATTGCTTTTTCTTGCAGTCATTTTCCTGATTCTTTATTAAATACCAAGGTAGAGAAATTTAGATGGTGTGTGTGTGTGTGTGTGTGTGTGTGTGTGTGTGTGTGTGTGTGTGTGTGTGTGTGTGTGTGTGTGTGTGTGCGCGTGTGCGCACGCACGTGTGTGCATGTGTGCTCGTGTGTGCGTGTGTGTGTGTGTGTGTGTGTGTGTGTGTGTGTGTGTGTGTGTGTGTGTGTGTGTGTGTAAACTATTCTTAAACCCTAAAAATCAACATATAATAAAACTTATTTGGTGTTCAGTGCTACATATTTTTTTTGTCAGGCTGTCTGCATTATCAGGGTAAATTCTAGTCCATTCCCAAGACAGTAAACCCGATAACCCTGCAATTATCAGTAACAGAAGGGAGTTATCAAAAAAAAAAAAATCATTAAAAATAGAAAAAAGGAAATGCAACATCCTTCTCTAACACAGCTGTATTTTGGGTTGCAACTGTTGCATCAGATAACTGTAAGGCAGCTGAACTGTCATGTAAAACTTCTACAAAACCAAGACAGAAGTGCAGTTGTAAAGATGGAAGTGGTAATACCCAAATATCCCTCTCATCGTCACAGTTCTGCATCTTTTTCAAAAGTGAATATGACAGTGTAAAAGAACTCTTATTTTCTTTTAAACTAAAACTGTACCAAGAATTATGTGTCTCATTTTATTGGATTACATCAGGGTTATTGCAAATAACACAATGCCTGCTATAGGTTATTAACTAGGCCCAACCTAAAAATATGGAAAGGAACTTCTTGTCTGAGCAGCAGTAAAAGCATATAACTTTGACCCAAGAATCAGGTAGGATAGAGAGCCAAAGATGACTGACTTGGCATAAGGTACTTAGGCAAAACAAGTTAGGAGTATTTTTAAAAATAACAATAAACTGTTAATAAATGTATTCATTCATTAAATTTGTAATTACTACTTGCTTATAAAAACATCAAAATGTTACGAACTTACTAGCAGGAAAAAATGCGCAATCACTATGCAATAATGACAAAGTGACGAGTAAAAAAAATCTTTTTGTAGTTAGAAAGAGCTTACCTTTCAACAGAAATGCAGCTGCTGAACAATGAAATCAGCAAAGGCAAAAAACTCAGTATATACCTAGAAAAACTGCCGAACCAATACATTTAATGTGCTATAACACTAAAAACACTGAGCGTTTTTTTTCTTAGTTTTGAAACTTCATCAGAGTGGTGGTAACATCAGTCCACAGTGGTGTTTTTTGTTATTAATTTATTTCTATAGTTCTGTGCCTCTTTGCATCTACCTAGAAAAGAATCACAGATTATCATAAAGGCCATACACCCGCTCATTCAACTGGTCCCAGTACTCATATATCCAGCTTATACCTGTCACATCTGTTTTCTTTTTGGATTCAATCACTTATGCTAACCTGGCCCACACTTTTGAGAAACAATACTTCTTTGCATCATTCCCTGACAAGCCCATTACATGCCACAAAACCACATGGTTTTAGTTTCTTTTTTATTTAAACAGCACCAGCTGACCTCTTTGGATCCATTGACTTCTTCAACATTCCTATTGCTCTCCTTCTATCCATAGCTTTTCATTAGTCATATTTTCTATGATACAATAAAACATGAGAACAAAGACTAGAATATTATAACTAAAATGAGATAAAACATTAGTTCTACTATAAGTAAAACAAATTTTTTGCAGGCACAAGCCACCTTGTACCACCTATATACGCCCTTTTACTCCTACCCACAACCCCCTTACATTTGTATACTAAATTCAACACTCAACTTACGCTGAGAAAGAGCAAACTCATTTTAAAGTGTATTGTACATTCCATTTTGTACTATTAAAAAAATTACAATTATAACAATCAGTATGCAGTGAAAAAGAAACACGGGTGTAACACACCATGGCAAACATAATACAAGCCAAAGAAGTACAGAGAAACAAATGCAATCAACTACATTATGAATAGTTTAAAGGAAACCATCTTTCTTCATATATTTAGAGCAATGCTTACTGAATGTATCATCAATTTCCAGTGTCAGTGAGGAAATCACAATAAAACCTAGCATTGTTCTAGGAACTTGGCAAAAGAGCAATAGATAGTGTGCTGATCTGAACATTACTCCAACTTGTAAAACTAATAAATCAGTTTTAAATACATTGAAATGTGGACAAAGATCATCTGTCATTCATCTGGATAGATGACATTGGCTTGTATGTTGGTATGTTATATTGTGTGACTGCAGTCCTACTATTTCTTATGGAAATTGCCTACTTGAATTATTTTCTAGAAGATTCAGCTGAATAATGACATGCAGATTGGTACTCATTTTCACATTACCTTCAAACTAATCAAGCTATTCACCATCATTCTTCTGAAATTGCTTAGGATTTTCACAAATGTCACAACAATGTAGCTTTAAGATCCTTTTCTTTCAAACTGATACTGTCTGTACAAATTGAACTAAGTGTTGATTCTTGGTTTGCACTATAATGGTATGGGAAATTACTCTGTAAATACACACAGACCTCAATAGCAGAACTGTTAGGCCCCTCCACTTTGATAATTTGTTTCAAGCTACATTTGTTGGAATCACAGTAAATCCAAGAACAACAACAAGAGGACAACTGTTACATTTCGCAGAAGTAAAATCATGAAACCCTACTATTTTCGGCAGATGAAAAATCCACAAAAAGGAAAGAAAACAAAATCTGCATTAGATCACTCACATGGTGACTGTTTTTGCAAACTTGCATAGAGATGGAAGCAATGCATTATGCTATTAACAGTTTTGACAGTATAGAAGTGTGCTCTTCAAGCATGCCAGATATTTCAACTTTAGTGACTGAAGGATTTCACTAGCTTTCTATTGACAAGACAACTTGTCAAATCCTCCAAGGGCTCCTTTGAGAGAAACTTAGCCAGTACAGCGAAGGATAACCATAGGGCCTTTTACAGCTACTCACGTAACCTAAAGGGTAGGAGCCAAGTGTGTGCTGAACTATTGGCCAACAGTATTACACACACACTGACTCCACAGAGATAGCAAACCTGCTAGCAGATAGGTTTGACGAAAATGTCACTCCCTTATCCCCTACTAACTTTCAACAAACCTTCCCCCACCCACCCCCACCCTACATATCTGAGGTACAGGTCCAAGGAAAAAACACAGCCTCTATGGGACCAGATGGCATCCCAGGTTGTCTTCTAAACAGGAAAAAACATGAACTAGCATCACCACTATTTACAGTTTTCAATCATAGCCTAACCATAAGCTTTATTCCTGTGGAATGGAGAACAGCTACAAAGGTGGCCTAGCAATAGACCCGGGGAATTACAGATCCATAAACCTGACCAGCCTCATCTGTAAAGCCACGTAACGTATCATTATGGACCTCATAAGTAAAGAAATAGGTGACCTCCAAACCCTGGATACTACCTAATTTGCATTCATGAAGGGCAGATCCTGTCTGTTAAATCTGGTGGATTTCTTTGAATATGTGACCAAGGCGATTGATGAGGGCAAATCTGTACACACATCATACCTCAACCTGGCAAAGGCTTTCAACACAATCCTACATTCAGGCATTATCGATAAATTTGGCAAACTGAATGCAAATTCCTTTGCCTTAAGATGGGTTACCAGCTGGCTCGCAAATTGGACACACAATATCAAAGTGGGTGACTTCACATCAACCAGCAGACCTGTTACCAGTGGGGTGCCACAGGGGTCAGCGTTGGGCTCCTACTGTTAGGTATATACTTCTCTGAAGTTCAGGTCAAAAGTAAAGGGCTGTGGCTGACCAAGTTTGCAGATGACTGCAAACTAGGTGCAGTCATTGAATCCCCAAATGATGTCAGTATACTCCAGGAGAGTTTCATGCAGACCAACGACTGGTGTAGTAGTCACAGTCTCAAACTGAATCTAAAGAAATGCATCATCATTCCCTCTGGCACAAACAATCTCCCCTCACACTATCAAATCAACAACAATACCCTAAGTACCCATGAAGTAGTAAGGGACCTGGGATAACAAGTTAACTGTGACCTTAACTTTGACCACCATCTGTGTACTGTAGTAAGGAAAGCTTTCTACATAGCACACTTGATTAGTAAAGGCATCACCTTGAGAGCAAAAGAAGTTATAACCTCCCCTATACTGGGCACTTATCTGGCCCATAATTGAGTATAACACCCCATTTAGCATGTTTCATACTAAGCACCTGCAGCAATTAGAGAGACCTCAGAGACTTCTAACAAAAAAGATCAAGGTGCCCTAGCATGTGCCTTTCACAGACCGACTAAGGTCCGTATCGTACAGACTTCTTAGGGGAGACTTATGCCTGGCCTACAGTGAAAAGCAAGACCCAGACCTAATGTACTTGTTACATGTCAGTAAATCACACAGGACTAGGGCCACCCATTCCAGGGAACTAAATATGGCCTGTGACTTAAATAGGACATGCTGGAGGGACAGATTTATTTCCCAGCGACTGCTGCTTCTTTGGAACAGGCTACCAATTCTTGTGAAACAGAGCAATTCTATGACACTGTTCAAGAGGAAATTGGGAGAGTAGATGGGGCATCATAAATTCTTACCAGGGATAGAGCCCACAACCTTCTTGGACATGGGCAGTAATCACTAAATGCAATCTTGGATATTGACTAGCATTTCTATGGTATTACATTAGGATAAAACGTCTAGGCTTAAAATGACCTCCAGGTCGATAGCCTATTAATCTCCTATGATCCTAAGAATACATCCTTCATGGGACCAGGTAACATAACTGGCTGTCTGAGAAATAGTATCAAACACCCATTAGTGTAGTGATTGTGAACCTTTTGGGTTTGGTGTGTCAAAAGCTCCTGGCACAAAATAATTCAGTGCACTTCACATGAGCAAAGAATGCAAAAGCAGTGTCTTTGGTAACAAGGGTGTTGGTGATCGCTGATGTGTCACCCAAAACGTCATGGCATGTGTCACCTTTAATGTTTGAATTACAGCTCTGATGATGCCACTCCAAAAAACTGACCCTAGTACTGAACCGTGAAAGTATAGGCCCATCACCTGGATAATGGTAATTTGTAAGACCACAGAACACATTATAGCAGACTTGATTAACAATGACAAAGATTCCCATCAGGCTAGGTATGCAACAATTTGGCTTTGTATATGGTAGATGCAGTCGAATGAACCTGGTTAAGTATGTTAAGAAAGGCAACACTAGCTATTAACAGTGGTCAGACTGTACAAACAGCTTACCTTGATCAGGCCAATGCATTAGATACCATCCCCCCACCCCGTTCATATAACTTTTAGGCTATGTAAATGCATTAAATACTGATCAGCATCTTGTAATATGGACAGCAAATTGTCTAAATGACATGAGCCACACAGTGCAGGTGACAGGGCCAGCATAAGAGACTGCTGTCCCACAGGACTCAATAGTCAGACCACTTTTGTTCAGTGTTTAGTACTCTGACCTAAAGACTGAAAAAAAAGCCTTATGACAAACCAAGTTGGTTGACTGTAAATTGGTAGTCATTTTCTAATCTCTCTTGGACACACAGGCTGTCCAGCAAGAACTTACATTTATAAATGCCTGGTATATTACAAATAGGCTTGTATTATGCAACACTGTGTATATGGTAGACAAACCTTTCACATCTGCAAATAACACTGACAAAACCCAACTTTCAAAAAAAAAAAAAAAACAGTTATTTTGCAGTCGCAGACGTTGGAACTGAGGGTTGATAATTCTGTCTGCTTTTGCAACCATGTGCCAACAGTAATGAGGAATGCCTTCTGCTTGGTGCCAACAGTAATGAGGAATGCCTTCTGCTTGGTGCCAACAGTAATGAGGAATGCCTTCTGCTTGGTGCCAACAGTAATGAGGAATGCCTTCTGCTTGGTGCCAACAGTAATGAGGAATGCCTTCTGCTTGGTGCCAACAGTAATGAGGAATGCCTTCTGCTTGGTGCCAACAGTAATGAGGAATGCCTTCTGCTTGGTGCCAACAGTAATGAGGAATGCCTTCTGCTTGGTACCAACAGTAATGAGGAATGCCTTCTGCTTGGTACCAACAGTAATGAGGAATGCCTTCTGCTTGGTGCCAACAGTAATGAGGAATGCCTTCTGCTTGGTGCCAACAGTAATGAGGAATGCCTTCTGCTTGGTGCCAACAGTAATGAGGAATGCCTTCTGCTTGGTACCAACAGTAATGAGGAATGCCTTCTGCTTGGTACCAACAGTAATGAGGAATGCCTTCTGCTTGGTACCAACAGTAATGAGGAATGCCTTCTGCTTGGTACCAACAGTAATGAGGAATGCCTTCTGCTTGGTACCAACAGTAATGAGGAATGCCTTCTGCTTGGTGCCAACAGTAATGAGGAATGCCTTCTGCTTGGTGCCAACAGTAATGAGGAATGCCTTCTGCTTGGTGCCAACAGTAATGAGGAATGCCTTCTGCTTGGTGCCAACAGTAATGAGGAATGCCTTCTGCTTGGTACCAACAGTAATGAGGAATGCCTTCTGCTTGGTGCCAACAGTAATGAGGAATGCCTTCTGCTTGGTGCCAGCAGTAATGAGGAATGCCTTCTGCTTGGTGCCAACAGTAATGAGGAATGCCTTCTGCTTGGTGCCAACAGTAATGAGGAATGCCTTCTGCTTGGTGCCAACAGTAATGAGGAATGCCTTCTGCTTGGTGCCAACAGTAATGAGGAATGCCTTCTGCTTGGTGCCAACAGTAATGAGGAATGCCTTCTGCTTGGTGCCAACAGTAATGAGGAATGCCTTCTGCTTGGTGCCAACAGTAATGAGGAATGCCTTCTGCTTGGTACCAACAGTAATGAGGAATGCCTTCTGCTTGGTACCAACAGTGATGAGGAATGCCTTCTGCTTGGTGCCAACAGTAATGAGGAATGCCTTCTGCTTGGTGCCAACAGTAATGAGGAATGCCTTCTGCTTGGTGCCAACAGTAATGAGGAATGCCTTCTGCTTGGTGCCAACAGTAATGAGGAATGCCTTCTGCTTGGTGCCAACAGTAATGAGGAATGCCTTCTGCTTGGTGCCAACAGTAATGAGGAATGCCTTCTGCTTGGTGCCAACAGTAATGAGGAATGCCTTCTGCTTGGTGCCAACAGTAATGAGGAATGCCTTCTGCTTGGTGCCAACAGTAATGAGGAATGCCTTCTGCTTGGTGCCAACAGTAATGAGGAATGCCTTCTGCTTGGTGCCAACAGTAATGAGGAATGCCTTCTGCTTGGTGCCAACAGTAATGAGGAATGCCTTCTGCTTGGTGCCAACAGTAATGAGGAATGCCTTCTGCTTGGTGCCAACAGTAATGAGGAATGCCTTCTGCTTGGTGCCAACAGTAATGAGGAATGCCTTCTGCTTGGTGCCAACAGTAATGAGGAATGCCTTCTGCTTGGTGCCAACAGTAATGAGGAATGCCTTCTGCTTGGTGCCAACAGTAATGAGGAATGCCTTCTGCTTGGTGCCAACAGTAATGAGGAATGCCTTCTGCTTGGTGCCAACAGTAATGAGGAATGCCTTCTGCTTGGTGCCAACAGTAATGAGGAATGCCTTCTGCTTGGTGCCAACAGTAATGAGGAATGCCTTCTGCTTGGTGCCAACAGTAATGAGGAATGCCTTCTGCTTGGTGCCAACAGTAATGAGGAATGCCTTCTGCTTGGTGCCAACAGTAATGAGGAATGCCTTCTGCTTGGTGCCAACAGTAATGAGGAATGCCTTCTGCTTGGTGCCAACAGTAATGAGGAATGCCTTCTGCTTGGTGCCAACAGTAATGAGGAATGCCTTCTGCTTGGTGCCAACAGTAATGAGGAATGCCTTCTGCTTGGTGCCAACAGTAATGAGGAATGCCTTCTGCTTGGTGCCAACAGTAATGAGGAATGCCTTCTGCTTGGTGCCAACAGTAATGAGGAATGCCTTCTGCTTGGTGCCAACAGTAATGAGGAATGCCTTCTGCTTGGTGCCAACAGTAATGAGGAATGCCTTCTGCTTGGTGCCAACAGTAATGAGGAATGCCTTCTGCTTGGTGCCAACAGTAATGAGGAATGCCTTCTGCTTGGTGCCAACAGTAATGAGGAATGCCTTCTGCTTGGTGCCAACAGTAATGAGGAATGCCTTCTGCTTGGTGCCAACAGTAATGAGGAATGCCTTCTGCTTGGCACAGCTGATCATCAGTTGACCATCATATAGACTTACAATGGTTACTGTCCCCTTTGTATTTAAGACTGATCAGACCAGTTTTAGCATGGAACTCCCCTTTGGGATGTACCTCACCAGACATGAACAGCTGGAAAGACCATAATGCTTTCTAAGAAAGAGGATCAAAGACTTTACAGGATCCTTGGGGAAGACAAATGGTTTGACTTAGAAGCAATAAGTGTGTGAGCCATTAGTACAGGATCTCTTGCAGCTTCCGAAATGAAAGAGTCGATGAAACACCAGAGCAAGAGATCAATAAAACAAGGTGGAGAGACAGAACCATTACTCATTCCGTCGCACTCACCTCTGGAATATACTCACTCTACAGATAAAGCCAAGTAATGCATTTTCATGCTTTAAAATGGACCAGAGTAATGTGATATGTATTCATTCAGTCTGAGTATGATGGCCAAAGCCCTCCTTGAGAAGAGTGGTACAGTCCCCGGTGGGAATTGGCAAGGTATTATGGTCACAAAACTCAGTAACCTTGAACTTCCTGTGATGGTTATGAAACCTGAGAAAAGAGAAATGTAAAGGAGGGAGACTCACCAATGTATCAAACATTAATATATTATCACACTAATGGGTTGCAAGATTTGCCATCCCCAAATGGACCTTCATGTTCCACATGTTTGTGCAAGGATGACTGTAGAACAGGCTCCCTACAGCACAAAGTCTCAAATTCTGGATGTTCTGTAACACATGACCCAGACATTAAATGCTCATATTTTAATCTCACAAGGGCATAAAAATGACAGCAGTTTTTCACTTACCATGGGCATCAAAATATAATTTCCACAGGAACACGTGCACATAATAAATATGAAACAAACCATTTTGGGGACATGTCACACTCTCTCTTACTTTGTTTATTTATCCTTTGTTGGCTGCATTAATCTGACTAAGCTAATAGGTTCTTTGCTAGGGATAGCTGAGGTACTGTTTATACAACTAGGATAAATGTGATCAGGGTATCAAGTAACTTCCTCTAATCATTTTGATAAGTACTATAGGATCTTTTGCATCTGCCTACTTAACAGATGGGCCCACAGTTTATAGTCTCATCTGAAGGACAGCAGACTCAGGGGTGCAGCACCCCACTTGTGTTGCACTGTAGTGTCAGCAATTGATCTACCTGGTGAGGGAATAGAACCAACAGCCTTTTGCACCAAAGATGAGAGTGCTACCTGCTGCAACACTCACGCTGCTTTCATTGAATGACTCAGTGTTCTGAATTCAGACAGCACCCAGAGAATGCAGTAATAAAATATAACAGAGTGTACACTTTATGTGGGTGTAGTAAGTTATGTTGCTGATGTGGTCACAGCTGACTCTATGGTAATACACAATCCATGTCTTACTGTTGAGAGAGAGAATAGGAACACGCAGCACTTGCTGTAATAAATGCAGTGTCACAGCAAGAGGATGCAACATGTGTAAAAGCCATGATAGTGTCATAGGTTCAAAGGTTTATACCAGGCTAACAGCCACCACAGACTTTACAAGCCTAGCTGTGCAGCCCAACCAGTTTTGTCCCTGAGTTCCTAGGACACATACACGGTTGGGTATGTTAGTATGGAGGTAGCTAAGGGTAAGGTGGAGATTAATTTACTTGCTGTCATCCTCTATCCATCAGAGACATGGGGAACAGACCAGGGGTGGATATGGAATTTCCCATCAAATTATCACGTTTTCATTTGAAGAAGGTCAGGGATGAGCTCTGCTTCGCATAGTATGTGGGGAAATTATTCCATGGTGCAGGAATCTTTTGAGACATATATGAGTGTCTCCAGCATGTTCTATTTATGTCACAAGCAAAGCTCAGGTCCTTAGGTCTAGTGTTGCTGGTACTGTTTGTTTTGCAGACGTGCAACAGATCCATCAGAGATGGATCTGAGGATGCATTATAGCACAGGCATAAATTGCCTCTTGGTAACCTAGAGAGGTTACTAAGGAGACTGAGTACAGAGGTAGGGCCTTAAGGCAATCTGTATAGGGCAGGGTATTCATACTCTGAATTCTACTGGTGAGAAACTTTTGAGGGCATTCCAGCTGTTGTAAGTGTCTGGTTAGGTACATGCCAAAGGGAGAATTTGTACTCAACAATGGATATGATAAAGGCTAGGGCTGAGTAGAGTGATACTATAATGTCCTTGCTCTTGGATGCCATAACCTTGCTTATGAGTGTGGTAATGTAGGGTGGATGATTTCCCATAGGGCATTATAATGCATTTCTTCACATTAAGTTTTAATCCATAGCTTTGGCACCAGTCATCCGTTTGTTTTAGACCCTCTTTTAGGATGTTTCTGCCATGAGGAGAATGTACGATAGCTCCATATTTATAGTCATCTGCAAATTTGATGAGCCAAGTGGCATTTGATATTGGTTATGACTTCTGAGAAGAAGATGATAAATAAGAGCAGGCTCAACACAGAGCTCTGGGGTACTTTGCTGGTGACCAGTCTTCTGCTGGAGGTGGTCTAACCATTCCTGACTTCTTGGGTTGTACCTGTGAGACAGACAGCAATCCAGTAGGTAATGTAAGGATTTATTCCTACTTCTGAGTGTTTGTTAGTGTGGGGTATTATATCAAATACTTTGACCAAGTCAAGGTAGGCAGTATGTACCATTTTCCCCTCATCCATAGCCTTAGTGACAATCTCAAAGAAGTCTACCAGGTTGAGAGGACAAGATCTTCTCTAAACAAAGCAAAACTAGGATGGGTCCAGTGTAGGTAGGGTGCCAATGTCCTTGTTGATCATTTCCATAATTCATGCTATGGCTTTAGATATTAGACTTGTCAGACTGATAGGTCTGTAGTTCTCAGTGTCAGTTGTTGGTGCACCCTTGTGATAGATGACTGTTGTGGCCCCCTATTCTGTGCCATACGTTATATTGAGGCTGTAGTTGAAGAGTGCCTCAAGTGGTCCTCTAGGTCATGTTTTAAGCTACTTAGGAGGTAGCTGGGGATATTGTTGGGATCCAATGAAGCAGTGTTTTTCACCTTAGCAAGTGCCACCAGAACCTGCTCCTTATTGATAACTGGGGACATATGATAGAAGGTATCTCACAAGGGGTAGTGGGAGGAAAAGGGGTGAAGTTAGAGATAAATTTATCAGCCAGTAGATTTGCTATGTTACCCTGGTTGGTGAACATTGTCCCCCAGATTCATGAATCCTCCATGTAAGACTTAATAAGTCTTACATGGAGGCTGCAGTTGAACGGTATGATGTCAGCGTGCCATGAATATTCATGAGGGCATGCTGACTCAACCATAAGTCTTACACGGACCGTGTAGGAAAGCAGGGGGCATGTCTGACTGCCAAGCAGTCTAAATGTACACGCCCCTGCAAGGGTTGGAAAAGTAAAATGAAAACACACAAGAGCGAGTCCGCTCAAATGTCCTTGCACCCAACACCACACTCCCTGACATTGTAAACCCCCATCACAATTATAAAAAGTAAAACATTAATTTTATTTTTTTTAAATAGCTGCCCATATTTGCGCGTATGTGCGAGGGTGTGCCCATTGCTTAGCTGTAGTTAGCAATTCAGACATGGAAGAGCATAAGAAAGAATGTTTATGCAAATCACATCAAATAGCAATAGCGTAATGGTAGAGCGTTCGCACAACGAAGAGGCATTCACGATTCGAGTCCTACCACTCCCCCTCTTATTTATGTTTTAAATCAGTATATGAAATAATACCTGACATATATGGTTAAAATATTAGTAAAACAGTGAAATGGCTAATGTATCAGTGAAGAAAATATATATTTTAAAGGATCCTGATATATAATTGCCCACAGTTAAGCAGTGCTTTACCCAGTGCAATAGAGTTGCCTATAGTTATATTGCATTTTAACCAGAGCAATAGAGTTGCCCAGAGTTAAAAAGCACTTTACCCAGCACAATAGAGTTGCCCATAATTAAATTGCGCTTTAACAAGCACAATCTGTTTGTGTGGACGTGCGCACCGTGCCAACCAGGGCACTGTAGGGCAACGTAGAGCAAAGTTGCTTAAACACAGCCACACCCCCTAGCCTGTCTGGACAGTATTAAAATAAAATGAATAACAAGGTTCAAACCCAGGACTCTGTGCACTATAATCAAAGTACTGAACCACTAAGCCATGACAGCTTAGGAGAAATGGCTACTGTTAACATACATATACTTAGAAATGGTAGATTAACCATTACTAAGCAGGTCTGCAGTCAGCCGAGAATTTTCAAAAATGGCCAATCACAAAAAAGTGTGGGAAATGCGGCATATATAAGCCCCATAGGCGGGAATACTCACCATAACTGATTGTAGCTCACATCTGCAGTTAGAATGGCTGGTGCTGGAGAGGGTACGCACTTCTGAGTGCAACGTTGGGGCATCGAGGAGTCGAAATACATGGTTTGGCTCCTTGTCCACCATCATGAGTCAAGACTCCTGCAGGGCCAGTTCCAAGGGATGGAGTACAAGGCAGAGGCTTGGAACCAGTTAGCTCATGACCTCACCAGTGCCACAGGCATTTCTCGGACTGGTGAGCAGGTCCATCACCACCATGCAGACCTGAAGAGATGGAAGCAGGACCGCCTGAACCAATGGATACAGGAGGCCCGTGGGATGCAAGATGTCCCACAACTGAGTAGGTAGCCATGGAATGCAGTATGTAAGAATTGATAATTGATTCTGTATAATGGGTAGGTATGTCTCAATATCCCTTCATTTACTTCACAGCTGCAGGTGACTGTGCTGCGAATCGGCAAGCCTATGCAGATAGGCTGCTAAGGCTGCGCCACCAAGCAGGTTAGTGATTATTCTGCATGTATTGTTATATAAAATAGGGGAGAGAGCATGAAAGAAAGTGTTGTAGTCCAATAATACAGCCATAAAATGCCCTGAATAAGTCATCTGCATGTACTGTCATATAAAAAAAGTCAGAGGGCCAGAAAAAAAGAGTGTAGTAACCCATTAAGAAAGGTAAAATATGTCCGGAATAATATCTCTGCAGGTACTGTCATATAAAATAAGTGAGCGAGCCTGAAAAAGAGTGTTCTAACCTATTAATAAAGGTATAATATGTCTTGAATATGTCTTCCATATGCACTGTTATATCAAATAAAGGAGCGAGCCTGTGGAAAAGTGTGTAATGTAATTAATAAAAGTATAAAACCCAGAGTGTGTCTGTGTCACTTACTTTGAAATGTTGTTGTACCCTTGCATTATACAAATAGTACTGTTTTAATAAGTGCTGGCAACCCAGAGTTGTGCAGTCCCATCTAAAGTGGGTGATGGAAGTGCTAGTAGCTGTGAAGCATATATACAGTCCTCAACAGTCACTTACTGGCTGGCATGCATAAGTAAATCTGGCACGTGTAGCATGTTAATTTGTTCCCCAGAAATGTGAGTGCGCTTCAAGAAATGCAGAGTTCTGTACAAATTGAAGTGAAAATGTCATGTGAAAACATCCAGATATGTAGATAAAGAAATATAAATGAAATGAAGAAATATGTAGCAGTAACATCTGCATCATGGACAGTTAGTATGTCAAATATAGGTCAGGTATATACTGAACTAGCCAAACTCATTACACAACCTAATGCGTGTTGGCAAGTGTAATAATACATGTAGGGGATATACACTTGCAGTCACTAGGAATGTAGTGTAGACTAAAAGTACTTATAAGATGTTAATTGAGGTTTCTTTCTATACCCTACTGTATGTGCATAAACCATGCAATTCCACACCTCAGTGGTATGTGTAATCTCAAATATTTGTTGGGACATATGTCCTATTGTTCTATAAATATTTGCATTCACTTTGATGCATGTGCTCTGTTCAAACACCACAATCATGGTGGACTGTTGCTACCAATCGTACCTGCATGCTGTTGGAATATCCACTGTCATTCAATATATGCATGTGTTATGCTTGCTGTTCAACTGTTGGAACCTTGGTGTGTTGGGTTAATGGGAATATTACTGCATGCTGTTACAACTAATCTGGAATGCTGTTGTTTATGTTGTAATTAAACACACCTAATCACAGAACGTATGGGAAGGCCGGTCTCAGCGAACCCACCTGTCCCTCCTCAGCTGGCGAGTGCCCCTGGCACCAGCAGGTCCGGTGCCCAGCCCAGGCTCCCCTCCTCCGTTGGTCCTGTTCCACCTTTGGGTGGAAGCACTGCAGGGGATGGATCTTGTCCCCCCTGTGCAAGCGTGGGTGGAGAAGGGCCACCTGTCACCCTTCGAAGGGTCTGGGCTGTGGTGAGTAGGGAGATCCAGCATTCAGTCTCTGTTCCCCTATGCCAGCTCGAGGTGAGAGTGGCACGTCTCACCGGTGAGCCTGCCCATCCTACGCAGCCCCCAGCAGAGCCACCCTCGGGGCTGTGAAGGTGCAGTGGTGACTGCCCATGGTTGGGGATCTCAGTTCCACTGTTACCATCTGTGGGCTCATGGGCTTGTGATTTCCAAACATCCGACCCCATCAATTGTGTTCACCCACCCCATGTGTCATACACTGCCCCTGTATGTGTCTTGCTTGTCTTGTC
This sequence comes from Protopterus annectens, assembly GCF_019279795.1. Lineage (NCBI taxonomy): Eukaryota > Metazoa > Chordata > Ceratodontiformes > Protopteridae > Protopterus > Protopterus annectens. Next base: position 1,851,254,148 of record NC_056743.1, on the reverse strand, counting down.
TGTTAACCTCCCCAACCTACCTCCCCAAACATAACTACTTCCTCTACCTCACTTTCCACTCTCACCTGAAAAAAAAAAAGGACAATCTGTACCCACAAAAAAATTACGCCCCATACATAGCTGCCTATTTCGCACACATGTCCACTGGACATGTAAACTGATAATTATAATTGGCAGTACAACATACTTCGTTGTCCTTACCCCTCTCCCAGGGGTGGAAGGTTTCTAATATCACTCCAAATTTATTGCATATGCACAGCTGTTGCTGGTAAAGAAATGTGCAGCTATGGACCTTCCCTACACCCATCCTGCACACCCCGAGCTTGTTTACCTACTGTCTGTCCCTCTTTGTGCCCCCTTTTTCACTACTTTCCTGTCTCCCCATTTTCTTTTCTTTAAAAGAAATTAGCGTGGGCGTTAGCAGGAGTAAGCACTTTTAAGCAGTAGTAAGCGGGTTTAAGCAAATGTGCACATGTGTGCACTTAGCTAAGCATCATGCAAACCCGCTTACAACTGCTTAAAAGTGCCTTAGTCACTCTATGTTAGGGCCCTTGTTCTGCTCAGCAGCAAAACAAAAAACCTCTGCCAGTTTCGAACCCCAGACCATTGACACAATAGACTGTATGAATTACCACTAAGCCACAGCAAATATACAAATAACTTGGTGCTGAAATAAATATATCATGCATTACAATGAGGGAATGTAAATGGAAATTAGGAATGGCATAACAAAAATCATGTTCTGTTGGCCTTTACCAGCAATTGTTGTGGAATTGCATGACATGACTGTGAAAAGAGAACCAGCCATTCTAGCAGGGAATAATGTTACAGTAGCACCTTACAAACACCACACAGTATCAGACCAGGATAAACACTGGCAAAGTTGAATAGGGCAGAGGCCAGACTCTCAAACTGTGACTGCTTTACATGGATGCCCCTGATTTGTAAACAAATGTTAGCTGTGCCTCTCTGAATTACTCTGAAAAGTACTAACATTAGGCAGAAAAGTGGGGAATCACACTTCATGAATAATGTCAATAGGTGAGAGTAGACACTGCCGGCATGTCAGAAAAGGTGTAGTAATACATATGCTCTGATTCCCAAGAAAGTCCCAACTGCAATATGTCTGCAATATATTGCAGGTGTATCTCACTTATATGTACCTTTCACTGAGGCTGTTCAATTATATACCTGAGAGTATATGAGGCCTGGCAGAGGCAGAAACACACAGGCATATCAGCATTCCTGCTATTACACACTCTGCAAATAGCTTTGGAAGGAGTTCCACAAGCATGCCATTATGTAGGAGTACAACACAGAAATATCACAGTATGTAGCCATGTACTGCTAGCAACCAACTGTGTCAATGCCATTGTGCCAGTGCTGAAAAGACTGGTGTGGTGCACAGACAAAGAATAATAGGCTAACCTCTAGCTACCATCTGGATATGTCCACAGGTGGGAGCTACGCAGACAGACTACTTGCCTTGATAGACTAACAAGTACACAGCAACCCTGTATGTTCAGCAAGATAAACCTCACACAATAATAAAACATGCTCTTTGCAGTTCTGCACCCCTACCCAAAGATACGACATACCTGTGTATTCAGGCAAAAACAAGGGTGTAGGTAGGCATACTCAGTACTGAAATATGTCCAGTTGTGTTGAGCAGCCTGTGCTAATGTCAACACAAACAAACCATAAACTGTTCAGAAGTGAGTAACTTAATAATTACAGTATAGCACTACACAAACAGTACATGTGCCACAGGAATACATTGCAATAACCACATTTGTATGGCAGTTAATTGTCTAATTCAGAAAGAAAGTACATACTCTCATGTATCCTGTGTTAGCATTTGGAGGGGTGAGTACATGTCTACACTGAGAAGTGTGTACTGGAAGCAGCAACATTCAGGTTTGAGTACAACATGCATATCACTGGCTACAACCCTAGCTTCAGATAAGAGACAAATACCAACCTTCTGACTGACACAACGGTGTCCAGAGCAAACAAGCATGGGCCCCACCTTTGAAAGCTGAAAGGGCTACACCTACCTAACCTAGCATTTTATAGCAGTGGGCTGCAATCACAGTGAGTACTGCAATCAATACACAGCAGGCTGCATGCAATTACTGAATGGTGGGTAGCAATTGGTGCAGAGGCTGTCATATGCACATGTGCAGATACCTAGAAAAGCAGGCTGTACCTGCTGTCCACACATGCAATAATATCATTACAGGAAAGATAGAGAGCGAGAGAGAAACAGAGACACAGACAGAGACACAGAGAAAAGAGACAGAAACAGAGACAGAAACAGACAGAGAAATCCCAAAAAAACAAACAAAAAAAAACAAAACAAAACAGTAACAACAGACGGAGCATGGAAAACAAAGGTAAGGTATGTAAGTCATATGTATGTGTCGGCATGTACTAGATGTTCCTGAAGAGTACTCTACACACTGCAAATCATCCATATGTGGCAGCAGTATGTATCTATCTGTATCTGTACATGTGCATAGGGCAAGGGACATACTGCAATTGTTAGTGAAGGGTGGACACATATATGTCATTGAAGGTTATTATGTGCATATATCTATGTAGGTCATAGTGTGAGGCATAGAAAACAGCATGCAGTGCTGATATATGTCATGTGGTGGTTAAACGCTGTGGGACTGATTTGTCAGATCTGCTGTGTTACAGCCAGTGAGGCCTGCTAAAGCTACATGGGCTGAGGACACCAAATTGCATTCTTCACAACACTGTGCAATATAATCACATAATTGTACATCCCACAACTGTCACATAAGTGATATCCCACCAAGAGAAAGCGAGAGAGAGAGAGACACGGGGTCATATGTACTGTAACAGGTGTGTGGTGACCAAGGAATGGGACTGTAGACAAGTGCCGATACTGCAGTGCCATTCCTCCTTTCCAAAACACTGTACCCATTAACTACCACATAGGTAGAAATCTACCTAACACTGAAGGTGTGATAAGGGAACATGGGACACAGGCGGACAGTAGCCTCCTCTTTGATAAAGACAGTGCCACACTAGACTTGTAATCTGTCTATGTGGTATGTGTCATGACAACAGGTGTGTCATGTAGGGATATATAGGTCAGTGTTCCCCTCTACTCATCACAATGTCCCGTGTGGTATGTACCTCACATGACAATTACAGCAAGTGGAAAGGCCACAGACATACCTCACAAAGGGTAATACTGGCCTCAAACAGATGCCCTATGCAGACTGACTCACAACACCACAGCTAGACTGTATTGCATACCGCCCACACAGAGGTGACTTCTGCCGAACATACAGAGGTATCTCAGACCCATAGCTCTGTGACAACCACCTTGGCAACATATCACAATCCCTCCGGGCTACATGGTCTAGAGCCCTAAACCTTGTCATCTCACTTAACAGCACATGCTGGAGGGATAGGTTCCTATCTCAGAGATATGCCATACTCTGGAATAGACCACCTAGCAATAGCAAACTAGGCTCCTCATTAGCAGTTGTCATAAATACCCCTGAAGATTGTTTGGGAGATTGGTAATACACCCCAGGAATTCCCTCTGTGGTTCTGGTTGACAGGGGCAGATGATATCAAAGTCCATGTGTGGCAAAGGCCAGGGTAGCATATGGCTAGGCTGCTGTAGGCCCTAGGGCCAATAGCATCTCACCTACCTATGACACTATGCACTCACACATGTACTCAATGCAATACCTGCTATGTGATGTTGAATAAGTGTAACACTGAATGTGTGCAAGGTCTGTAAAGGTGTGATAGCACAGTGTGAAGTTGTATCTGACATGGTAGTGTCTATTCTAGCTGTGAGGCCAGCAAAAGATGTGTATGTTATTGTTAGGCAGACATAGTACTATGGTATATGATGTGACGTAGTTCCTTGTTGATGACTGTGGTGTCCCATTGTAGGCTAAAGCAATACATGTATGCTTAGTGAGTGGTACTGCTGATGAATCCAACTCCCATATGAAGCTGTAGGCCTAAACAGCACAGTATGGTGTGTGTTCACATTGCTTGGAAACACTGTCTTGTGTGTTTCCTGTAGTCTGCACAGAGGACATAACTCAGGCATAAGGGTTTGTAAGTAGTGGCACACAGTACTGTATGGTACACAGGTAAAGCTCATCTGTGTTGGCATACAGTGGTGTGTTGCATGTTTGTCTGATGTGTGTGTAATTATGCCCGTACCATGGCCGCAATCATATGTGTGTTACAGGGCATACGTGTGTATCTAGCAACATATATACTGTGTTACAGCAGTATGCCACCTATATTAACAACTGTGCACATATGTTAAGCAGGGCTATGGCATCAATGACTAGGGTGGTTTACTGGTAGTACTGTAACCGTACTTTACATTCAGTGCAATGGATGACATATTTGTTCGTGCATTAGCGTGATATATACCCCTGTGGCGAGGTTGTGCATTGTGTCACAAACAGTGTGCCGGGTACTGTTGTCTAGTGGTTTGATATATAGAGTGTGCCAGGCACTGTTAGTCAGTTGTGGCCTGAGAACCAATATGTGGTATTGAACGTGTGTATCCTCTGACAGACAAATGAATGGTATATATGGCAGTGAAGTAATATCTGTGGTTAAGGGTGTAAAGTGTGTCACAGGACTCGCTCACACATATTGTTCATTTCTCTTTCAGCCTGATGGCCCATCAACGTAACCCTTCTTACACAGCAGAGGAGGAAGAGGTGATCCAGCAAATCCTGGTGCAACACTACACACTGTTGTTTTCCAGAAGCAGCTAGCACCAGCATGAGCGGACTGCACTGTGGCAAGATCTTGTTTGTCGGGTAAATGACATAGGCATGCATAACCGGACATATGAGCAGGTATGCCATCACTGCAGTGATTTTAATTAGACTTGTCTGGTGGCATGCATCTGATATCCAAAGACAACAGCTTGCCACAGGTGGTAGGGTGGCCATTCATCCCCCCCTTACCAGAGTGGAGGAGCTGCTCCTAAGCATGTTGGCTCCTGGACAACAACAGCAACTCCCACACACGTGTCGTCATGGAGGCCGGAGCCATCCAGCATGTTCACATGTTGCGTGCAGGTAACATGCCCTATCTGTAGACTACAGTTACCTGTATTGTTAGATTATGTCTACGTGAGATGTGTACTGTGTGTTTAGCAGTTGTGCTGCCTAGTGTTGTGCAGTACTGATATTTGGAATATTATCTGTACACCTGTGACTGTCGACTGTTGTTCTACTGTAGTTTAGCAAACCCACAGTAGCAATGCCACAGTTGTGGCCACTGATGAACTCTCTCATATTCTTGTAGGTCCCTCTGATGTGACAGCAGGGCAGATGATCCATGCTGGTGAGTGTGGTGTAACTGCAATGTTGGTAATGAAATGTGCATGTCATAGGTGAGGTGTAGGCCATGTACACGTAACACACCTACGCATAATGCATGCCATGCATGTTTGCTGTAAGACATTGCAAAGCTCAGTAATGTCAGTAGCTGCCTCAATAACATGCAATACACAGAACTTCAGACACAGTTGTGGCATCACCGTACTGCACATTGGACAGGCATAGTTGCTACAGCTGTACACAACATAACATGTTTATCATACGCAGTACACCTCAACATGCTACATATGGTGTTACCACACACCTGCTGTAAGGTCACACTTCAGTATCTCACATGTCATCCACACACACATGATAAACCTCAGGGGTAGAGGCCTACCATGGGGCTGTGCAACACTCTTCAAAACATAACACAGTCATGTTAGGCAATGCTCCCTATTGGGCACCCACACACCCATGTACAAAGTGGCTGTGTAATTGTGAACATAGCCACGGCACTGCAGTACAGGTACAGCATGCTAGGCGGTGGTCTGTCAAACATTAGCAGCCATGAGTGACCATATGATGCATGATGATGATGGCTCATGGTACTACACCCCATCCAGTTACAGTGACCACAGTACTACACATAGCAGTCATTGCTTTGCACCTCAATGTTCTGTGTGTGCAAACATATGCACCTATACACAATATGCATAGCATGTTGTGTGTGTGCTTACATATGCCAGTATACACAATATGCATAGCAGTCGCCATCTGTACAAAGTGACACATATATGTCCTGGAATGCTATTGGGTGTATAGGTCACATGACACACATTGGGTATATCTGGTGTTTAATGTTGCAGTCGTGTAGCATGTCATGTCATGGCTGGCACCGACATATCTGCAATAGGTCCCACACTCACCATAACCACTGCACAATAGGCATGTCGAGCATTTGGATTCGTTCACGTCTACATGCACCACTCATCCCTTGTGTGCACACAGCATGCATGTGCTACACCTGTGCCCAGTATTATCTGCTATGGACGCAGACACTGTAATCAGACATGGAAATCTATGTGTCACACAGATAACACATGCAGCCAAGGTATGTATACCTATGAGGGATGGTGCACAGGACGTTGCAGAGCTGATAATACTTGCACAGCAATGTTGTGTCCATGTACACATTGTGTTCCAGGGTGTAGCCAATCACTGAACAACTACACACATGCATCAAAGCCATGTATACTGTCATGAAATAGGACCATCTACACTCGCACTGCATGGTCTTGAGCAACACATATTCTGCATGCTGACACGTGTGAGGTGGCTGTTTGCCTTATGATACTGTTACCCACCTTCACCCACTATTGAGTATGTTTTGGATTGCTGGTGTGTGTGTGTGTGTGTGTGTGTGTGTGTGTGTGTGTGTGTGTGTGTGTGTGTGTATGTATGTGTGTATCTGCTGTAGTGAGGAGTGTATTTGTGTTCATGTGTGCATGTGTGCACGTGTTCATGTGTTCATGTGTGCACGTGTTCATGTGTTCATGTGTGCATGTGTTCATGTGTTCATGTGTTCATGTGTGCATGTGTTCATGTGTGCATGTGTGCATTTGTGCATGTGTGCTAACATCATGTACAGGTTGTAAAGTGTGTTTCCTGTCTTCCCCTCACAGGTGCTGAGTTTGGGGTGGCTGAATGCAGCAGAGAACCTGAAGTCACTGCCACAAATAGTGGAGATGATGAGACATGTATTGTGGCACAGGCAGGTTTGACAGGGTCTGTCGGTGGTCCACCAATCGACAATACGCAGCGTTCAACCCCATCTATGTGGACACTCATACTGCCAATACATCCCTCATCACCAATGGCCTTAGCTGAGGGACAGTATACAGTTGGTATTGACTGGGATACTGTGGTACCTATGGAGCTTGCATCCCCTCACAGCAGCCATACCGAGATTCCTGGAACAGTACCACATAGGCGGATGTCCAGGGGTTCTCAGGGGAGCACTGCTGGTCATATTGCCCCTGACAGACATGCCCTCACAGGTCTTACAACCACGACTATGTTCTGGGCTGTAATGCAGGCACAGGCACATATGGAATGGTACACCAGACAGGGACTAAGGGTGCAGAGGGACCATTACACCACTGTGAATGACAGCATCTGTGACCTTGCCGGTGCCATCCGGAATTACACTGAGGTCATTGATAGACGTTGGGGGGAGACATTAGATGCCCTCCACAATGAGGACCATGAGCCAGGACCATGCGGGACGGGTGAGACATCGACGCAGACGCATGCCAGCAACATCAACAGCTGGCAGTCATCGTGGACGGCTCACAGATCACAGCCGCTCCCGTATTGGCAGTACCAGCCCCAGCAATGCTGGGGCTGGCCTGTCGATAGACCGTCCTAGTAGACCACATGTACATGGCTCTGGCCATTCCCAGCAGGGACATGGGTCCACTCGACATACCTCTGCCTCTGATAGTACCCAGCCAGGGTTGGTACCCAATACTGTCCACAGCACCCCTGCCAGGCACAGGTACTGTGCCCATGGCCGGAGACAGTGATCTGTACAGCCTGGCAGGTACAGTCTGTGGCTGTCCCACAACCTCCCATATATGGCAGCCACATGGTGGAGCTGTGTGCATGTAGACACACACACATTAACCAAACAACTAGGGCTCACACATACACACACATATTACATCAACACTGGCCCATGCTATACTGTTGTCCCTCACACACACACGCACACACAAACATGTTGATTGGATGGGTCAATGTCGGGCTCTGGCAAACCAACAACACACCCTGTGCATATGATGACACCTGTGCCACCTCCTGTCATCTGCAACATTGATGCAGGTACAGGTTAATATGGTGCTGATGCACAGGGTGACATTATAGCAGTGTAGCAATATTATCAAATTGTCAACAGGAAAGTGTAATGATATCCTTGTAGGTATATCTGAACAGGCATGATGCATCAAATCTCTGATTGTCAATGTAGCATTGTTTACAACAGTGTTAGGTCTGAGTATGTATTGTCCAGCGATGTGCCACTTGGCTGAAGTGTAGAGTGTTGCCAGCATGTGTTAGTGAGTGGACAGTACATGTGTGATGTGTGCAGTACAGATTAGTGTACATCTGTGAACATGGTGGGTGCGCACTATCTGCATGTACATGCATAGTGGACACATGGGACGTCTGACATACCCTGTTTTACACATTGTTAACATCTCATAGTATCTCTCGATGGCCAGTATGCATTCTACTACAGATATGTACTAACATGGGTGCACATGTGTATATGACATGGGTTGACACTATGCTGTGGGTGATACTGTTAATATCTGTCAATGTTTTGCATTCTGGTAGTATACACAACCTCAACAGCATGACTATAACCAATCATTAGATAATATCCTGACAACTGACACACAGTTGTGCGGAACTCAGTAACAGTGGGATCCTTCCGGTACTATACTATAACAGTAACCAGTGGTATTGACCGCCACCCGTTCCTGGGACAACACCTGTTTGGCATATAGGCCTCTTAGGTACATGCAAACACACTAGGGATATGTCCATTCACATCTGGAAATGCATGCATTGGCCTACAATGCATTCTCTGGATAGGACACATATCCTACACAAGGGTATCATACAGACAGATACCTGTTGTCCGACACATGCTGTATTGCACTAAGCCGACTATGGCATAATCATCCACATTTACTATACATACTATCCCGACAGTACCACATAGGTGGTAGCCCCCAACATGTATGTTGGGTACCAATGTGTACCTACAGCCACATGTTATGTCATCTGTCCCTTGGTATCCACATATCCAGAGGTATTGTGGAGTCCCTCGGTGTATCACATAAGACATTAGGGGCCTGAATGCATATCCACAAGGCTGTTGTACACCTATAATGACTGTCCATTATTGCCAGTCATTGTGTATGAGCATGTCTGACATATACCCCAGGCATGTACCCTCACTCACACTACTCTATAGTAACTGTCATGGGTGTGTGTGGCACAGATGACCTTGGCCACAGATCACTACAGTGGCCGGCCTTGTCACATACATACATATGTGACCTACAATCTGAGAAGCAGCGGCACAATCTGTCAAAGGAAACAAATGTATTCATATAGTATGCAGGCTTCACACCTATGTACTAATTGAGGTCACATGTACATATATTTATTTGCCACACAGATACTTGATGTGTGCAATGCACATACTGTTTTAATCCTGATATGTCATAGCATAGTAAAAGCAAAACCCACACCGCTTTGACCAACAATGTCACACACACTCAGCAATTGCAGGTTTCAAACCCATACCTAACTATGCTATAATACTAGAGAAATATGCATTAACACAACGCTCTGTATGCTTTACTGGGTGATTCATTTTCTCTTGCTATATTTGTAGGATACTGACATCATCAGACTTTTCAAAGAGGAATGTACCTCTTTTAATGTGTTTTCCCAGTCTCCAAAAAGGGAACTCCTCTTATAGGAAATCACACACATACATGCACCCCCACCCCTAAACACACACTGGCAGCATTTACAGGATTCAAATCCCTACCTAACTATGTTATGACACTTAGCACTATGCGCTATATGCCTTATTAGGTGTTTTGTTTCCTCCTGCTATATTTGTAGGATGCTGACATTATCAGACTTTCCAAAGAGGAATGTACCTTTTTTAATGTGTTTTCTCAGTCTCCAAAAAGCACTCTTCTCTCAAAGGACATCACACACTTCTCCCCCCTCACACTGTCAGCAATTGCAGGATTCAAATCCCTACCTAACTATGCTATGACACTAGAAAGATACACATTAACACGATGTGCTATATGCCTTACTGGGTGTTTTGCTTCCTCCTGCTATATTTGTAGGATGCTGACATCATCAGACTTTCCAAAGAGGAATGTACCTGTTTTAATGTGTTTTCCCAGTCTCCAAAAAGGGCACTCCTCTTATAGGAAATCACACATATACACGCACCCCCACCCCCAAACACACACTGACAGCATTTACAGGATTCAAAGCCTTACCTAACTATGCTATGACACTTAGCACGACGCGCTATATGCCTTATTAGGTGTTTTGTTTCCTCCTGCTATATTTGTAGGATGCTGACATCATCAGACTTTCCAAAGAGGAATATACCTCTTTTAATGTGTTTTCCCAGTCTCCAAAAAGTGCTCTTCTCTGAAAGAACATCACACACCTCCCCCCCCATCACACTGTCAGCAATTGCAGGATTCAAACCCCTACCTAACTATGCTATGACACTAGAGATATACACATTAACACGACGCGCTATATGCTTTACTGAGTGTTTTGCTTCCTCCTGCTATATTTGTAGGATGCTGACATCATCAGACTTTCCAAAGAGGAATGTACCTCTTTTAATGTGTTTTCCCAGTCTCCAAAAAGGGCACTTCCCTCAAAGGCAATCACCCCCTCCCACACACACACACACAGTCAGCAATTGCAGGATTCAAACTCCTACCTGACTATGTTATGATACTAAAAAGACATGCATTAACACGACACCCTATATGCCTCACTGCGTGGTTTCCTTTCTCCTGCTATATTTGTAGGATGCTGACATCATCAGACTGGACATGGTAATGTGTGTACACTTTATTTTATGCAATCCCAGGAATGAGCCATGTGGGTCAGCAGGTGTCAACAGCTTGAACAGGACCACATAATTCTTAGCGTGTGTTATTTATCTGTGGACAAATTGACATTCCTTCATATGTCAACACATATTTATGCACAGATTGTTGGTTTTGTAGATACGACATGTATCTGGGATGTTGATAAAGGGCTATTCAAAGTCTATGTGAGACATGTGTAGCTCTGCTCAGTGATGTATGCCCTGGGTGGCTGCCTTGCAAACAGTCTAGCATGTTTGGGAACCATGATCTGCACATGAACATACCACAATTGGTAGGGTTGTGTGTTTGTCAGCTTCCAATAGCTCTGTTTATGACTTCAACCATGATGGACTCCATGGCCTTGCAAATCAGACTTCATAGGCTTACTGGACTATACTTCCCATGGTGTGTTGTGCACCAACACTTGTGGGGAGAGCCATATGTTGCCGTAACACATTCAATGGTTCCAGGTCCTGTGGAGAGGGTGAGGCTCAACAGACTGTTCAGGTGCAGGGTCTGTTTGTTCTGTTGTTCATTCATGACACATATAGGGAAACAATGTAATCCAATTGCTGCCATGCTTTCGGCTTTGGGGGGAGCTGTTCACCCATTCTACATGTGATATCTCCAGGTATGATGATAGTGACTTTCAGGTAGGTATGTATATATGGGCCTGTCTGACAGGATGTCGGCATTGTCAGTCAGGTACAGTTGGCCCTGACTCAGGACATATATGAGCGTACATTGCTATTTATGACATAGCTGAAGGAGGTATCATGATTCCGTCTGGACTCCTTCGCAGCTACTCTTTACAAAACACCGACAAACCTGAGCACTAATCCCTGTTATACTCTTTTACACACTTAACACCCTACTGATCCTTTGTGATCAGTCTACAGAGTATGTCATCATAATATCCTGGCTGCCCAGGGGTCGGTTTCGTGTGTATTCTCCAGTCCAGCTGGTGAATATTGTGATTTTTAACACAATGTCACAACTGCCTCATGTACACAGACAGCCCTCTCCTCCTCCCAACAAACTCAGATATATGTGAGAGATGCAACTATATAGACATATAGGAGGGAGGCTGAGCTCTCTCGACCCATGACTGGCACAGTCTATCAGGTGGTGAAGGTAACCATACACACCACATATCAGTCTCACATAAACCTATAGCGACAGCAATCAAACCACATTATCATACATAAACATACTTGGAGGCTCTAAATGAACTCTGTCTAAGCAGCAGAGACCTCCAAAGCAGACACACAAACAACTGCTACCCCAATACAATACCCAAATATCACATAGTTCATATGTGTGCCACACAGTCACTGCCCTTCAGGCTAAACAACACACCTAATACACTTGTAATAGGTGACACTTATTGTCAGACACACTGATGTCCCACTCACCAGGCCAAACAAGGGGATGGTCACTTTGAGCTGTCTGTCAGGTGCCAGGATCCGCCACATAACACATGCACTCAGGTCACTCCACAGCAAGTAGAGAAATGGCTGCATCATTGTCCATGTTGGTGCATAAAACCTCAGACGTTCCTCCCTGGACCACATGACATGATACATAGAGGAACGCTCTGATCATGTTGGCCAGGCCAGTGTGACCCTGGCCTTGTGTAGCATCTTACACTCACCAAGTATGATGTCACAGTATACAGACAAACTTATCACGTTTGACAGTTGGCTAACATATTGGTGTCATTCAAAGGGGATCCAGTGTATGTCAGCCTGGGGTGACATGCTCGACATGCCACGTAGCTTCGCTATGGACAGCTTGCACCTGTCACCCTTGGGCTTTCAAATACTGGCTAAGGCTCTTGCTACCACCATAGTGCCTTTTTTAAGCAGGGCTCAAAAGACAAACCCACCTCCATAGACATTACAGAGTAACTGAAACTAAGGGTAATGCTGCTCAACACCAGATGTGTTACCCTCAAATTGCACCCACTCAGGACTCTCCTCAGTATGGAGAATAGCGAAATCTGTGCACTAACAGACGCCTGGTTCAGGCTCACAAATGCACACCAGCACTACCAGGTTATGTTTCATACCATGCTTTCTGACCACAAGACTCAGAATGGACAACACAAATAGGGGGAGTATCCATATACATCACAGATACACACACCTCTGGGTTAGTAGCACTGCACAAAGCATCGCAGACCATACATATGTAACCAACATTGTGCAAAACTGCCTTTCAGTTTGTTGCCTGCTACAGACCACCCTCCCAAATTCAGGAACCACATTCGGCTTTCCTGGGAACAATGGAGAATATGAAGGTCTCCCCAAACACCATTATATTGGGTGACTTCAAATACTCAAACATTGACTGGGGATACTGCTCAAGCCCCAACACACTCGCCCAACAGTCGCTACTATTTGTAAATTCATATGCTATGGCACAACCGGTCACCACACCCACAAGAGGAGAAAACATATTGGACCTGATCATCACCAACATGGGGACTCTATGTTCCACACCAGCGATATACCCCTCATTGGTAAGGTCAGAACATACATTTATCTCACTGGACATCCATATCCCGTCCCCACACCCATCCTGGGTAATCTTAGTGAATTTCCCATAAGCAAACATCTCACTTCACCAAAGCAAGGTGGTATCCTTCAGAGACCCTGGGACAGTGGTAAATATGGCTCAGACTGCTGAATCCTTTACATACACATTCTATGGACACCTAGTGGACTACATGGATTGTGCTATCCCAAATAACAACAAGACTCACTCCTCTAATGGCAGGGGACCTATCTGGTAGTCCCCGGCCATTAATAAGCTATACAATGAAAGGAGGAAGCTACTACATGATAGAGCACAATCCCAGACAAGGAAGGCATCTGTGATCTGTACTAGTAGACAGCTATGATCACTCATGAATTTATCTAAGGCCCGCTTCTAACGGACAATTGCACCAGACACATAGGACAATCACAAGGCCTTTAAGTTATGTCAGGAACCTGGGTGGACACTCACTGATATGCTGTGAGTTACAGCATACTCACTAAACATACCCTGTACCCACTGACATTGCCAACATCCTGGCAAACAGGTTCAGTGCAGATGTCTCCCCCCATCATCCCTAAGGAGCAACTATCCCTCTCAACAGAGTGTAACCTCCCAGACATCACAAATTAACAGGTGAGTGCTGCCCTCCCCAAAGTGGACAGCACAGCATCAATGGGACCAGACGGTGTCCCGGCCTGCATCTTACACGAGCTTCATGACAGACGTAACCCTCACATTAAGTCACTGTTCAATATCAGAGTTACTACAGGATATGTACCCAAGGAATGGCATACAATGACAGTGGTCCTGCTCCACAGAGTTGGTGCCACAATGGACCACAGACAATATCACCCTATAAGCCTAACTAGCCTGTTCTGCAAAGCTATGGAGCATATCGTCATGGGACTCATACACATAGACCTCGGGAAACTACAGACACTGTGTCCTACACATCTCAGCATTGCTGTTGGCAGATCTTGCCTCTTGAACCTGTTTGTATTCTTTAAACAGTTACCAGGTCCATCGATGTAGGGACGGTTGTCCACACAACCTACTTGGACCTTGCAAAACCCTTCAACATAATACCCCACTGGGCCAGTATGCATAGGCTCACCAGCGTCAATATGGACACATTTCTCACACGATGGATTGCTACCTGGATCAGGGATAGCACCCACATGGTCAGTATTGCAGGTGCCATGTCTGACTATACACCAGTTACATGTGGCATCCCACAAGGCTCAGTCCTGGGACCTCTCTTGTTCAGTATATATTTGTCTGACGTACAGGCTAACACAGGAGGAATATGGCTGACCATGTTCGCAGATGACTACAAACTGGGTGCCATAATCAACTCTCCAGCTGGCACATTCATACTCAGACAGGGTCTCACAGAGATGGATGACTGGTGCCTGAGCCATGGCCTACAGCTAAATGCCATTAGTTGCATAGTCATCCCCTTTGGGAGTAACAACATGCCCACACATTACCACATAGGTAGTAATCCATTACATACGGTAGGAGTTGTTAGGGGTTTGGTGACATGACTTGTTTGTACTGTCGCCTTTGACAATCATGTTGCCAAAGTTGTTAGACAGACCTTCTATATAGGCCACCTTATCTCATATGGTTTCACATCTAGATTGAGTGAGGTCATTGCACCCCTGTACTCATCACGACCATTCTTGGTTACAATGCCACATTTGGGATATACCTTACCCGACACCTGCAGCAACTGTAATGGCCACAAATGTTCCTCAACAAGCAGATCTAGGGACTCACGTGGATGCCCTGCACAGTTTGGATACAGTAACTCCAGCTCTACTCAGTCACTTACCGCCTACTCGGATATGATGTGTGCCTGTTGTTTACGGAAATACCCAACCCAGAATTACTGGACATACTCCACCTCAGGATATCCAACTCCCTTGGAGCTACATCTCCAGGGACATATAACTCAGCACAGATGTTAATAGGACATGCTGGAGGGACATATTCTTATCCCAGAGGCTCCACTCTCTCCGGATTGTCATCCCGGTTTCGCATAGGCAGGGCCACCCACCGACCACCTATAGGAGACATATTGACAACTGGATGGGTGATCGTATGTTTACCCCTGGGATATCTTCTGGGTCCCTGCTAGACAGAGGCACACTAGACTAAACGTACATGGGCTATCTTGTGTGACCTACTATTCACAGGCACAGTGTAGTAATCTGACAGGGTTGTGAAAGCCAAACACACTCTGGCTAGGCTTGTACATGCCCTAGGGCAGATAGCCTAGTATCAACTTCTGAACCTATGATAATGTTCAGGATGCACAATGTTTATTGCTGATACTGTTTGCAGGTTTTTATCGTCTTTGCTTTCCCAGTTTCTATGAACAACTTAGGTATCTGCAGAACATATTTGATTATGACAGGGTTCCACTATATTATATATGTGTCTGTTGTCATATAACTGTGTGCACAGGGTGGATTGCTGGATAGTGAGGGGTTCCTGGGTTAACACATGCAACTGCCAGATATGTGTGGCCCACTGCTGTACTCAGACATGGCCTAAGTGTGTGAGCATGCCCAGTTCAGGCTTTCTGTGTTTTGTTGCCTGACATTTGTCCCATTTATTAAAGGGTGTGAGCATGCCCAGTGTGACCTTTCAGTATGTTGCTCTCTGAGGTCCACTACATTTGTTGATATGTGTGAACATGACCAATATTAACATTTATACTGTGTGTGTTGAAAGTCAGGTTCTATTCTTACTGCAGGACTCACCTTTGTGTCATAACTCAACAGGGATTATGCTATGCCTGCAGGGTTTCCATGAGATACCTTGCATGGACTTATCAACATTTCTTCATACAGGCTGACCACTGCAATAGTGTCATGGTTTAATGGTTCAGTACTGTGATTATAGTGCACAATATCCTGGGTTCGAGGTCCATCACTGCTTTATATTTTCATACTGAGCAGACCAGACTGCTTAAGGGTCAGTAGAGCAAATATGAGCATGTTGGCTTTTGTTCAGCTATGCCCTACTTAGACCATGCTTGTCCCACATTGCTCAATATTAACCAACATTGCTGGACATTGCCCAATATTACTCAACATTGACCACAGTTGTGCTAGTTGGTGTGTGCAATTTTGTTTACATATACTAAATGGTGGTAAATGCTGTTTAGCACTGCTTTATATTGCTTAACACATGGCAATCATGCGTCAGGTGGTGCTGCAGGGCTGCCTATGTCGGATGCACATACTACACTCCCTATACATGCTTGAAAGCAGGTAGTGTCAATTTAGGCATCCCTTTTACTATATGTATGAGTCAGAGAGAGGTATCATTTCCAGAGTTCCTATTGAGCCAGTGTATGTGCTATGCGTTGCCTCTTTGCCAGAGCCAAAGCATACTGGGCACGCCTCCTTCTGCCTACTGGGGCAGGCTCAGGTTGTTCCTCCTCCGAGTCACGGTCTGCCTGTGATGGCCTTGGCAATGGTGGGGGGCTGTTTGGCCCAGGCCTATGCTGGTCCTGCTGCAGCTGTTTTCGCAGGATCATATTATGTAGCATAGCACATACCATGACAATTTGGGTACATGTATTTGGTGAGTACTGCAAGGCTCCACCAGATGTGTTCAGGCACCGGAACCATGACTTGAGCAGCCCAAACACACACTCGATTACATTTCGTGTTTGTGCTTGTGCCTCATTATGTCGTTCCTGTTCATGTGTGTGTGCATTTCTGATGGGTGTCAACAGCCACGGCTCCAGTGCATAGCCAGCATCCCCCACTAGGTGACCATGTGGGATGTCCCCATTGGCAAATGTCTGGTAAAGCTGCATCAGATGCCAGATATGGTAATCATGGTAGCTTCCAGGTCAGCCAGCACACACATTCAGTATTATGCCCTGGGCATCACACATGACCTAGCAGTTGATGGAGAGGAAGCCCTTGCGGTTGAAGTAGACCCTACTCCACTCACCGGCTGGTGCTTTGATGCATATGTGCGTACAGTATATTGCACCCACTACCTCAGGGCATTCCGCTATTTGCTGAAAGAGACACATATTGCTGGCCAATACCTCATGGGAATTGGGGAAATATACATGATCACAGACATGTGCTGACATGGCATCCAGGAACTGGTGCAGTACCCTGGATGCTGATGCCTGTGATATCCCCATCATATCACCAGTTGGTCTCTGGAAGGTACCTGTTGCTAATATTCTTAGGCCAATACATACCTTGGTTTCCACTGGGATGGGTTCCCCTCTGTTGGTTCTGTGTGTGAGGCGTGGTCTGCACAGCTCAACAATTTGCTGCAAGAGGTCTCTGTCCACTCTATAGTGCTCCACTATCTCCAGCTCATGTAGCCCCTGGTAGGTTACCCTGGGCCTGTACACTCTTCTCCATCTTCTCACTGTGGGTTCTCCAGTAGCATTTGCATTGTCACCACCCTCAGCATGTTGCATATGTTGCCTTATAACAGCAATGGCTGCCCCTAACATTTATTTGTCTCAGTAAAGCTTTTTCAGTTTTCACTTCTATTAGCTTACTGCAGTGTTGCAGTGTCTCTTGAGAGAAACATAATGGACTGTTGTTTGCAGAGTTTTAAGTGCTGGGCTGGGCTAGTGTACTGCCTGTGTAATTGCCTGATTCTGATTGTTTACACCTGCTAGCTCTGCTAGTACTCCCTGGTAGCTTCCTACTATTTGTTGCGCTTCCTTTTTCCTTTCTGTTTCCTCGGGGGGCAGCGCCGCACACACAAGCGTAAACATGCACACAGCAGCTCACATGCACGCACACATGCTTACATGTACTAAAACTTGCTTATTCTTGTTAAAATGCATGCACACTGGTGCAAACATGCTTACAACTCTTTAAACAGCCTTATACATGCTTACTCTGGCTTAAACACGCGCACTCACGCTTACATGCATGCACACTGTCTTACTTGGGTTTACAGGCGCGCACACGCACGCATACCTAATCAGCAAAAAACTTTAGTGTTATCCATGGCATACACCTTCAATTTCTTGCCTTTACCTAGCCTACCTGTTGACACACCTCTTTCAATGATGTGTAAATGATAGCTGACACATGCCACTCTGCTCCAATGAGCTTCACTTCTTCATACATACCCCCCTCGTGATGTCATCTATCTTCTACTCTGTTACTCCCCTTATCCTACTCCTACACTCCACTGACTGTGCTCATTTGCTATGTAAACTTGCAATTCACTATCCTAACCCTCATTTACATAGGATTGCCTACTAATGCTTGGTTACATCTCTTAGACTGAGCTTCCCCCCTTAGCAACCTCTACTCGGTGGCCATGTTATCTTCAGCCTGCCA
The DNA here is from genome assembly GCF_019279795.1 of Protopterus annectens. Lineage (NCBI taxonomy): Eukaryota > Metazoa > Chordata > Ceratodontiformes > Protopteridae > Protopterus > Protopterus annectens. The sequence continues at coordinate 1,851,235,188 of NC_056743.1, read as the reverse complement.
TTCACTTGCATTGTAAATTCATATTAGCATTAAAATCCACGTTTGTGGATCTTCATTATTGATTTTCTGGTTTTTAGAGCACAGCGTGTTTGTGCGGTGCTGCGCTATGCTTAAACCCCTGAGATCGGGATGAAAAAAAAAAGTTTTTTTTTTTTTATTTTGCATCACTTAACATTGCCAATGGCTGTATTTTTGGCCATTGGTATGCTTACTCATGCAAATGCATCATTTTTTTGGAGCTGTCACGGCTCCGTTTTGCTATTTGCAGAACCGTACTCAGTTGTCAACTGAGTACTATCCTACAAATAACACTACTCCTACTTGGACAGGTTCGGGTTTCCTGGATCGCAAATTTACCTCATTTGCATAGCTTTTGCCTGCAATTGAGGTAATTTGCATATCCAAGCCCTGTCCGTGTAGGACTCATTTAAGGAGCTCTGTTGCACGCCCCTACCGGCTGTTCCTGGATCGCTCGGCGGACATGTTGG
>NC_056743.1:1851144318-1851234200 GCF_019279795.1 Protopterus annectens | reverse complement strand
TGTTTTAAAGAAGTAAATTTTCTAACCTCCAGGATAAAGAGGACTATCTGGAATCACCTCAAAGTTCATGTAAAAAATAAAGAACAGAGAAATCAAAGATGCAAAAGACTGGGAATTCTGAAGTAGAAGTCCTTACTCTGTGTGTAAGAGTTCAGAAGTAAAAAAGTTCACATTATGAGTGAGAATTGCAGCTAGGCTGAATCATTTCTGAATGTTGGTAATGCACGAAAGACCAATCAGCATCTGACAATTATACCCCTAGCAATACTCCCAGTGCAGCTGCTTTTTACCCCACCCTGGCAATGCCTCTGGCCATCATTTAGGCAGATACATGGAAGTTTGTGGTCTCACTGGAAATACAGTGAAAAAATGTTGTAGATCGGTCCTTAACCCCAACTGATTGGTGCAATAGATACCCTGCATCACCAGTGGGACTCATAATACTCTCCCTCTGAGAATGGATACTCCTTTAAAATCTTTAATGAAGGCTACCAACAGGCAGTGGCTTAGAGAGCTGTATCTGTCCCAACCCTAGGATCCCTACCTCTCCAACACTCCTGAGGATTGTGGCTGCATGCATTTTTTCTGCTCCCACCCTCATCCCAGGATGGGCCCATTTATTCTTCCCTGCCAGCACTGCCAAACACCAAGTCACTAATCAAATGTGTGTTATTTGGTCATAGTCAGGGATTTATCCATCTATGCCACTTATGAGGAAATGTACAGATAACTGCAGTTAGAGATGCAGGCATGTAGGACTGTAGAGAAAAAAAAACTTACCTGGAGTGGTCCTCAGTCTTTTAGAGATCAGTCTAAATGAATTCAGCAGCTCAGCAAAGCAGTGAAACTTCTCATAATCAGGGCAGGGATTCAGCATATGGTAACTAGTCTGATGTGAGGTAAGGGACAACAGTGTGATAAAATAGCCTTTGTGTTGCATATTTATATCAGCATTCATGTCTGGGAGCCTCAATGATCACCTTATAAAAAGTATGATTGTTATATTAGCTATTTCTAAGGACACTGTGAAGAAAAGAAATTCTGAAGTCAGGGGTAATGCCAGGATAACAAAGTAGGAACAGACTTCACACATACCAGTAATTACTACCCCATTTTGCTGTAAAATTAATATATATATATATATATATATATATATATATATATATATATATATATATATATATATATATATATATTATATATATATATTTATATTTATTTTACATTTGTTGACTGGGCTAGTCTAATTAGATATATGTCTATTTTCAATAGAGGCCCGAGGAGAAAAGCTCCGAGAAAGAAATAGTTAACACAAAATGCAGAAAGATACCTATACAATCACATACTATTAGATAATTATACAAATATGTACAATTGAATTTCAGCAGCAGTAAGCCAAATAAGGTAACACTATGATGTTAGATAACTATACATTCAAAAACAAGGATAACTACACATTCATGTACAACTTGTTATTTCAGCAGCAGTAAGCAGGATAGGGTAACATTCTGAAGATTACTGTTTCAGTCATTTGGTGCAGCATTTATCATTGATAAATATAAGCATTAGTTAGTTATTATGTTGTGTAAGAAAATTGACACAGTAATGAAGGGTATGAAGAGAGCAAAGTATTTATAATTTTAGAAGAGAGAGCCATAGAAAGGTAGTAGAAGTAGAAAAATTAGTGACAAAAAAGTTAAAGGGAAGGGAAGATAGTATCAGTCAGGCTTGGTGCATGGGCAACGCCATTTGGATTTTAAGAACATTTTTAATTTGTTCCTGAAAAGGTGGTATATATATATATATATATATATATATATATAAAACTATATATATATATATAAAACTATATATATATATATATATATATATATATATATATATATATAGATATATATGTAAAGTTAGGTGAAGGCTGCCAGCCTAGCCAGAATTTTGTAGATAATGCTGTCATTTGTAAAATATTATTGTAAGCCACAGGCTTGTTCTCTTAAATGTGAAAAGACTGTATTGGATGTTGTACTCAAACAAATATGACAACAGTGTGCTCTGCTGTAATAAAGCTGATAAGTGAAGCATTATGAAATTATTTGATCTAAAACTCGGAGCTGAGATGTGTAGCAGAAGGCATTCTGCCTATTGCTTTGATGTCAGCGTTAATGGCTAGAATTAACATGTATACTTTATTTTATTCCTCTGGCTTCCTGACAGCTGCAAGATCAAAAGGGCTATTAACATCTGATTTCTGTTAGCCTGGGTACCAGAAATTATGTAATCTGAAATGAATCAATGGTAGTGTGTTATCAATTTAAGGACAGAAAGAATGAGGGCATTTGAGCATTTGTCTTGAGAACATCCAACTCACCACTCTGCCTGTGTCTGTATGTAAGTAGGATCTTAAACGTTAGTGTTTCTCTTAGAAATAGCTAGGAAATAGGAAAATTAGACTAAGTGTTTTTCTGTGTTGTCAGAACTATTCTACTGTATTATTATACGCATTTTCCTGTGATCTATGAACTCTTATCTAGTGCTGTGTAGTTAGAAGTATTATCTTGTTTTTTTTTATTTATTATTACATATTTTTAACCTTTAAACTGTGGCTGTTTTGTAGAGTTAATTTAAGCTCTAGAGTACATTGCATGTATATAGTGATACTGACCAAGCCACTCCAATAAGCATTGACTGTTCAGTTGCACTTACCATTTGGATAATAATGTTGCACAGTAATAACTGGACACCCTTTCATAAGGGCCTCTTGGTAGCTGATAAATATTAGTGGGTGGTGGCAGTGATTTTTACTGTATAGTCTGGGTAAAATGGGCACAGCTGGAGTACCTATGCCAGCCTTCCTCAGGAGTGTCTGTGTCGTTGTGTATAACTCTTATCTCAAAGTGTGTGTGTGTGTGTGTGTGTGTGTGTGTGTGTGTGTGTGTGTGTGTGTGCATGTGCCAGCTACTTGTGCAGGGACACGAAGCACTGATTGGACAGAGAGGGCGCTGGAGGTTTTAGCTTGCCCAATAGGCTAAGATCTGGACCCTATAGCTGTGCTAGTGGGGAGTCTTATTGGGGACCTGGAGAGAAAGGGAGAACCAGCCCCAGACTGACTGTGATCTCTGTGTGCTCTTAAGGAAAATTGTACTTTACTGTGTGTGTATTTATTATCCTTTCCCCATATGGATGCCCCTCACTGGTGTTAGTGGTGAGGATTGAGGCCCCTTGATTGCTGGGCCAGTGCATAGGTGTCACAGTATAGATATTGGTTTTGATTCTTACAACCATTGTAAAAAGGCTGAAAGTTTTGTTAACTTGAGTGATAAGTCAAACACAGGTAAGATTTATGAAGTGATGAGAAAACACAGGCTTGTTAATGTCCCCTTCAGGACTCATTAACTGATTTATTCTTTGTTACATTATTACAAGATATGATTATGAAACAAGTATGTGTTGTTTCTCATGACATTCCCAAGGCATTTCATAGCCTTATGTGGACCATGTTTTTGACAACTGACAAACATTATGTTTGGTACAAATTATTGCAGATTGGTAAGACAGGTATATGCAGATATATCATATATTTTCATTTATTTATTTAATATTTGTTTACCAGGAAGGTCTGACAGGGACAGAGCCCATTTTTAGTGGTGGTCTAGGGGGAAATGCTCCAGACACATCTTTGGAATGAGGGAGGAAACCAGATCACCCAGGTGAAACCCATACAAATGCAGGGAGGACATGCAGACTCTGCACAGAAGGCACCCCAGCTGAGAATTGAACTGGAGAACCTCTTGCCGTGAGGCAGCAACACTAACTACTGCACCACTCTCTCTCTGAAATGGGTCATGAGACAGAGGTCTCCCCTATTCCCATTTTATTTCTGCTAGTGGGTTCCTGTATTCTCCAGCCATGGCAAAAATAGGTGCTGGGAGGAACAGAGAGGCATAGTTAAAGTCATGCTTTATGCAAGTTATTCCATGTTTATTACTCCATGGGAGATATCTTCATCACACTGGAACAGTTTTAGATGATTTTAGGGTTGAGAATAAATTGTGTTACATCATTGGTTAAGTTATGGGATACGACTCCTCTATCATAGTTTGGGAAAAGTTGGAGACAGAAAATGGATCAGTAACATATCTTGGATTTGCAGTAAGGAAAGCTATAAGGACACATTATTTTGTTTTTGTAATATGTATAATAAATTGTCCTCTGCACTTTACATTTCCTGGTAATGTGGCTGTACTGTTAATGGTGAAGAACGTACCACATATCATTCAGTTGGTATAGCATATCCCAACTTCCAACCAGCCAGATCACCATAATTTGAGTCTTTGCTACTTTTGCCTATCAGGTGTTGGGCAAGGGCTGCCACATGTGAAATTTGGTGCAGTAGTTCTGGCTAACAGCTTCCTTGTTGGGAGAAGTTCCAGTCTGGTCTAATTTTTAAGTTCATGTACATGTCTATGTTAAGGATGAATTAAATATCAATATTCTATATTTTATTTACATAATATAAGTACACTGGGTACAGTGTCAGTCCTTTCCATTGCCAAGGATTCCTATTCAGTCATTTATGCCAACTGGTAACATTTGCAAATGGTGGGTCTTAATTGGTAAGAGCCTGAAAAGGGCATTATGTGCTTGTTTACCAAACATGCAATGTGCATAAAGGACCAGGCCATACAATGGAGACACTGGAAGAAAAAGGGTGGCTAGATAAAATTGGACAATATAACAAGATCTCCTGTGTTGACAGAATCTGAAATATTAATAGAGCACAAAGAATCTGCCATTGACTAGCAACTGTAGATATTTTCAGCTAGTGCATGCTGTGATATGGTGGAATGCATGATGCCCTTATTAGTGAGGGCAAATACAAGAAGGGAAGTAGCAGGTGTAAGAACTAGGGTCTATATTAGATCATTGAAGTGTTAATACTTTGAATAGTCTAATATTGACCTGAAAACAGTGAACGCTGAAAATAGCAAAGCTGCAGATAACTGATTTTTTTCCTAGGGAAAGAACTTGGTTGTCAGTTTTTCTGGCTTCACTATTTTCAGCACTGTGATGGAAAGTTATGGGTTGGGTTCAGGTAAGAGTGCAATTGTGCGGACATTAGGGTAAGGGTGGGGTATGTGAATAAGGGTTAGGGTGCAGATGAGATGAGTGTGCGATAGTGATAGACTTTAGGGTCAAGGAGGGGTATGTGAGTTAGGGTTAGGGCACGGGTGAGGTGAGTGTGTAATTGTGCGGACATTAGGGTTAGGATGGGGTATGCGAGTTAGGTTTAGGGTACAGGTGAGGTGAGTGTGCAATAGTGATAGACTTTAGGGTTAAGGCGGGGTATGTGAGTTAGGGTTAGGGCACGGGTGAGGTGAGTGTGCGATAGTGACAGACAGGGTTAGGGAGGGGTATGTGAGTTAGGGTTAGGGCGTGGGTGAGGTGGGTGTACGATAGTGATAGACTTTAGGGTTAGGGCAGAGTATGTGAGTTAGGGTTAGGGCATGGGGAGGTGAGTGTGCGATAGTGACGGACCATAGGGTTAGGATTTGGGTTAAGGATAGTGGATAGATAGTACTGTATGTACAGTTTAGTGCAGAGTTAGATGTAGGATTTTAAGAGTATGTGTGTGGATTGCTGTTTTACTGGTGTGCTTGTTTCTTGGAACAATAATTTTTTTTCCCAGGGAAAAAAAATTGCTGTTCTGAGCTTTCAATGTTTTTAGCTTTGTAGTTAGAAGTTCAAGGTTGTTCTATTCAATGATGAGCTGTTTCATTGAACTGATATAGACCATAAGAACTAGGCCATCTTATTCTTCAAAGAAATCACCTTCCACCTTAACATCTCTATATAATGTACTACAAAATGCAATTGACACTTGCATTGTCTTCCCTTGTGCTAAAGCCTTCTTCATCTCAGCTATTACTAAGGACATTGTGAAGCCAGGAGCAATGTTAGGTTAAAATAAAAGCAATTCTGAAGTCAGGGATAATGCCAGGATAATAAAGCAGTGAAAAGTATAATGTATTTTTTTCTTCTGTCGTGCTTAGCTGCAGTGTGCTGCTCTCATTGGTGAGAATGTGGAACTTTCTCTTTCTGAATCCTAAAGGAAAGGAAATGTTTTTGAAAGGTCTCCGGACATGCCCACTCCTCATGTTAAAGTAACAAAAATGAAAAAGCAGGCACTCTATCGATCGTTAGAAAGTCCTTCCATATTGCTCAGTTTATAAATAAAGGGATCTTATCTAAATCTTAAGATGGCATTGCCCCCCTTTACTCACCCCTCATTAGGCCAATCATCGAGTATAATGCCCCCTTTATCATGCATCTGTCCAGACATATGCAACAACTGCAACACCCACAGACATGCCTTAATAGAAATATACAAGGTCTAAACAAAATGTCCTAAGAGGACTAACTCAAAGTCCTGTCACTATACTCAGCATCCTATAGACTGTTAATAGGTGACTTGTGCCTGGCATACACGGCATACTCTGACCCAATACTGATTGCAGCTGCACATCAGGAAGTCAAATGGCATGAGGTGTACTTGGTCTAGAGATTTAAACCTCTTCTGCAACATCAGCTGAGTTGTTTGGAGAGAGAGGTATATCTGCAGCAGACTCTCCATACATGTAGAGCAAAGCGTTTCCTGCCCAACTTGGATCTATGGATGGTTAATAGAAAATTTATTCCAGAACTGCCCCCTCAACTACTAATGGACAGAGGCAGCTCCTAAATGCTTTATCCCATGCATGGGTCCCCTCAAAGTATCTATAGGAAGGTCCTAGTTATTCTCATTAGGGTTAATATATAATTATGAATGTCTCATCAAATACAGAATGCTCATAAGAGTGAATGATCAAAGAGCAATTACTTTAGAGTAAATCTAAAGTGATCAAAAATGTAAAGGAATAAAACTATGTTGTGTTTGTTTTGCAGGGCCCCCTGCATCCTCCCATGCCCCCTGCTAATTATATATACTAACTCAGGGATCACACAACAAAAGGTAAAAGCAAATTCCTTTACCTCACTGCAGCATGATCCCATGCAAAAGCCTGCTGAATAAAACTCCATTTGAATGAACCTATGAGTATTCACTTTTTTACACTAGAAAAAAGTATTTGTTCATATAAGTGTTAGGTCTTTCGAATGGTAACCATAATTACAAACTGTGGGATGGGTAATGCCAATCATACACCAAATAAAATAGGTTAATTCAAGCACCAAAAGGGAAATTGGCAATGCTTAAAATGGCCTGCAAGGACAACTAGCCTATTACTTACCTAAGAGTCTATAAAGTATCTTCTTTTGCTGGGATGTAACTGATATAATATCATTACAAGACACAAGGGGATTCAGAATGCAAGGAAAATATGTGGATTTGTATCAACAATGTTCTTATCGTACTATGAAAAGTAAAAAGAACTGATCTGACTACTTGTTTTCCCAGCAACAGCATAATGATGTTAATGATATTAGTGGCTGTGGAAAGGACATTTTATACAACTATGCATGAAGTGAAGTTATCAGAAAACAAACAGATATTCATGCTGTCTTGTTAGTACTTTTAAGCTATCTAGGGAACTTAGACATTTGAAGTGTTTTTTTTTCTGTATGCACACAGTATAACCCAAAGCTTCATTTTTTTCTTTATTTATCCTTTTTATTTCTATTGCCTTTTATTTGACCACCCTGTGTGTGCCAATTTAAACATGTTTTATGTTGTAATTGCACAACTATCTTTATTGTTTAAGAAATATTTGTTTACTTACCTTCAATCCCTTGTGCCTGGTATTTTTATTTTATTTTATAAGAAAATATATGCATTGCTATTTTATGTGAGAAGGTGGTAATCATTATTTATACTGTTGGTTGGCAGGTTGTATGGCACATGTCTTCCATAAGGCAGTTTAAGGCCACTGCTAGAGAAAGAAATTTTAACTGGTGTATTTCGTGCATGGCCTGATTTAAGAACAGCAGGTAATTGGAAGAGTCTGGCTTACACTAGAGTAATGGCAGTACTAACAAGCCAGGAAGAAAGCAATAGAGAATTGGAATATTCTGCCAGCTGTCCATGGGCATTTTGTGTGTGTGTTTGTGTGTGTATGTGTGTGTGTGTGTTTATGTGAAAATAACACTTTGAGAAAAAGCAGTTGCCACAGCTAAACAGGTACTGGGTGGCATTAGTTCACACAGAAAGAGAGAGAGCTGTAAGACAGGGGCCTATGAGAGTGCTGGGACAAATAGCTATGTGAAGCCTGTGCAGTCCAATCTGTGTGTGGAGGTTAGAAGTCCATACCCATGACAGTGGTAAATATTCCCTTTATACCCTTGGAGGTAGGTTGTACTTTGTAAACTAGTTGTTTAAATAGGTCTGTCTACACTTTCTTGATATTACTTCACCTTTGCTATATGTGGAAGGATTCAAACCCTATTAGCATCAGCCACCCTGATATTACTTGCTATCTGGGTATCACATTTTGAGGCAGTGGTTATAGTTCACCTCACAGTTGGTCATAGTGGTGTCCATCCCAATGTAACATTTCTTGGCAGTGGTGTCAGCTGGTGTGCCACACTTGTTTCCAATGGGGAGGGTACTACAAATGATGCTATTCAGCCTAAAACAGGTGTGTTACCAAAGGTGTATGTGTCATCTCTCGCACCTACAAGATAAAATATACATAGGTCTTGTTATGCACAGAAGTTAAGCAGTTAATTCATTTTTTGTAGTCATTTTAGTTTAAAATCAGTCAGAAAATGAACTCTTTTGACAAGTATGCTAAAGTGTCAGTAACTCATGTGGCAAAGTAATGTAAAGTCAATGGAATACAACAGGCTTATATATCCAGAAAGGAGATAGTGGCTGCAATGCAGCATGGAGAGAAGATGCAAGAGACTAAACAATAACAGTCATTTCTATCCCAAAAGGAGTTTTACAGCTAGGAAAGAATTGCAAAGATTAGAACTGGAAGTCAAGCATATGGGAATTTTGTCAGCCTTTATTAAAACTGCAAGCAGAGGCAAGAGAAAAATGAATATAAAATGTACTTATTGCAGAACAATTTCACTTCTAAGCATTGACTACATTTTTTATGTCAATTCTAACTAATAGATAAAAATATTTTGATTTACAAGTTCATAAAGATAAAACATGTTTTATTTTAAATAGAAAAAAAATATGATGATATTAAAAGATTAATAACTATTATTGATTTTGCAAAAACAAATATGCCCAAATTAACTATTCTTAGTCTTGAGCTTGAAAAGTGTTTGATTGCATTATCTGGTTGTATTTGTTCCAGTCATTAAAACATATGGGTTTCCTATACAATTCATTACAATGCTGCATGATTTATATCTAGATTTTAAAGCTTCTATTAAAATAGGTTAATTTGTCTCATCTGGTTTTGAGATTAAAATGGGCACAAACCAGGGCTATCCTTTTTACCATTATTATTTGCTGATAATATTACATAGTACAAATACTGAAGGATTTAAAGTTAGAGAATTTTATGAATATAAAAATCCAGCTATTTTGCTAACAATGGGTGGAATAAATAATGCAGTTATAGAAATCTTTAATTGTGTAAAAACATTTGAAAGTATATTAAAAATGATATTTAATAAAACAAAAAATAATTTTATTTAATCAGAAGTTAATTAACACAAATTAAAACATTTATAGTTCAACATTAGTAAGGAAATTATTAAAAATGTAAATTTTTTAATCTATATTTAATCATAATAGGAGTTTTAGAATTATAATAGAGGAAATAAATATTTTAATTGACAAGTGGACTAACTTTGAAAAATACTGTAATTAATCAAAATGCCTTGATTACCTTAAACTCATTTACATTATAGAGGCAATATCTTTACCTCCTGATATTAATGCAATTGATAAATTATTGTTTAAATTCCTATGGCTCCCTTTAAAACACAAACTACTTTTATAAACCATTATATTTTATAAACCATTATAGATCATGGAAAGATGGGGAAATAGCATTTCTTATTATTCTTAACCAATGTCAGTCCTCATTTGTTTGACTTTATTGTCTCAGGTTGAAAATTCATATACTGCACAATAAAAACTAATTCATGAAAAAATTTCTAATATTTTTATTCTAGATCCCAGTCATTTTCCTTTAAATGCCATAAACAATAAAATGTTATTAGTAGGGGAAAAAAATGAGTAATTCCTCAAATAATGCATCAAATTAAAATTATATTGATATGATAATTACATTTTAGTATGTTTATATAAAGGAGTAGTTAACTAAGGATTTGTTTCTATCTTTCCAATAACTTGCTCTCAGAGACTTTCTGAGAGTGAGAAACTTCCTACAATGTTGGAAATGAAATGTTTTAATCATATTTATTGTGATAATCTTTTAGAGGACTCAAATATTTTAGCAAAGAGAAATTTACAAAGTATAAATTATTAAATATCAATCAACAATACATACGTTTTTAATACATTCATATCTATCTACCTGTCTATCTATCTATCTATCTATCTATCTACCTATCTATCTATCTATCTATCTATCTATCTATCTATCTATCTATATATAGAGAGTGAGGAATATGATGCCTGAGATGGTTAAAAAGTATCCCAAAAATGTTTGATTATTTCCATTTATTTATTAACAAGAATGATGAGTTAAAACTTCTGCTCTTGGAATTGAAAAAGTTAATTTTAAATTACATATTAAGTTTACATCTGTCATTGGAATTATATTGGACAATACATTCATACTGATATTGATAACGATAACTGTAGAAACTTAATCCCGAGATCAGTAAAACTTGCATTCTCTTGTTTATCTTGAAAAATCTTTACTTGGAACTGTTTGCATCAAACCTTTATTACTTCTCACAGATTATGTTTAATTAATAAAGCTAATGATAATACATGTTGGATACTAAAAAAATATTTCGGGGCAAACTATTTTTTATGATTTTTAATGGTTTTATGGTCTGTTAATTGTGAAATTTCTGACTCTTTATTCATCAGAGTGATGTCAACTACATCATACAGTTGCCATGCAGGATGCCAAAGCAATCTACAATGTTAACATAATAAAGCACTATCATGACAAAAAGGCCTTGGTACTTAGTATCTTTCAGGGAGCTGCTGGAGGATCCAGAAGGTGATCTTAAGATAAGCATCTTCAAATGCTTGATTTGTCTACATGGTAGATGTGGCATCCCTCTTGCAAGAAGTAACTCCTAGACAAGTACAGAAATCTGAGCATTATTGTTGGAGTTTGAATATTGTTCTGGTTGGCCAGGGTATACCCACCTGTTGTGTCACATAGTTACAGGATCCTAGTGACCAATCAAACAATTTCTCTCTACAAAGTGCTAGAAAAAGTTAGGGAAACTCTATAAGAGAAACTGTGGGACATTTTGAAAATAGAAGTAATATAGGAGTCAAACAATCCCTGGGCCTCACCGGTGGTGCTGGTGCCAAAAAAAATGTCAGTACCCACTTCTACAGGGACTAAAGGAAACTGAACAGTTACACAAAGTCAGATGCTTACCAATGCCTAGGGCAGATGAATCCCTAGAGCATCTGGGTGGAAACAAGATTCTATATATGATTGACTGGAGAAAGGGATACTGGCAGGAACCGTGACACTTGCAAACACAGACAGTGTTTGTGACTCAACTTGGGTAGTATGAGTTTACAAAAATGCACTTTAATTTGAACAATGCCCATCAACTATTCAAAGGCTCATATATCGCATCTCAACAGGAGCAGAGGATTATGCCCTTGCTTATCTGGAATGTACTGCCATCTGCAGCCACTCCTGGAGAGGACATGGGCAGCATGGGAAATGGACACACTACAAAAGGCAAGGCTGATTATTCAGGCTAAGTGAGAGTTGGGGATGGAAGAGGTATATTGTCAGAGTCTGAAAGGGACTGGGGAAAAGACTAGGCTAGAACTTTCCAAGTTTATGGTTCTTCTGGAATGGCCTGCCCCACTACCAAGAAAAAAGGTATGGGCATGCTTAAGGATAGCAGGGAACTATAGGAAAGTTCTTCCCCAATATAGTACAAAAGGGTGCTAAACAAGGTGTAAATTTGCTGTTACCAATCCAGTCATCCATATTACATTTCAGAGACATTTCCTGTTCTTCAATATTCACAAAGACCAAGTTCCACATTTCTAGCCATGAGAACAGTACACTACAGATGAAACTGACAGAAGAAAAATTAAAAATAATACGTCACATGCCTGTTTCATTTAACCTGGAATTATTTCTGAATTTACAACAGCTTTTCTTTTAGCTTTGCATTACCACTGGCTTCACGGACCTAATGCCGGGTTTCCTTTGGTCCTTCACTTTCCACGTAAGCAATTTAACATCAATTTCTTTCACCCTGCACCCACTCTTTGGACCCTGTCTTACTGAACTCCTCGATTGTTTGTTTCTCCTCTAACACTTTTTACTCCTTCTGAAACTGCCAAATTCCATACCGTTTCATCTTACCCCCCCTCCTTTGTCTGACATCTAATTAATTCAGCTTGCACCTCTTGTTCCTTACTCTTATGTTATTTCCTGTTTACGTGTACCTCAGTATCCTTCCCCTTCAGAGTTCCTTAGCATCATCTCACTCCTCCAGCTCACTGTGTTGCCACTTATTTTCCTTCATTACCAGGAGATTCACCACCTTCATCCAGCCCACTTTACCACCACTTCTCTACTTAGCTGGTTCCATGTTCAGCCTTTACTTGTGAATTGCCTCCCTTTAATTTCATCTGTTATCATGTCATGATCTAAGATTAACCTTTCCTGAATCCTTATCTTCTCTAATCTCAGTTAATCCTTCTCTGTGAGAAATCTATCTGAGTGGCTCACCAGTTTACAGTCATTGCAGAAAAATGTAAAACCTGCCTTACTACCCATTCTGTTCCATCACACATCCACCAGTTTCAACTCCTGCATTACATTTCCAGTTTTCCTGTAGCATTTCTTAAGAAACTCCAACTTCCAGACCCGCAATTTGTCATTCCAAAACAATATGAAACTAATCTCTCACTTTTAACCTATCCACCAATCATAGTTGATATTTAGTTATAAAAAGTAACCAGCACCAGTTCTGCCACATTAATGACAGGTCTGCTGATCACCTCTCCAACCTTTCTTTTTACATTCCCAGAAATTTCCATCACAGGCTAATCCTGAGTAGAAATCCTGACCCCCCTCCTTTAAAAATCTTCTAACACTGGATACCCATAGACAACTAAATCTTATTTTGTGTAACTTCCTAATCTCTTTTGCCTTAAGGTCCATTTCCCACATCCTTACTATGTCATTATGCTCTGAAATTAACTCTATTTTATTTATTTATTTTATTTACATTTGTTTACTGGGAAATTCCGACTGGACGCAGGTCCTTTTTCAGTGGATGCCCGGGGAGAAAAGATCCACATCATGTACATGACAGAGATACAAAGTTGCAGCAATAGTAAACAACATTACAGGTTGTTGGCTTTAATATAGTAACAACATATTGATTATCAACAATATATACAGAAAATTTGCAAGTTAAGATAGTTTCTTGTCATTTATAATATTTGTAACAATGTTGTCAGACAAGATGTTAAGGTATGTAAAGACAACTAGCTATTTCTGACTGTGGTTAGTAGTGGCAGTAGTATAGTTGGGTTAAGAGTCTAGGTGGGGGGGTGGGGGGTGTTAGTCTGGATTAGAGCAAGGACAAAGCCAGTGCAAATTTAAGTGGATTTTGAGTGCAATCTTGAAAAGGCTACTGAAAGGTAGAGTAGTTATAGAGGGTGGAAGATTGTTCCAAAGTTTAGATATGGTACATGAAAATATGGCTTCTCCTGCTAAGTTTTTGGGTTTGATAACAGTAAGTTGATTTTTGTTGCTTGATCTTAGGGTCCTAGTGGGGTGATAGGGTTGGAGAAGGGTTTGAAGGGAGGGGATGTTAAGGGGGTGGTTAATAAGTTTATGAGTGAGGGTGAGTTGATTAAAGTGAAAGAATTGTGGGAGTTCTAGCCAGTTTAGTTCTTTAAGGGAGATACAATGATGGCTCTGGTAGGTGGTTCCGGTGGCAAATTTAGCAATTTTGTTGCAACAAGCATCCAGCTTGTGTAGGTCTATCTGTCTAAGGTTGGTAAGTATCGGGGATGCATAGAGTAGGGTGGAGATTAGCTGGGAATTGGCTATGGAGATTCTAGCTACCTTGGTTAGGAACTGGCGGCTTCAATACAATGCACCAAGTTTCTTGTGAACTTTTTTTTATTGTGAGAGATGTGTGGGTGGCAAATCTAAGTTTGTTGTCTATTTCCACACCAAGTAATTGTGTGTGTTCTGATGGAGAGATGATGGTATTGTCTTTGGCAAGAATGTTGAAGTGGGAGGTGTTTTGGGTGGCTTTGGAAGGTTGGAACAGGAGAAGTTTTGTCTTACTTTGGTAGAGTAGGAGCTGAGCATTGGATAGCCAGCTTTCTACAGAAGAGAATGATTCCTGTGTGATTTGTTGTAGTTCTGGTAGAGTGGGGGCAGAGCTGATGAGAGTAGAGTCATCTGCGTACTGTATAAGAGATGCTTGTGTGGTGGCAGTATGTAGGTTGTTAGTGAAAAGTGAGAATAGCAGAGCCAAAGATAGACTCTTTGGGAACTCCAAGAGTAATTGGGAGGTGAGGTGATGTGTTTTTGTCACAGATTACTGATTGCTGGCATCTGTGTAGATAGCTGTGGAACCAGTTGCAGGCTGATTGTGAGAAGGAGAGGTTGGGGAGAGTAGAGAGTAGTAGCTCATGAGATACCATGTCAAAGGCCTTTGAGAGATCTAGAAATATGGCAGTAGAGAAGAGGCCATTGTTTTTGTGATGAAGTATAGTGTTGGTGAAGGAGAGCAGAGTGAAGGTAGTGCTGTGATATGGCTTGAAACCATGTTAGGTTTTGGAGAGGAGATTATTAGCTTGGAGGTAGTTGGAGATCTGTGTGTTGATACATTTTTCAAATATCTTGGAGAGAGGGAAGAGGATAGCAATGGGGCAGTAATTGGAGAGGTCAGTGAAGGGGGTGCCTTTGTGGAGGGGAATGATGTGGGATATTTTCCATATCGAGGGAACATAGCCTTCTGTTATGGAATGGTTGATTGGAATTGAAATTGGGTAGGCTAGTGTATCAGCTGCAATTTTCAAGTATTCAGAGGGGAGGTTGTCATCTGCGAGTTTGGTGGGTTTAAGTTTTGACAATGGTCTTTTTATATTGGAGGTAGGTACTGAGGTAAAGAAGAAAAGAGGAGTGGGGGGTTAGGGTTAGGAGTTTGAGGGGGCTGCTGTAGGGAAGTGTTGTTTGTTTAGAGATGTTATAGTTTCAATGAAGTGTTTGTTGAAGGATTCTGCAATACTGCTGGAGGAGGGGGAATGGACGGCTGGGGGGTATCAACCTTCCCTGAGTAGAGGATATTGTTAATAGTGGAGCAGAACTGCTTAGGGTTGTGGTTCTTAGAGTTTAGGGTGGATTTATAGTAGAGGGATTTGTCTAATTTTATATGCTTTTTGGCTTTATTGCACAGTTCAAGAAATGACTGCCTATCTGAGTTATTTTTTGTTAGTCACCAGTGCTCCCAGGCCTTGTCTCTGGATTTCATTAGGGTTCTGATGGTCTTTTGTAACTATGGGGCATGCATAGATCTGACTTTGGCATTTCTTACAGGAGCTTGGGTGTTTAGGATGGAGAGGACGGTACTGTTGAAGAAGTGGACAGCCTCATCTAGGTTGAAGTATTTTAGTGGTGACCAGTTAATCTTTTGCAGGGAGGAGATGAAGGAGTTGGGGTTGAAGTTGGACTTGTTCCGTATTTGCCTGTGGATAATGGGCTTCAGACTGTTTGTGTGGTGCCGAATTAGGAAAGTGGGGAAGTGGTCACTAAGACTGGGACAAAGTATACGCACAGCCAGGATGTCATCCACTAGAGAGGTTATGACTAGTGGGATGAAAACACTGCATGACCTGTTTTTAGACAGAGGGTATCCGAAGAAGATGCTGGATAATGTCATTACTTATGTCACAGAGCAATGGGGGAACAAATATGTACCATTGTTGGGGAAGAATTTGATAAGCAAGCCTATGGTATATAATGACCAAGAAAGGAAAGTATGTGTGTTAAGGTATACTCCATATACCAATTTTATAATAGAAATCTTGAAGAAATATTGGGAGTTATTATCTTCTTCCACATCAATTGGACATATAGTTGGTAATCAAGTATGTACCATTTATAAGACTGGTAGTAATCTGAAAAGAATATTAGAACAAAAAAGAAGTGGAAATAATAAGAGGAATTTGAAAGGTACATCAAGATGTGGTTCGTGTAACCAGTGTAAAAATATAAACACCAGAGTTACAGTTAGGGTTAATAACACCACTAGACCATTGGTGACGTGCAAAAAAGGCAATTGTAACACGAAAAGAATTGTGTATATAGCTATGTGTACAAAATGCTCCGCATACTATATAGGAAAGACTGAAAGAAAGCTTAAGACCAGGATATATGAACACCTATATAGAATTAAAAAAGGTGATCCTAAAAATGCGTTGAGCAAACACACTATTGAGAATGGGCTGGAACATACATTTTTATTCTCTATTATAGATCAAGTTGAAGTGAGTGACAGAGGAGGTGATTGGAAGACCTATTTGGCATGGGTCGAAAGCAAATGGCAAATTAGTCTCGATGCAACTACACCTCCAGGAATAAATGAATTTATTAGTCTGAAACCTTTTTTAGCTATGCAGTAGTTATAACATAATACTTAAAGTGTTACCATGTCCCATAGAAACAGATTGGTTTTGTCTTAGTGGAATTTTACAATATTTGTTGTGGTTATATAACATATTGTACCAGAATATATAACTGTAAAGAAGTTTGGATTTTTGTACAAAGGATGATTTATGTAACACATTCATAATCTGTCATTTTACATGTATTAAGTATAAAGGTATTGAGTTAAGGTATTTTATCTCACTTGTGATATTAATTATTGTTTTTAATATTTACAAAAACATGTGTAATATATAAAATAAGTTATATATAAAATAAGTTAATATAATTTATATACAAGTTTATTAAGTTTATTATATATATTATATAAATACATGTTAGGGCTAGTTAATATGTAGGAGCAATATGTAATGGTTAACAAAACGAGATGTCTTGTGTTTGGATTTTAACTATTTGTTGTGGTTAATGAATCAATTTGGAAAAAAAGGCGCCAAAATGGGTATTTAAACTGTGATGTTACATCTGTTAGAGGTTCTGATGAAATCTGATTATACCAGATGAAAGCACTTAACCTCAAATTATCGTATTCTGTGCAGCAACTTGTGTAGCAGCTTGTGTTATCGAAAATAAAAGAGTGTTTTTGGAAAAACTACATTTGCCTCTTCTACTCGGGTCAAGGGGGACCGTTCCAGCTGTATTGGTACTTTTGGCTGTTTTGTCTACATCTTCAACATTTCAGGGAAGCATAGGGCACACTAAGGCAAGGCTGACTATTCAGGCTTACAAGTGAGAGTTGAGAATGGAAGAGGTATCTTGTCCGAATCTCAAAGGGAGTGAGGAAAAGATTAGGCTAGAACTTGCCAAGTTTAGGCCTCTTCAGGAATGGCCCACCTCACAACCAAGAAACAGGTGTGGATAGCAGGGTACTATAGGAGATTTCTTCCCCAGTATAATACAAGAGCTGCCCCTAAACTTACAGGCCTTATCAGGAAAGTAGACCAAGCAAGGCTGTCAGAACAGCAGCCATTGAGTAGGCATTTCAAAGGATCAAGAGGTACTTAATAGTTGTAGCAAATCCCATTTATAGTCAGTAAATAATTGTACAGGTAAATGCTTCTAATTCAAGGGTGGGACTGTAATTATTCAAGCTTTCTCAGAGGAGAAGAGCACACTATTGTGTACATGAGTCAAAGTTTTTGATCCAGTGAGGAATTTTATACAATCATAGAGAAAGAATGCATGTGTATAGTTTGGGCTTTCCATTAATTGCAACCATAATTGTATGGAATGACATTCACTGTGGTTACATACCATAACCTTTTACATGGCTAGACAGAGCAACTGGATAGAATGGAAAGCTTCTTAGATGGACATAAAGTAGTATTTTCATATGCGCGCACACACACACGCACACACACACACACACACACACACACACACACACACACACACACACACACACACACACACACACACACACACACAGATTTCCAGGGAGGCTAGTGGAATTCTCAAATTTCCTAAAGATTCTTCTACCTTTATTGAATTATCACTTATGACATCACTTTGGAGTAAGCCAGAGACTTTCAATTGCCTTCTGCTCTTAAATCAACTCAAATAAGAAATGTAACAATTAACATTTCTTTCACTGGTAGTGGGCCTTAAGCAATCTCAGGGAAAATGTATTCTATATAACTTGTTACCCATCAGTGTAAATAATGATTACCCTCTTCTCAGATATATAACAGTGCATAAATGCATTATAAATAAATGGCAGCCAAAAGAGTTAAAGGGTAAATAAATTAACTTTACTTAATAATAAAAACATTGCAAATACAGAGTGAAATTTTGAACATAGGCACTCATGGGTAAGGCAAATAGTAAAAATAGTCAGGATGCCTGCAGAATAAATGAATGAATGAATGAATAAATAAATAAATACGTGTCAGCTATCCAAATTCCCTGGCTAGCTTACTACATAAATAATGACCTTAGAAAAAATAACTACAACTCACAGATGGTTCCATGTGAGACAGTCCTCAATGTGCTAGACATTGCTATCCTGTTGTTGAAAAACAAATTCTCATTATATCAACCATGGGAAGATTGTCAATTGACATCCATACCTACTTGGATCCTGAGTCCTCCTGGTATCTTAGTGATAAGTCATTACAGAAATTGCATGCTGGCACAATGGCACAGTTCTTGGTCTTTTGTTCTGGTTTGTTAAATAAACAATCTACACCACCATCTCTGGAGAGTCAACATATTACATTCCTAGGTACTTATAGGCTAATGATCAGTGAGGCTCTTTAGAAGTCTTGCCATATATATACCCATGAAGTTTATGCCCTTAGAAATAAGCCAGAGACAAGCAGAACTTTTACATTCCACTATCCATAAGTGATAAGGGTGCTAAACAAGGTGTGAATTTGCTGTTACCAATTCAGTCATCCATATTACATTTCAGAGCCATTTCCTGTTCTTTGATATTCAAAAAGACAAAGTCACACATTTCTAGCCATAAGAATAGCACACTACAGATTAAACTGGCAGAAGAAAAAGAAAAAAAAGAATACATCACATGCCTGTTTCATTTAACCTGGAATTATTTTTGGATTTACAATAGCTTTTCTTTTAGCTTTGCATAACAACTGGCTTCATAGTCCTAATGCAGGGTTTCCTTTGGCCCTTCACTTTTCCACATAAGCAATTTAACATCAATTTCTTTCACCCTCCACCCAGCCATCATTTGGACCCTCTTCTACTGAACTCCTCAACTGTTTGTTTCTCTTCTAAAGCTTTTTAATCCTTTTCAAATTGTCAAATTCCATTCTTCCTTTCATCTTACTTCCCCTACAGGACTTACATATTTAATACAAAAGAAAATTAATTTTCAAATGAAATACCCTAATGCTCTTTCTTTCCAACACAATGGAATGAAATACACAGTCTCAAATGTTAGCGAAGCTAGTAATGCCTTTTTAAATGCATCAAAGAAATACCTATCAATGACTCCATTAAGTACTGAATTATGGCCCTGGATTGGATTCTTCTCTTATTTCTCATTGTCTGAGGTTAATGGGAGGATCGTGGTGGGATTTTCATTTTTTTCTTGGTTTTACAGAGGGGTCTGTCTGCCCTCAGTCTTAATTTTCCACTGGGAACCCATATGTGGAAGCCACAAAGACATGAATCTACTTCCGCCCACGTCTTAACCTTCTTACTGCAGATTTCATTTCCTGCTTTAATAGCCCTCTCTCTCTCACTTAAAGGAGTACGAACATTTTTTTTCTGTCCAGGAAGAGTGTCTTTGTCAGTGGAGTCCTTCTAGCATTGAAAAACAAACATCTTGAGTCACCCCACTAGCTCAAATGGACAATTGGTACCAGCGTGCGGCTCTTGTTCATTCGTAGATCTACCAATGAAGTCACTGGAAGAGGAACCCGGTAAAAATACTGTTTTTTTTTCTTACCATTGCGGCATAACGAATGTTAAATGTTTATGAAAGGATTGTAGAATTCTATATGACAGACTCATGGAATTTCACAGTGGAAACCATACATCAGGTCGACAACAACTTGGACTCATTTAACAGAGCACTTGTTAGGTCAATGAATCATTACATGTGGTTCACATAAAATGTTACTTTCAGTTGTTTTGAATAATATGGTGAAATACCTGCTGGTTCAAAAGCTTAACATGTTATTCTTTAAAATGTTGTTGCATTGAATTTCACTAATAGTCAATTTTCCTCTCATTTCTTTTCAAACTGTGGGCTGCTTTTATTTTTGTTTAATCTCTTGTCAGTTTAACCTGATCTAGTCTAAGGAATGCAGCAGAACCGAATCTGACAAGTGAAATCCTTGAATGCAGAGTACCTGATTATCAGTAAGGCCACTTTATATTTTGACACACTGGGAAATTAAAGGGTATAGGGTGGGATCATGACATGTGGGTATGCTGTTCATATACTGACGGACTGCAGAAAATGGCAATTTGGAAGATGGGATACTTTCAAGTAAGAAGACTGTCAGTAGTGTCGCACTTCAGTATTTGATATTATGCCCAGTGTGTTCCGTATATCTGTGCCAGCTATAACCACATAGTCAGACAATAAACTATGCCTCTGCACACAGATATTATCAGATTCTGAAATGTGGAATGTGTATATACTGTCAAGGCAGCAAGACAATAGCAATAGCAGTCCTTTCTAACCTGAGGTCTGGAGCAATGCCTGTAAATGCCAACTAAGATTCTCACTACAGACACAGAATTAGGTACTTTCGTGAAATGAGTAATGCCTTTTTGAGCCTCAGAGCATGCAAGTGGCAGTTAACACAGAAAAGTAGCTCTCCTGGCAAGTGATGTTTACTATAAAATCGATGAATTTTGCTCTCCAGATTGCACAGTTAACGATTATACATTAGATGATCACATGTATTCTGTGGATGGCATCTGACAGCTCATATTTTGCTGGTGCCCTCCTAATCTTTATGCTGAGTCACAGTTCAGCTACCTTGCCAACCTATAAAGTGGGTGTGCAAACAGTAGCTTATAGATGTGTAAGCATGACACACCTGATAACAGTGGGAAAGTGTAGGAATTCCTCTATGGGATTATTGAAAGCTTTAGCTCAAAAACTCACTTTCCTGTGGTAACTTGTTCACTCTTAACTAATACTGCATTGCCAAGTAAATTCTGTTTAATTTGATATGCCATGTATATACTATATATATTACTGTAAACCAATTAACAGAACACAGATGATCTGACACACCTACAAAACTGACAGTTAAAAGGAAAGGCGCCAGCATAATAGAGCACAGTTATTTGCCTCTTAGTATAGAATGAGTATTATTTATTGCTATCATTTCATGATATAATTTCCTTTTGTTGGTTCTCAAGACAGATTGTACTGGTGGTGTATATACCCTAGGATATGCATTTATACTATTGGTCTTGAAACATTAATTAAGCATTTTAAGTTGCTTTTGTTCTTCAATTTTAATATTAAATATAGGTAGAGCACTAGAGTACTGTAATTTAGATTATGTGCCCAGTGACTAAAACTTATTAATTTACCTGTTGTTAAAAGTTACTACTGTCTAATGTGTATAACAATGTTTATAACAATGTTTATAACAAATCAGATCAGACGGTATGACTAGGTCAGCTATACGAAACATATTTTAGTATTTATGTATTGTATTTATTTATTTATTTTATTTTATTTTACATTTGTTGACCGGGATAGTCCGACTGGATATATGTCCATTTTCAGCGGAGGCCCGGGGAGAAAAGCTCCACAAACCCAAAAAGAGACAGTACATACATCACTGACTGATAAACTCAAGCAGACATGTTTAGAAAAATATAGACAAAGAATACAGGCAGATATCAATATACACAATGTGCAGACTTACATCTGATTGGCAAACACGTATCAGAAAATGTGAACATAGAATACAATCAGATCTCATAATTCACAATGCTTAGACATTCAAATGGTATGAGCCATAGGTACTTGGCTAAACACCAGGTTGGGTAGCAAGACATGTATTAGTGAAGTTGTTAGTCAGGTTTAGAACAAGAGCACAGCCAATGAGATATGAGGCATTTTTTGAGTTCTCTTTTAAATAGGGGTAGTGAGGTTTCCTTGGTAATGGTAGTAGAGAGTAGATTCCAGATTTTACCAGTTGAGTTGGCAAATATAGCATCCCCTGCAGAGTTGTTGGATTTTTGGGTCAATATCATTAGTCTATCAGCTGAGCATAATGGCCTGGCTGGGGGCACTATGAGGGGTAAGAATATTTTTCAGGGCAAGGGTGTTATCAGGTTGATGGAGTATTTTATGCACTACTATAAGCTGGTTAAACTGTAAAAAGGTAGGATACTCTAGCCATCCCAGTGCTTTGAGGTTCTGGCAATGGTGGGTCCTAAAAGCCATGCCAGTAGTGAATCTGGCTATATGAGTGTAACATTCTGATAATTTGTTGAGATTGGTTTTGGATAGGTTGGTGAGTACAGGGGAGGAATACATAAGGGTAGAGAGGAGGTGTGATCTTACAATAGCTACCCTAGCTAGGGGGGTGAGGAAAGGTTTGGCTCTGTAGAGGGAGCCAAGTATTTTGCTGACAGACTTAATAGTGTGATTGACATGTTTACCAATTTTAAGGTTGTTGTCTATTATTACACCTAGAAGCTTTGTATGGTCATCAGGGGAGATAATGGTGTCATTGCTAGATTTGATGTTGAAGGAAGGAGGACAAATTCTATGGTTAGGGGAGAAAAATAGTAGCTTGATTTTGTTGGGATTTAGAAGCAGGCAGTAATTAGATAGCCATGTTTCTACCATGCTGAAAGTGGTCTGAGTGAGGGTTAAAAGTTGTGTAGGAGAGGAGGCGAAGCATATTAGCATTGAGTCATCTGCATATTGGATGCAGGTGGCTCCTGGGATGGTGGTGTGCAGATCATTGATAAAGATAGAGAAAAGAAGGGGACCTAGTATGGACTCTTGTGGGACACCAAGGGTTAGAGGAAGTTGGGATGACAGCTTGCGCTGCCATAAAACAGCCTGCTGTCTACCATTTAGGTAGGAGTGAAACCATTGTATTGCGTGTTGGTCTAAATGGATGGTTTGTAGGGTACTGAGCAGTAGCTGATGGTTGACCATATTGAAAGCTTTTGAGAGATCTAGGAAGAGTGCTGAAAATAGTTTGTTGTTGTTATGATGAAGATTGATGACATTAGAGAAAGATAGAAGAGCTGTGGTGGTACTGTGGAATGGCCTAAAGCTGTGCTGAGAGTCGGCAAGCTTTCCGTTTTGAATAAGAACGTGCATGATTTGTTTGTGTATGCATCTTTCCATGATTTTAACTAGTAGTGAAAGAATGGTTATAGGTCTAAAATTAGATAATTCTGTGGAACTTCCTCCTTTATGGAGAGGTATAACGTGTGATACTTTCCATATTGCTGGGATGGATCCTTCTGAGATGGATCTGTTGATCAGAATAGAAATGGGAAGTGCTATGGCATCAGCTGCTTTTTGAATATATTTAGCTGGGAGGTGGTTGGTAGCTAGTGTAGTAGGTTTTAGCTTTTGAGTAAGATCTGGATCAGGTTGGTAGGTATGGTTTGAAAGGTAAAGGTGGGTTGGGTGCTGGGTGGATCAGGGCTAGATGTGCCAGAGCTGGTGTTTGTGTCCGACGGAGTGAGATGGGTAGCTAGTGACTGGATAGTTTCAGTAAAGAAGGAGATGAAGCTGTTTGCAATTTCTACAGGGGATTTATCAAGGGCAGCTGATGGGGAAGGAGTGGCAGAACGGCCTGGGTGGAGAAGATTGTTAATACCAATCCAGAACTTTTGAGGTTTTAGCTGATATTTTTGTTGTAGGAGGGTGTAGTGATTTTTTTTTGTCTAGAATGACAGATTTCTTGGTCTGCTTCCTTAGCTGCTGATATCTTACTTGGTCCATAGGGGCTTTGGTAACATGCCACCTGGCCCAGGCATTGTTTCCTAGTTTAATTTTGTTTTTAGTTTCTTTAGATAGCCACGGTGCAACTGTGGCTTTTACACAGATGGTACAGGTAGGAGCATGGTTGTTAAGGATAGCCAGAAATTTGGTACTGAAGTACTCAACTGCTTCTTGTAATGGGAGTCATTTCAAGACATTCCAATTACATTCTTTGAGTTCATTTTGGAAGTTGTCAAGGTTAAAGTTCCTGACGTTTCTTATAGTTTTGTAGGTGGGCTGGTTGGGAATGTCGGCTTTCAGCCTAATAATATAGGTAAGGCAGTGATCACTTAGATCATCGGGTAATGTACCTGACTTGTACTTTTGGGGGGTGGCTGTTAATAAGTATCCAATCAAGGATGCTATCTTTGACTCTATTTTTGCTAAATCTGGTGAGGGTGGCAATGATCTGAGTAAACCCATGGAGGTTTAAATGGGTGGATGGAGTTTCAGAGGAACAGGTGTTCCAATCAGTGTTAAAGTCCACCAAGACAATGGTTTCCTGGGAATAGTTAGAAGCTGGCCAATGTAAGATATTTTCCAGAGTATTATCATTCTTGCCAGGTGGAATATAAATGCAAACAATGTATCTGCATTTATTTTTGTTTATTATTTGTTTGACGATGAGAATATCTGCACTGCCAAACTGGGGTGGCTGTTGGGTGTCAACTGTTATTGTTAGGGTAGACTTGTATAGTACTGCTACCCCACCACCGTTCCTGGAGATCCAGTCCAGTCTAAGGATGTTGTACTGTGGGGGGGGGGGGTTATTTCGTTATCTTTGGTTATTGGTTTTAGCCAGGTTTCTGTGAGGTAGAGGATATCAGGGGAGTGAACAGCTAAGAGTCCATGTAGGCTATGGATGTTGTTGTTTAGGCTTCTGATGTTGAAATGACATACCAGAAATGAGTTTGGAACTCTATCAATCTGGGTAGTAAATGTTGGGTTGTTAGATGGTGTGCTTGGTCCTACTGTTGTGGATGGGCCAGGGTTGGGGTGGATGTCTCCATCCTTCATAAGATTAATTGTTAAGTTGCTTATGAGTCTTAAAAATTTGTTTATGATTTTTTCGTAGCTTTTCATTTTTAAACTAATGTAGTGGTATTTATTCAGGTGATGGTAATTGGGGGGAGAGGAATTAGGAAAGGGGTGGTTATGTGGTGGATAAACTTATTAAATGCTGGGTTGGTGTCTGTTTGTGAGTTTGGGTATTGGATTTCAAGATGCTGTACATATTCATAGGAGCTTAGGTGATAAGGAATGAATAGCAGGGGTACTAAGGGTAGCAGCATTAGTGTTTTAGCTGTAGTCATAGTAAATTACTAGGGTATGGTCTGTATTGAGTGTATTTGGTGGAAAAAAGATTAGAGAGAATAGGGTGGGTGGGTTAATATGGTAGTGGGGTGGATATAGGGTGTATTAATGTGCTCGGTGTTTGCTGGGTTCTAGGAGCACATGTAGTTGATTAGCTAATTAAGGTGGCATGCCAGTGGTACTATAAATGTAGTACTACTGGTAGGTGGGATATGGGGGCAGGGTGAGGCATGGAGCAAGTGAAGTGAGCGGAGTGGGGCTAAACCAGTAAAGCAGATGCCTAGAGGCTTATACTCTGCAGGTGCCCTCCTAATCTTTATGCCAAGTCACAGAGGCTTCATTCTAACATGGTAAGGTGAAGGTGGTATATACTTACCAAATACTAGAATTTAATCATATTTGTATTTAATCTGACAAATAAGCATTGTGAAACTATGTGGCTATCTCTTCTTGCCTTAGAACTTATAAGATTGTTTTGTAAGTCCATGTTAAAGTTTTAAATGCATACTAATTTTTATACTTGGCCAAATTGCCTCATTCTTTTCATATGTGTACATGACACTAGTTTCTATCTGCAAGGTTATGTTTTGTTACCACAATTACTAAAGAGTTGCATTAAATACACTGACCTGTATATCGCTTCTAGGTTCAATGTACTGAAATATTAGAGTTAACAATGAATACAAGGAACATCTCAAAATTACCTCCTACTCAAGGTGTTTAATGAGAATCACTTAAGACTTTTAATTGTAAACAGTTTATTCTTCTAAATTAACATGTTTGGATTGTAGATGTGTAGTTTATCTAATTAACCTGTAAGAGGACAGTGTTAGATTATAGTGGTGTCCAAGTTAGATATGTTATTCTTAATCTACTTCTACAGTATTTTTAATCTAAGTATTACTTTTATAAAAAAAGAAATAATAGGTATGATTTTTATTTAGACTTTTGTCAAATTTATTTTCTTCTGTCCCTTCGTAATATTTTCTTTTGTTCTTCCAAAGCAAGTTGGTTCTTGGTTAGTCACGGGGTTGTGGTAGGGAAAACTAGGTATTTTTTGTCATCAAGTAAGCTAGAATGCCCTTCTATAAACTACTTGAGATACTTTTTATCCAAAATACTCTCAAGTATTAAGATATTCAGGTAAAGTCACAAATGTGGGGCATTGATTCGTGGAATGTTAAAGGTTTACAAATGGAGAAAAAGAGAAAGTTATTCTACTATTTAGCTTTTAAATCTAAAGCAAATATTATTATGGTCCAAGAGACACACATGCTCCTAGAGCAATGGTCTCAAGAAAATGTGAAAAATGGGGTAAAACAATTATTGCAATGGGTAAAGCAATAAATAATGTAGGAATAGTGATCATTATTAAACAACCATTTCAGAAGGTTATTCAATATTATGATGTAGATGCACAAGGAAGATGGTGCTATATAACAATCAAAAGCCCTAACCTTGCTAAACCAGTACTTTTGTTAAGCATATATGCCCCTTGCTACAGACAACAAGTATTTTTTATGTCCTTATATAGGGTCATAACCAGGTATCGCAATTACTATTTTATTATGGGGGAGATTGGAATTCCATTCAAGATCCCACATCTGATAGGACAAACACTAGGAGTTCATATACTATTCAGGCCACTATAGCTATTTCAGACTACAATATGATTTCAGTCTATTTGATCCATATAACTTTTAAAATCAAAATTTACCACATGATAAATTCAACTTTTACTCTCATTGCCATAAAGCATGGTCAAGAATAGATTTTTTTTCTTGATTTCCGAGATGTTTGTAAATATGGTCAATAATTTCCATACAGAACCTAGACTATTATCTGATCATTCAAAAATCACACTTAATATTAACAACTCCACTTTTCATAAACTTAAGAAGAGGGGTTACAGTCGGACAATAAAAAGTAACCTATTATTCAAGGAAGATATTGTACAGGATATTGATAATTTATTAGATGTCCTTTTATATGGTCAGGAGAATTCTCACCTACCTTTTGACATCTTGTGGGCCTCTACCAAAGCTCAAATAAAAGACATCCTTATCAATAAATCTACTTATTATAAAAATATACAGTAGGAACTTAAGCAATCCTCAATTCAAAAATCAATTATTAAACTGGAATTGGAACTGCAAATGAATTATAATGAAGAAACTGAAAAAGAACCAGACCTTCTCCTGAAAGAATTATACTTATTAAATGCAAACCACCTGTTGTTTCAAGAAATAAAAGCCATAGCTAATTATTCAGAATGGTCTCAATGATTTTGAAGTTTCTAGCCAGCTTGATAAACCAAAAGAAAACATTCACTACTGTAACAGATATCTTATTTCAAGGGAAAACATACCATTCTAGTCAAGAGATAGTACAACTGTTTGCTGATTCATATTCCTAATCCTATGGTGATCAAACACTCACATCAATGGATCAAGAGATAGAGAACTTCCTAAATCAACTTAAATTCACAAAAATTAATAAAACCCAACAAGACTCCCTCTCATCTCCTATTACCCAACAAGAAATCATATCAGCCATAAATCTCCTTAAGTGAAATAAGGCTCTGGGCCCAGATGGATTCACTGCAGAATTTTACCAAACTTTTATTTAAAAAAATCACAGATTTTACATATTTTATTTAATTATATAAAAGACAATACTATTACAGATAGCCATCTTAATACTTCCACAACAATCTTTATTCATAAAGCTCAAACTGACCCAAAAATACCTGAAACTATAGACCTACATCCTTGATTAATCTGAATATAAAAATGTTTGCACTGATAATGGCTAACAGACTAAAACATATTATCTCCAGCATTATATTCCCCTATCAATCAAGTTTTATCAAATATAGATAGATCTGTAATAATATGCTCAGACTTGGTGCAATTATTGATCTTGCTAACCAAGGTCAAATCTCTTTATTTGCCCTTGTGGTCAATGCCTCTAAAGCCTTCAACAGATAAAATTTAAGATTCCTCTTTTTGGTTCTTCCTCACTTTGGTATACCTTCTACCTTCATCCAATATATTAATACATTGTTCTCCAATGCTTTTATGATATTAAATATCAATAAGTTTACCTCATGCCAGATGCCCATCAAGAATGGTACAAGACATGGATGTCTGCTATCCCCTTGCCTTTTTAACCTCTGTATTGAGCCTTTATTTTTCTTATCACACAGAAAACATTTCATCATATTCTAGTCCTATATAACTTTAAGACACCCCTTTCAACATTTGCTGATTACTTAAATCTATATTTTATTCTTCCTAATATAGACTTGCCAAAATTATTGAACTCCATAAATATATTTTCTAAACATTCTAATTATAAATTAAACCTAGAGAAATCCTTAATCTTCCCAATTAATCAGTCCTACCATTTCATTCCATACCCCCTTCCAATAGATATTACGGAAGGTCATTCTCTTAAATATTTGGGAATATCTTTTCATCAAGAATCAAACTTATCTTACCAAAACAATAGCACCAAATGTTAGTTAACAATACAACAGGACCTTCTTAGATGGAACAAAACTAAACTATAATTTCTGTCCAAAGTAGCTTTTGCTAAGATGAACATTCTACCCAGACTCTTATATATATTTAATGCTTCTAATGTAATAAAATAATTTTTGTAAGATTCTTCATTCTTCTTTATCCAAATTCCTATGGTCTCCTAAATCGGTTAGAATTGCTTATAAAAAAACTTATATATCCTAAGAATCAAGGGGGACTGAACCTCCCAGACTTCAAATTATATTATGACATTATTAATTCTAGCAGACTCATTATTATTGCCAAATATAATCCAAGTTTGAAGATCTGGACATCGGGTTGGGTAGAGCTTTATTAGAATTATATCAAACGTTTAGATTTCAATCCCAAGGCCCTGCCTTTTCTTAACAAGGAGATAATTAAAAATTTAAAGTTACATATATCCTTGAAGAACAAGAAAACTATTCTTCAAAAACTCATTAATACCTTAAATTTATCTAATATTTTTGGTATCCTACAACCATTACACCTTAATCCAAATATCAAGATTAATAATAAGTTACTGAATCTTAACAACTTTCATCTTCTAAAACAGACATGCCTATTAGATATTTATCCCTTCAAAATCTTTCTTTAAAAGAAATGAGACTTGCTCTTAACTTCCCTAAAAACTATTCCTTCATTCTGAGACAAATTAGAGAGTTGATCAGCAAGACTATAAATAACCTCCTCCTAAGTGAAAATAACATAAAACACATGTAAAACTATTTGGAGCCTTCTATTAATGAAGAAGAAAATTATCTCAAATACGTATAAATTCATTATGTCAATTAAATACCAATCTGAAATTCTCATGTCCAGTTATTGGACCAATTTAGACTCCTCAGTCACACCTAGACAAAAATATTAAATCTATTCATACATCTTTAAGCTCATTCCCCTTTAAAAAACTTAGCTATATGCAACTACTGATATTAAATAACTCTAATCTTACCCCATCTGTACTAAATAACTTTGAACCCAAAACCTCCCATTATTGCATTATGTGATTTTCAAAAAGTGGAATTTTAAACATGTTTTGGAGCAATAAATGCTCCTACAAACTTTGGTGCTCACTTAAAATTAAACTACAAAAATGGGTTATGAAAAGTCTCCCCTTTCTTGGAAATTTACATTGCTGCATATCTCTCTTCCAGGATTGACGAAGTTACAAACACACATACTTGTAACTCTTTTTTTCTTTGAATACATTTTATATCATGGTGAACTGGAAAGACAGGTCTCAACTTTTTTTGGATAGGATTTGTTTAATTGGCAATTAAATATATAACAGCCCATAAATACCTAATTCATAGCCAAAAATTAAACTTGTGTTTCCTGGAATTCTGGAACTTACTATTTGACCAGTTTCAGGTTAAGGTTCATTTCCTATCCTAGGTCCACTAAATAGTTGGGGCTGAAGTCTTCCCATAACTATATTTCATTCTTGTGTAAACACCCTCATACTTTCATTCATAAGGGCTTCTATATATATTTTTTGTTGTAAAATACATTTGGTTAATCTATTATTATATGTTCAAATGTTTATTTTATGTGTTAGAAAATAGCACCTGTGTATATAGTTTTCTTGTTGTTATGTAATTATAGATATGTGTTAAGCTTTACTGTTTACTATTTCCTTGTTATGAATGACATATGTATATTATTTTTCCTGTTGTATTTGTTACAATTAAAAAAAAATAATAAAGATTTTTTAAAAAAAAAGGAAATGAGCATCAAGTAGATGAACTGCACTCAGCACACCCCATCCACAGTAAGATTCAATTATTTAAATAGTGCTTCCTCTTCCCTTCTCCTTGTCCTAGGAGCTGCCTTGTCCACTCAGTCATAGTGTCAGTTACTGTAAGATTCCAGCCATCTTTCTTTTTTTCCTGAATGTGACTCCTGGTCTATCAGTCTGGCTATATTACCACAGCTATGATTACCACTTTCAAGGGAGATTTCCAAATCACACTGTATAACTCTTCTGCTCTCATTGTTCTTAAATGGTTACCTATTCCTGACATCACTTTTTGTTTTCCCTGTACTGGACTGTCTTGCTACATGGCTTTTCCATATACCCCTTTCTTCTG
The DNA here is from genome assembly GCF_019279795.1 of Protopterus annectens. Lineage (NCBI taxonomy): Eukaryota > Metazoa > Chordata > Ceratodontiformes > Protopteridae > Protopterus > Protopterus annectens. The sequence continues at coordinate 1,851,202,936 of NC_056743.1, read as the reverse complement.
CCCTCATCTGTGTTGTTATATTTGAATGCCTACTACAATTGTATCCTCTTCTCTATCTGCAGTCTTTTGCAATGCATTTCCATCTCTTTCAACTGCACATTTTGAATCACCTTCCTCCCATCCTCCCCTTCACCACATTTTGCTCCCCTTTACTACCTCCAAGTAATCAAGCAAAGCTTGCATGCTTCCTCGTCTATGTCTTTCCAGTACACTATTTCCTCCATATTATCCTCAGTCTGACTAGAAGCATTAACTTAGCAATCGCTCCACCCTTAAACTGCCCTATCATTCTCTGGCCATACATAGCTAGCTGCAGGGAAATAATCCTCTGATTCTTTGTCTTGACATCACCAGACAATTTTGAATGGCCACTTGCCATAAAGTCCATTGTCTAAGACTGTATCTGTGATATTTAAATAAAGGGTGTCTGGGTTTACTTCCCCACATTCTGTCATTTGTCACACACTGTGCCAGATCAGTCTGAATATCAATGTAGTTTTATTGTGGCATTTGCTGCACCAAACTACTGGTCTGATCTTCAACAAATCTAATTGGGTCTTCTCTCTCTATGCACTCCATTAAACCATTTTTTTCACATTTTCTGACTCCATGCTCTTGCTTCCTGATCTACCATTATCTATTGTAACAGCTGTATCATCACTTTTAAATGTTGCATCTCCTCACTCTGGGAGGAAGTATTTACCTCTATAACATTATTCTGAACACCCTGACACATATTATCGGTCTCTGACCTCTTTGCTGAGGTTTCCTTTCTACATGGTCATTATATCCAACTTCAAGTTTTTCAAATGGACTAATATTTGATCAGGTTTTTGATTTATATTTATTTTGTCAGCTACAGATAACAAAGATCACACCATCAAGCTTTTGCTCACTGTTTGGATGCTTTAAGACAGAGCTTCTGAGCAATACGCTAAAAACTCCATTTTAATATCAGTCAGGCACAGAGCACTTGGGCTTGTCAACCATACTGTTACGGACTCAGTGGTGCCTATCCCCCATCTGTTCAGGTAACATCAGTTGCAAAAAGTGTGTAGCCACTTCAGCAGATTGAAAGCACATTTATTATTTACAATTTTTGACACACAACACCTGTAATAAATTCAGTGATGTGGCAGTCTCATTCTTGTCCAGTAGCTGTCTGACTTCCTATAAGGCTTTCCTTTACCTTACCACTTTTTGAGAAAAGTCCTGGTACACCTAGGCTCACTGTCACCCATTTTATGAGTCTTATACTCTGATGACACTTTTAATAATTTATTAGCAAAAATCTACAGATAACTTGACATTGCTAAAAGGATAACAGGGCCTTCATGTAAAAGCTCTGTTTACCCCCTCTTTTCTCAGGAGTGGTGAAAATTACATGGCCAAAGCACTGGAAACTTCGATTACAGAAAAGGCTACTGCACCCATGATTTTTGTACCTTCTTTTAGACCACCAGTTCCATGGTACTTTTTGAATGATTCCCTAAATCCTCTTGATTTATTGTATGAGCTGGTTCTTCTCATATGATCATTAGAATTATATGAGGTTACAAGGCTACTGACCTTAGGGCCTTTGCAAGCCTAGCCATGTTTTACCCTTGTTTCTCCCCATAGACTGAGAGAAATAACAAATATTAGCATGCAAATGTATGATCAGCACCGACTGCCCCTACCCAAGAAGAGCATAGGTGAAACCCCCACAGTGAATTTATGGTTTCCCATCCAATTGTCCAAGTTACACTTAAATAGGGTCATTGAGGAGCTTTGTTTAACTTGAATTGGGAGTTTGTTTCAGTGGAGTGGTAGCCTCTGGGAGATATTTCTGTCTCTCCAGCAAGTCCTGTTTATGTTGCAGGCTAGGTTAAGGTCTCTAGAGTGAGTGAGTCTTGTCCCATTAGATTTGTAGATGTGCAGCATTTCCATTAAGGAAGGGTCTGAGACTGGTCTGTAGGCCAGTCACAAGTCACCTCTAAGCAGTCTATATGATACAGAGTATAGTGACAGTGCCTTCAGTCTGTCCATATAAATCATGTGATGAAGGTCTTGAATTTTCTTGGTGAGAAACCTCTGATGTCTCTCCAGCTGTTGCAGTTGTTTGGTGAGGTACATCCAGAAATGACCATTGTACACTACTATTGGTCTGATGAGGGATGACTACAGAGGAGTTATAACCTCCTTCATTTTGAATGCTATTCCCATACTTATGAGATGGGCAATGTAGAAGGTCTTCCTCATCACTGTGAACACATGATGATCAAAGTTAAGGCTACTATCAACCTGCGTTCCTAAGTATCTCACCACTGGGTTTGAACTTAGGGGGCTATTGTTAATGTTGTAATTTGCTGAGACTTCACCTTTACCAAAGGGGATGATAACACATCTTTTTGCGTTAAGTTTGAGTCCGTGGCTTTGGCACCAATCATTTGTCTATGCAAGTCTTTTTTGTAGTATGGTGACATTGTTTTGAGTTCAATGACTGCACCCAGTTTGCAGTCATCAGCAAACTTGGTAAGCCACAGGCCATCTATTTTCACTTGAACTTCTGAGAAATAGATTCCAGACAGAAGTGGACCCAGCACAGATCCTCTTGGAGCACCACTAGTAACAGATCTGCTGGTAGAGGTGGAATCCCCTACTTTGACTGTATGGGCTCTGTTGGTGAGACAGTTGGCTACCCATTTAATGACATATGGGTTTATCCCCATCTGGTTGAGTTTATCGATGATGCCTGGGGGGGGGGGGGCTAGTGTCAAAGGCCTTGGCTAAGTCGAGATAGGCAGTATGCATTGTTTTGCCTTCATACAAGGCTTTAGTGACATTTTCAAAGAAGTCCACCAGGTTTAACAAGAATGAACTTCCTTTAAAAAAAAACAAATTCAATCGGGTCAAGAGTTTGAAGGTCTCCTATGTCCTTGTTGACTAGGCCCATGATGATTCTTTTTAAAGCCTTACAGATAACCTTGGTTAGGCAAATAGGTCTATAATTCCTGCAGTCAGGTTGAGAGACCCCCTTTGTGTAAAAGGATCACAGTTGCAGTTTGCCATTTGGGTGGGACAAAGCCAGTACTTAGACTGTGGTTGAAGAGAGTACCCAAAGGTATCACCAGCTCTTGTTTTAGACCATTAAGTAAGCAGCCTGGGATGTTTTTTGGTCCCACAGATGCTGCATCTTTGGCCTCAGAGAGGGTGGTTATGACCTGCTCATTGCAGATACTAGATAAAGGACTAGTGACAGGTATATTCTGGGATATGACTACTGGAGACAGTGGAGTGGGGTTTTTGGTGAACCTGTCTACTAAAAGCGTTGGCAATTTTCGCAGGTTCCATATGAACAGTACCATCCACTAGTAGTTTGGGACAAATCTGAGCCTTCCCTTTAAGATTCTGGATGTAGTTATAGAATGCCTTGTGTCTATCCTTAGCAGGGATGCTAATTTGGTTTTGTAGTTAGCTTGGGAAGACTTAACAAGATGTCTAATTTGCTTATTCAAGTTGTGGAAGGTGTCTTTCCAATGCTGAGAACTTTCCTTCTTGTTCTTAGTCAGCAGTTTCTTTCTCTTGTTGTATAACCTTTTTATGTTGGATGTCCACCAAGGTGTTTTTTTTTTTTGTGAGGATCCTGATTTAATTTGGCCAGGTACAGCTAAGTCTATACACTTGTATTTATACAAGGCATTAGTGTACTCTTCAGTATGGGAGATACTGTTGTTGGTGGTGAGTCAGGGTTGAAACTATTTATGTCATTGCGTAGGAGGGTATTGCTTGCTTTGGAGAAAAGTTTTAACCTTTTTGCTCTGGAAGGGGGGCGGGTGTCAGATCGCTACTTCAAATGAAACAAGTTTGTGATCTGACCTTACTGGGGAGGGCCCCTCATATGGGGTGATGCAGCAATCTCCCATGTTGGTGAGCACTAGGTCAAGGATATTTGAGTCACTTGTGGGGATGCTGACTATACGTTCCAGAACATTTGTTTTAACAAAGTGCAGGAACCTTAGGGTGAGCATATTAGTGCTTGTATATGTTGCCCAGTCGATGGAGGGATAGTTGAAATCACCCATGACAAGGGTGCTTGGCTGTATTCTTAGTGACTCAAGTCGGTCCAGATAGGCAGTGTGGTTTACCTGGTTCATGGTGTGGGACCTATAGCTAGCAATGATGTGGAGGGGGTCTTTCCTACAATTAGCTGGCCTTGGAGGAGCTCTAGAGAGTTGTACTGTTTAACTAGTCTTCAGACGTCTTTGGCTTTGATGAAGATAGATACACCTCCCCCTTTGGTTTCTTCACGTTGATTTTGCAGTCTGAATGTGTGAAAGGCATTTTAGCATTGTATGGCTAGGGTACTCTTTGCAGCCTTAAACAATGTCTCTGATGCTGCACAGACATCTGTGTCTTCCAAAGTAAAGAGTGCTTCCAGTCAGTGCAGTTTCTACTTTAGAGTCCTAGCATTAAGTAGCATAACTTTGAGTTTGTCTCTACAAGATGTTTTTACATTGGGAATTTTGTTCTTATGACATTGCCTAAAAAGGCACTATATGGGAGGCAAGTACCTTAGCCAGTAAGCAAAAGCCAAGAGGTGGAAGGTGAAGATCATCCCTGGCAAAGCAGCATAGTCTTGCGACCATGTTGTCCCAAGCTGACAGATACTGGATCCCCCTGAATTGACATCAGAAGCCAAACCAGTTGTTAAAGTCAATCACTTTTTGTTTGTAGTGAGTTATCATTCTGGGTGAAGGAAGAATGCTGCTTAGGGCTAGGGACATACCTGCCTGGTCATATAATCAGTGAGCTCAGTCCTGTCTCTCTTCATATAGTCCATTGAGGTATGTCTCAAGTCATTCACTCCAACATGGGCTATGAAAGAGTCATTACAGTACCTGTCATTGAGAGACCTGAGTGCATGTATGATTTGGTGGATCCTGGCACCCAACAGGCAGCTGACTGTGACCTTCTCCTTGTCCAGCCTGGTGAGTGGGACATCTGTGTGTCTCACTATGAAGTTGCCTATAACCAAGGCATTTGGTTTCGAGGTATTTTGCCTTAGGGGCTGGGTGAGACACTGATGTTTGTGTTTATATGTGTAGTGGATGTTGTTGGGACTGCAATGTGTATGGACGGTTTGTGTTTAGAAGGTCTTTGTTCTTTCTGTATATCTAGTGAGTACCCCCATGTATGTGAGTTTATGTCTTTTGTTGTTGGTTTGGGGAAGATGTGAAGTGTGTGTGCTGACAACCCATTTGGTATCTGATTTGCTGTTTCATAAGAGAGAGAACACTGATTCCGGATTCATAGTACAGATACATCTCTCACATATTTTATTAGTATGTTTTAGGAGTAATGTATTGTCAGTATACATAAAGGCAGTTTCTACATTGCCTCAGGATGCTCATGTTCATCAGGCTGGCTGGAGAAATAGTGGGAAACTGTCCAGCCATTATATCAGGTTTGTTCTGTAGTAAGTAATGGCAGGAGTGGCCGTAGGTCAACTGGTGCCCTAGGCAAAAGGGCTCCAGGGCACCCCACCACACTACCTGGTGCCCCTATCCTAATCTACCTACATAAAATAAATACTGGAAAAGCGACCCTCCTAGTGTGGCGTCCTAGGCGGCCATCTAGTTGGCCTATGCCTAAGGCTAGCTATAAGTAATGGGGACAGGGCTGGATGGAACTGGTTCTGCTGAGGGACTAGTAGAATTAACTAAACTATGGAGTTTTTGGAAGAAGGTGACTATGTCAACACCCTAAAAAATGCACAGCTGAGTTTCTGTCTGAGCAGCTGTGTGCAGCTGTGTAGCACACAGAGAAGCAGGGGAGCCTATGATGGCTCACAAGCATTTATCTAGGGAAAATTTTACTTTCTAAGTCTTTGCATTTATAATAGGCAGTACTAGCCTCTGTTGCACAATGCACAGCTTAGTTAAGCAATTTTCAAACAAGCTGGCCTATTTAAATGCTAAATGCTGAGGCTTATTCCAACAATCACCATCTCAGATGGGTTATTGGTTATACTCTTCTGTCACAAGAGTGCAGGGGGGCTCTTAATGTAGGATGGTAGGTTTTAGTGCTCAGATAATGCCAAACAGTCTAGATTCAGTAAATCGGAATCTAGCCAATGCTATAAAATACACAAGTACTAGAAAATACAAAGTGCAGGAAAAACAATCTCATACAGCAAACAGGGAAACAGCAAAACAGTTTAAAATAGCAAAAACAGTTAAACATAGGTGGCAATTCAGTAATACACAGTTTAAAAATGCACTTCCTGATTGTAGTCTTTACCTGTTTTAGACTGAAGGCCAGTGTCAATTCCTGAAATGATGTCATGGATACTTGGACATCTCCCTCAACACCATTTGCTTGTGACAAGCTCGTGATGCCAGTAGTGCCTAGTACTTCCTAGAAGACTAGAGATAATGTCTTATGTTGCTTAACAGTACAGTCCCTTGCACTGACATCTGGTGCTGACTTGTAAGTTATCACAGACCTTGCCTCTTGTATCATAAAAGTAAAGTTTTCCTTTTAGTCCACTGCAAAGTGTCAGGAATTCCTTTCCTAGCACCAAACACACTGACAATGATGTGACTAATTGCTGTCATTCTACCTTGTCTGCTCATTGCAACCACTTATCAGACAATGGAACACTTTCTTCCAATGAGCTGTACTGTTAATCAATAGATTGCACCCCCAAGTGTGACAGTTTAGGGGTGCAATCCATTAGTCAATAGATTATACCCCTAAACTCTCGCACTGGGGGGCCCCCTTAACCTTTAAGAAACATAATCAGTCCTGAATTACAGACATACATATATGGAGAGAAGGCCTTCTGCTTAGGCAATGTCTTTAAATCTTGTAAACATAAAAGGAAAATCTTAGATCTTCTTTGGGACACTGACCCAAGACCTCCTGCATTCCATGGTGCAATCATTATCCCTTGACTAAAAAAGGAAGTTTAGGTAGTTAGGTGTTAGTTTTCCCAGCCTTTTTTCTTTTAGCTAGGAAACCGCTAGCATAGTGATAAAGTAAAATTACACAGCCAGAGAGAAAGTCTACATCTTAGGAATTGGTTTCAAATCTTGTAAACAGGAAAGGAAAACCCAAGACTTCACCAACTCTGTAAATACATTTATTTATTTATTTATTTGTCATTTGTTAACCGGGTTAGTCTGGCTGGGCAGGTACCCTTTTTCGGCAGAGATCTGAGGCGAAAAGCTCCAGACAACAATGTTTACATTAACTTATAAAAATGATTAACAGGTGTATACAAGAGAGAGAATACAGCTATAAACAGAGACAATAACAAAAATCATGATACAAAAATCAATAAAAAATAATATACATTATTCTAAAACATTTCTACAAGCTGCCCTTAGTAACCTTAAAATGACACTATGTGCAAATCTACTGGGTTCCTATTAGATGACCGACGACGCATTCTTTCGAATGAGTCTTGGTCGAACTTGAAAAGACGAAAAGGCAAAATGACGAAGCGGCATATAAGCAAATTCTTTCCCTGGGAAAGAAATTGCTTGGCCGCGTCTGTTACTTTGCCGTTTTTGCACTGTAGTGTGATCTTGGAGTTGATATATTTAAGTAGGGGGGGTGTGGGGTGCACATACCCCCATGTCAGGGGTGTGGGGGTGAAGCCTCCCACTTTATGTTATGTTTTAAGTGTTTTTTTTTGGAACAGTGATTTTTTTTCCCTTGGAAAAAAATCGCTATTCTAAGCATTCGAGTTTGTAAGCTTCGCTTACTTGGGGTCGATAAATCATTGTTCGTTTTTCTAAGCGTTTGATGATTTAATATAGACCCAGTCTAGTTATATGTTAGGAGAAAGAGAGAAAGAGGAAAAGAAGATAAGCAGGACCTACTTTTAGCACAGAGTCAAGTCCTGGATAAATAGTGGGGTGGCAGGAGAGACATATGTGACAGTTGTAGGATGCTCTAAAAAGTCTTAAGAAACTCATAGCATAGGTTACTGAGAAAATCGAAAATGACTAATAAAAAAAAAATCAAAACATAAAAAAACAAAACAAGCTCATAACAGTTTACACATTAATTCAATATTTTTTTAAAGAAGTGTATTTAAAGAATACATTTCCTTTTAGTGTTTTAATTGTATCAGAAAAAAGCTAAAAAGATATATATGCATACCTACATGCATACATTCACATATACATTCACTGCAATATGCAAAAATAACACTAAAACTACACATGATCATACAAGCCAGGCTGACATTATGTTTGAAAACTGATCATCCATCTCCCCCCCCCCTCTCTCTCTCTATATATATATATATATATATATATATATATATATATATATATATATATATATATATGATATATATATTGTTGTGTCTTTCGGCTTTTCCCGCTTAGGGGTCTCCACAGTGGAACTCCGGTCCGCTAATGATTGGTAGTTGATTTTTACGTGCCGAGTTACCAGCCTTGATGCACAACCTTCAACTAAGGTATGTCCATTCACGCATGTGTCCACGCAGAAGACGATCTTGCTGGGAATCGAACCGGACAGCGTCTGACTGTGAGCGACAACGCTTATAAGGCTGTCTTTCCAGCCCATTTTACTCAGGCTTTGCATATCCAAATGGTCAGACCTTATAAATAATAATATTGCTGTAGACTGTAAAAGAGTATGTTTAAAATAAGTGGTGGTGGCCTTTCTACATCAACCTCTTAGCAGCCTCTCTGATGTTAAAATTGCAGTGTACAAGGACTTCTGCATGGATACTGCCTTCTAAAATATGAACCCATAGAGTTTAGTATAAAATCATTTGCTGGGAGTTATATTTTAGTGCACCAAGTTATGTAAAAATATCAGCAAATCAGTTTACTTGGGCTATCAAACATGGTATCATGAAAACAGTGCAAAAGTAGTGAGACTCAAGTGTGAATGCAGAAATGTAAAACATCTGCAAAATGCAAAGAATAAAGAGGGCCTCTTAGTATGTTACAGTGTGAGGCTTCTATTCCTTCACAAGATGTTTAGGAAAAAAATTTTAAGATATAAAACAATGAATGTAGTGGGCATATAATAGAGTACCTACTGTCAGTCTTAATTTAACATCAAATATGTAGTTTAGAAGCAATGTGTTGGGGTAGCAGCCTGTCTGGTGTATAAAGAAATGATGGGCATAGATTTTTCTTAATTTATTAAGCAGTTTATTTTGGTAGCAATCTGACTGATATAGAAAGTAACTACATAAGGTAATACTAGGAAAGGATTTTTTCTTCCTTTAAAGACGTGGGTACCTGGGGATTCTATCAGTAGAGGAACAGACAAGAGGCAAGGCAAGGTCTGAAAAGGGAATGTTCCCATTCTTCCTCTTAAACAGCAAAACATGAAAACAGAGGGAAAAAAATCAGTAATGAGATGGAGGAGGGGAAGCCTCCATTTAACATACTTCAAGTCAAGTAGATTACTTGGGGGAACAGCTGGTAGAGTTCCTAGAAGGCCTTTGTTCTCCATGCTTAAAAGCAGTTAACAATATTAAAGGATAATTAAAGAAAGGGAAGGGAAGGTGAAACTCCTGATGGTACAACAATCTTATTACAGCTTAACACTAAAATTAACACGTGCCCATGTGTTGGGTAACCACCTCTGACTAAATACACTTCTGAGAAACAGTATTGTGACTTATTCCCGGATGGTCAGCCTACTTCTCTTCAGAGACACAGCAAGGCCTCACTGGCACCTCTACCAGTAGTAGAAAGGCCATTTGAGAGTAATGAGATGGGCATTTTATTTATTTATTTTATTTTATTCTGCATTTGTTTACTGGGATAGTCCGACTGGATACATGTCCATTTTCAGCAGAGGCTCGGGGAGAAAAGCTCCACATTGACAAACTTACATAGATTACACAGAAGTTAGCAAACAATTACAAAAACAAAGTGATTATATACAATGGCTTAGTAGTGCTCCCTAGTAGAGACTCACAATTCTCATGGACAGACACAATTAAAAGTAAGAGACATCAGATTGGAAGCAGAGCTTGGTGACATAGTTACAAGTTATGATAATTACAGAATATGCTTTCAGTTTATAACTTAATCAGGGTTGATACATGGGCATAGCCAATTCACTTTGAGATACTGTTTGAGTTTTTTTTTTTAAGAGACTTTTGGAGGATTGTAGGGTTATATAGTTTGGCAATGAATTCCAGGTTTTGCTAATGAAGTTGGCGAATAGGGATTCACCAGAAGAGTTATTAGCTTTGTGGGTTTGGACCAGTAGTTTTGGCTGACCGTAGGGATCTCAGGTTGCTATATGGCTTAATATTTTAAGTGAGGGGGTATCCTCAGGGTGGTTCAAAATTTTGTGCACTATCAAGAGTTGATTGAATTGAATTAAGCTGTGCAGTTCTAGCCACTCTAGTTGTTTAAGGTTCTGGCAGTGGTGGGTTCTAAATGTGGAGTCAGTGGCAAATCTGGCAATATGATTGCAGCTATGGGACATCTTACCTAGTTCAGCTTTGTTGAGGTTTGAGAGTACAGGTGAGGGATATAAAATAGTAGAGAGTAGGTGTGATCAGGCAATTACAGTCCAAGCCAGTGGGGTTAAAAATGTCTTGTTTCTATACAATGATCCAAACTTCTTATTGATGGTCTGTATGGTTTTGTAGACCTGTAGGCCAAATTTGAGATTATTGTCTATGATAACCCTTAGCAGTTTGGTGTGATAATCTGGGAAAATAGTGGTAGCATTGTTAGATGTGACAGAGAATGAAAGTGTGGTAGATCTACTAGTGGGGGAGAAGAGTAGAAGTTAAGTTTTATTGGGGTTCAGAAGTAGGCGTTGGTTTGTGAGCCACTTCTCGATAGTGTTAAATGTATTTTGGGTTAAGGTTTGCAGTTCGGATGGGGAGGTGGCTGAGAAGATCAGAGTAGAATCATCTGCATATTGAATGCAGGTAGCTTTAGGGATAGCAGTGTGAAGGTTGTTGATAAAAATGGAGAGGAGTAGTGGACCTAGTATGGACTCTTGAGGGACAGCAAGTTTGAGAGGTAGCTGGCTGGAGAGTTTGCCCTGCCACAGTACCGCCTGTTGTCTACCAGTCAGGTATGACTGGAACCACTGGACAGCAGGCTTGTTTTAGGGAAATAGATTTTAGTGAAAGAATGAGAAGTTCATGGTTGACCATGTCAAAGGCTTTTGATAGATCAATAAAGAGGGCAGAGGTTAGCCTCTTGTCATTCCTGTTTTGGTTTATGGCATTAGTAAGGGAAAGGAGGGCTGAGGTGGTGCTGTGGTGTGGCCTGAAGCCATGCTGGGAGTTGGATAGTAAGTAATTCTGTGTAAGGTATTGCATTAGTTGCTTGTGTACACATTTCTCCATTATTTTGGCTAGTGGGAAAAGAATGGCAATGGGTCTATAGTTGGATATGTCGGACATAGTAAGACCTTTATCTTAGTCAGTTAGGAGACACCAGTATGTATTAGTTATCCTGGTTTATGCCACCAGGTACAGCAAACTGATCTCTCTGTTTATGGTCAGGTCCACTATCAATAAATCTTATTTTGTAGCCAGGCTGGCAAAGACAATGAAATCCTTATAGATCAAGGAGTCTATGCTATGCCTTGTCAGAGTGCACAGAATGCTACAGGAAAAAGAAAAAAAAGCTGAAAACAACTAACATTTGTAGACAGCTATCTTGGCTGAGCAATACAACAAGCCACTAAAGGCAATGCTACATTAAGTCATTCACTAAGAGTGCAGAACCTGCATTATGTTTCCCATCAAAGGAAGACTATTGTTTTTCAGGGGTTATTTCACTTTTGACTATTGTATGGAAACAAAACCCTGAGGGCAATTAGGTAAACCAAAAAAAAACTATAGAGAAGAAGATACACTATATACCCTATCCCATGATGGCGGGTGAGGTGGGAGTGGTGGAGTTAAATGACATCCTACTATTAGAAAAGGAGAACAGGAGTGCTACACAACTTCAAGGCCATACTTACATTTAACGGTGCAGTGCTCAAGGAATTTTGTCTTTAAAACTTGCTGATGATTTTTAAGATAGACTTTATTTATCAAAGATTTTATACAGCTTGAATTATTATGTAATATACAAACAAGTTCATTACTGCCTTCCACATATCACAATAACCAGATTAATAAAATACCATTATCATCGTTAATGTCCCCTTAATAGCTAAAGTTGCTATATTGACTCATATTAGCCGCTGGTTTTATATATTTAAGGTAATAACATAGTGGAGAGAGTCTTCATATGAAGCAGGATAGTCACAGCTAAGGCAGGCTAGCAAGACTACGTTGATATGTGCCCCTGCATGGAGTGCATCAATGTGTAGTTGCAGCTAGTGGCTGGCCACCATAAAAAATGCAATACAGCTGAGAACAGTGGCCAAGAGAAAAAAGCAATGTGACATTGAACAGTTTCTTGACAACCCTTGTCAACATAAAAATGTGGAGGAAATGGGATAGTTAGAAAAGCAGTAAAAGGGAGAAGAGTCAAAAGAAGGAAGCACAAAGGGGCAACCATAATGCATGAATTATGATGGAAGGGTATTAGTTTTTTGGGGGGGTTTAGAGTCCCTTCTATAATTTCAACAACAGAAGCGTAGGATGTTATGGTAAAGATGTATGACTGTGGGGTGGACAGAGAAAAAAAAGTAGGTGATAGGGCTTGAAGACAAGCAAGGAATACTGGCACAGACAGACAGGGGCAATATACACAAAAGCAGGCGAGAACACTGAATGAACACATACATACATATGGAGAGTGGACAACAGGTGATGGGAAGTGGTGGATACTGAACAATGAATGGGGACTGATTCATAAGGGAGGGAAGGCACTGGGCTGATGACACAGTTGGATTCCAGATCAGCCAAGAGGGCAACAAACCTGCTCATCACAGATCTAGTGGCCAGTGTTGTGGGACATTTGCTCCTCTAGATGCTTGATGGGCAGAGCCTGCCAGTTATATGACTGCACCACCAGTCAAGACAAGAAGTGCTTCATATTGTGAAGATGGACATTCAGTTGCCAGTGTACATCTACAGTGACTAGCCTTTGCAAATTATACTGGAAGACCACTGGCAACTGCTCCAGTCCACTTTCATGAGACTTTCATGAGACACTTTAGAAACAAGTAAGCAGAGAGTAAGGGGCAGCAACTGGTGAAAATATGGCTACAGTCCCTAGTCTGCCTTTCAATAACTGAAACTGCAGAATGATGACAAACTAGGAAGAAATTATCACAAGTGTGTATGTTACAGGTAAAGTTATACAATGAACTGGCACAGGAGCCATACATCCCCCACTTCAGAGAAAGATGTTGCTGTCCATTTTTGGCACCCATCCTTGTCCAGTGGCTCTGTGGCACAATGAAGAATGCATTACATTTCTAGTAAAATGATAATAAGCATTCAATGCTTGCAGGTTTGACTCTCATCTGTATCATGCTCTAATCATTTACCATGTAAATATGAAATAAGGTAAACATAATACATGTATGTAACAGCTTCCATGGCTCAATTTACTCATGCCTTCATGTATTCACTGTCAGTACAGTGGGTGGAGGGTTTTAATCCCCCACTATTTGGATGTTGTTTTGTCTGTCAGTTGGTGCAGATGATTAAAACTGTGAGCTGTAGTTCATGAGGTGCAGTTTTTGATTCCTTCATACCCCATTTGCCTACTGTGTGACCTCAAGCAAGTCACATAACCCTAAAGTGTTTGGGGGCAACTGGACATTTGGGCTTGGTTCATCAAGAGGCCCTTAAACTCTGAGACTAATAACTGTCTAGGAACCTATGAGCCAGTGCTCCTTGGCAGCTACAAAACAAAGCACATTCTGTTAAGCATGCATGTACAGCTCTGTATAGTTCAAGATAATGGTAGGACCACAAAAATAAATGCTTACAGAATATCTCTTCCTCCCTTTCTCTCTCTCTCTCTCCCTCCCTCTGTCTTTCTTGAACTTCTGCCTCCTTGAGCAGGTCAGAGTGGCACCAACTCAGACATTCATATGATGCCCCTGCACTCTTCCCCAATACTGTTGGTACCAGTGGATTTACACAGCACCTAGTCCAGTTGTATCAGGTACCCGACTTCTTCAAAGGGCTATCATTCTGTTTCAACAACCACTCTTTGGGCAGGAAGAGCAGGAAGAACAAGGGGAGTGGCCCTATTCCAAGGGTGTGTGTGTGTGTGTGTGTGTGTGTGTGTGTGTGTGTGTGTGTGTGTGTGTGGCTTGGATGTGTAAACCAGGCTGACCATGAAGCACCCATGTGGCAGTAGGGGAAGTCACAGTTAAACAAAATCCATTACAGTAAACTATTTCACACACCATGGCATGATCAAAGTTTATAAAATGAAACATAAGGCACCACAGAAATCCAAGACCTTGCAAAACCAAATTATAAATTGGAATGCATGCAAGTAGGAAGATGAGGACTTTCATGATCTATTATATTTCACCAGATGGATGAATATAATTAAGGATTCTTCTCAAATTCTGATAACATTACTGCATAAGATATAAAAATGTTAATTCTAATTATTTTGAATTCGGATGCCTACTGAAATTTCTATTTATTTAAGATATTTTATTGCTAAAAGGAGGTGGCAATCATGACTGGATGACTGTTTTCATTTACTGATATTGCCAGCTGTACTAACATTGGTGATATCTTTTGTGGCCTAAACAATTGAGTCTCCAAATCTGATCCATAGAATTTTATGCATTGGCAAATATGTGCAGAGATGAAGCTCATGTATAATAAGATAGTACATCTAGTTTATACAGGCAGTCCCCAGGTTAAGAACAAGATCAATGTTTTAGTCTGTCCTTAAGTCGAGTTTGTATGTGTGTCCAAACACGTACATGGAACATTCTACTGTACTGTACTACAATACAGTACAATACAGTACAGTACAGTACAGTACAGTACAGTGCAGTAGAACATTCCATACAAAAAATATGTTATACATACCTCTTTTTAAGCTTCACCTCACATTTCTGTACTACATCCATCACCCAAGAATGTTTTCCACTCTTTCCTGAACTGTCAGACCTCTGCCAGACCTCCTGCTGTCACCTAGACCCTAGTGAGCCACAATGTCATTTACTCATTCTACTGTACAGTGCAGTAACTGCTTCAGTACTGTGTACTGTATAAGCAAGCAGCCTTGATCAATCAGATTGCCAATACAGCATCTCTTAACCAACTGCATCTCTTGTTCTCTGTGAATGTGGAAGTAACTGCTCTAACAAGATGTGCAAGCAGCTTCTTGAACAGTGAACACAGGGAAAAGGAAAGTGCAACAGAATTCTTCATTTTAAGGATTTGGGCAACTTTAAAGATTTTTATTTATTTTCATGTTATTTCCAACATTGTGGAATGTTCTTATCTCTGCATTGTCCACAAGTCGGATGTCTATAACTCAGGGCTGCCTGTATGCATACAGAAAGCATGGCTGTCATACTATTTTACTATGGTTTAAACTTAAAATATTCCAGGTAATGGATAAGACTTTACATGCCAAGCAGAGTGCCTCTTTGGACCTCTTCAAGAGGAACCTTGACGATTGGATGGGAGAAAGAAAATTAACCCCAGGGATCACGTCAGTCACCCTGCTAGACAGGGGTCCAAGAAAGTAAATAATGTGGGAAGAAATAGCCAGGGAATTGTTATGGCTAGGCTTGTATAGGCCCTAGAGTTGATAGCCTAGTACCAACCTATGAGAACCTATGAAGTCAGATTCAGAATTTAGTCAGTAATAGCCCCTTAACTTTGTGTCAGACTGAATATTTTCAACAAACATCTATTTTAATTACTGGTCTTTATTTAGCTATAATCACATTCATAATTTGTAGGTTCATAAGTAGTTATTAGGTATGTGATCCAAGAAACCATTAAGGAGTTTAACTAAATTTCCTAATTGCCTCAGTCCTTTATCTGTCTAAGGGACTTCTTCAGAGTCATACTGCAGGCTATTAAAGGAGGAGGAATCAAACCTGGATTGCAAGAAACAGCTTGTTATCAGCTAAGAGACTTAACCCTCTACACTAACAACCTAAAAAGGAAGCTGAGACTGTAAAAATCTGGTCAGTAATATGACTGCTGATTATTTTAAACCAATGAGTTAAAAGGTCACACAGGCAAACCAATTGCTTAAAAACAGAAAAGAAAGCTCTAGCAAGCTAGACTTTCCACTGTGTGATACCTTAAACCTCTTGTATCAGAGGCAACGCGGGATATATGCAACATTACCCTTTAAGGATATCAGGTGTTTCAGCTTAATGGCAATTCTGAATGTCCAAGACTTGTTCTTTTACTTTTACCTTTAAGTCTATTTATGGGCAATTTCAGGCCAATATTTTCTCTTATGCTGTGCTGATGCACAGCTACAGGGGTTTGGCTTTATTGGCCTGAAATTGCCCATAAATGGACTTAAAGGTAAAAATAAAATAAAAAGTCTTGGACATTCAGAATTGCCATTTAGCTGAAACACCTGATATCTTTAAAGGGTAATTTGCATATACCCCACATTGCCTCTGATACAAGACGTTTAAGGTATCACACTTCTGATTATTTTAGGTATAATCAGCAAATAGAAATACTATAAATCCTAATCAATATACATCTTACAACAAAGCAGGGTGTATTCTTCAGAAAATCCATTATGGCAAATGTTCATGGTCTTTTTGTTAATTTATATTGGGACAACAAAGGTAAACATCCTAATTGTGGATGACTTCACTGCATGCAAAGTTGATAGGGGTTATATACAATAATTCTTTCATCACTTTGATATAAGTATTAGAAAATCTGATTATTATTTATACATTATCTGGGTAAATCTACTGGACTAAGTATCTTTTTCCAAAACATAACCTTTGATACCGCCTGGTTAATTGACTTGCTCATAATCATGCAATTTTCATGTGGCAATTGAGAAAATCCAACATTGGATTACTGGATGATGCTTTCTAGCAGATTGCAGTGTTTATCCTCAGAGCTAGACTGACAGACAGAAATCAAAATGCATAATTATCATTGAAACACGAATAAAACTGATATCTTTTATGAATGAACATAATTTCATTCCATTAAGTGGTCAATATTGTCTGGACTATATCAGTGAATTTACCAGAATCTAAGGAGTAACTGGTTTAGTTATTGTTTCCCTGCTTTAGAAACTTTAGAAAACAGCTTTCCAAAACCTAAAATCTGGGATATATAATCTGCCATATTGATTACAGTTTAACATAATCTGAAGTAAAGTAGATCCCAATAACAATATTAATAAAGCCAAAAAGCCTTCCTAGACTTATAAGGAAATGTGGTCCAATGAGACAGAGCAGAACTACAATAAACTAGATTCAATTTATCCTGTTGAAAAAAATAGTCAAGTTAAAATCTTCAAATAGTTTCCTGGTTTTGGAACAAACAATTTTTTTTTCTTTTTTATTTGAAATGTTTTGTTTAAGAAAGTGGCTCTTTAAAATAAAATGCTTGAATTCCTTACAAGGCATGATGGCCAACATGGATGGAGTCAGAATAAAGATATTTTCCCCTTTTTTTGCTGTTTAAATTTAACAAAAGGAAAAAAATAAAAAGGTTGCTGATGGTGTATGGAATAAAGCAGAATTTGTCCATTTGACAGTTAATTCTAAAGTCTTTTTTGTCCTTAAGATATGATCCAAGGAATCAAGTTGCCCAATAATAACACCAACCAATATTACTGACGAAAGACTGATATATGTGTTATTTAAAATTAGAGAATATTAATCTTAAAGGAAGAAGGAGGGTGGACTAAAGTTCAGTTTTATATATACTTATGTCTTTAGGGCTGAAAAGCAATACACAATAATCATTTGAAGACTTGTAAATTTCATGATTTAAAAGGTGTTCAGGTGAGATATTTAAATATAATAATGACCTGTAGCTGGAGATTATTTGGCTTTTTTAATATTTGTGTAAATCTTCTAAGATTTCTAGACATTTCGTATGGAAGGAATATATCTCAGGTTCATAAAAAAGGCAAATTCAAAAATTATGGGTAATTGCAGACAATAACTTTTCCTCGGTAAATTACTTAAGATTCTAGGGAATACTATTAATTATATATTGATTGGAGTATTTAAAGAAAATGGTTGTCCCTCAGTATTATGGCTTTTTGGAAGGTACCTCATTATGAGAGACTAGCCAAATATCAGAACGTTCCATTTACTAAATGCATACACATCAGAAAGAGAAACCATTTTTATTATCTGTGGACTCTGAATCTCAATTTAATATGGCAAAACAGAGTTAAGTTATGTGAAATTATGTGTGGTTATCAAATTTCAGTGAATCTGATTTTATAATTAGGCTGAATGCAGTAGAAAATCTACCAAAATCTTTCAAATGGAGATCAGGTCAGTAGCATATGTAGCTAATATCATAATGTATTCTTTATCTGAGTAGGACTTAAAAGAAATATTAAAACCCTTGAAAATGATGAACTATGCTTATGTTTAAGAAAAATAAAAACAAAATTTCAATAAAACAATGAGGCCTGAAGAGGAATATAAAAGCATTCGATCAGTTTTGTTATTGCCATCAGGTTTGTACTTTTACATATCTTGGATTATGCAGAAGTAGAAATGCTTGAGAAAACACAGGAAGAAGATTTCAGTGCAAGGCTTTGTTATTGCTCCTTATCGTTATAAGCTTGTGCTAACAGATCTGGTGTCCTCCTCTGCTGCAGTTTTCTATAACTGATTAAACAATGGATTTTGCCAAAGACTTGTACATGGCAGTTATTTGGGGCCTGGTTAATGAAAATATTGAACCGATTACTCACACTGACAATATAAAAAAATAGTAAGCTTACCTAAATGTTTTCTGAACTTTAATTGTATTGGAAATTTGACTTATGTTTAGTTGTAGGTGTAGGGAAACAGTGTTATCACTAATGAAGGGGCTATGCTAACATAGGCCACAAATGATGTTTATTTGTGTTACTTTCCATGGTCTTCATGGTAAAATCAGATGTAAATGATAATTGGTACATTACAATGATGTTTATACCTTTGTATCATGAAGAGGAAGACAACAATATAAAGATGGCTTCATTGTCCTCCTCCTTTGTTCACTGGTTACTGGATACTAATCTGAAGTACATAAATCTACAGTTTAAAAGGGGAAACGTCACTTTTGCTTAATGTTTAAAAATTAATTATTAATTAAAAATATATGTAAAATGCAGTTAAATAATGAAGTAGATTGTTTTGAATGCAGCCAGTGTTGTAACATGGTAGATGAAAATCTGTTACACATATTATTTGAAAGTAAAGTATGTATTACTTTAACATAAATATTTCATCTCAAGTATCTACATGGTCTCTCTGGGAAGAGTCTTACTGCGTTAATCATGAATTACACATAACGTTTTTTTCTCTGTTGCAGGAAACATGTTAAATTTAGTATTAAGATACTTCAGAATATAGACTGTTATTGCCAAAATGCATACTGTTGCAGAGCTAGCCACTTGATTGTGTAAAATATGGCTCTAGGTGATTCAGGCATGTTTAATGTTGCCAAATGGGCATGTGTAGTTACTGGTGATAAGTGGGTTGAGGACCTGGCCTACTCCAACCTACACCACGGACTCATGCTAACAGTGGGAGGGGTGTATGTGCCCCTATTGGCCAGTATGTGGCCACAATAAAGCCTAGCAGCCCTGGGTCAATAAGTTACTGGTTGGCTGGTGTCTAGTTGCCCAGCCTGGGTTACCTGGGATAGCTCTGTTTAGTGATAGCTGGACATAAAACCAATCAACTTGCCAAACATGAACTGACAATTGCTACACTTAATGTAGGTTCACTGACAGGATGCAGTCTGGAAGTGGATGACATGATGATATGGAGGAGACTGGATATCCTATGTATACAAGAGATGAGATGGAAGGGCAGTGCAGCAAAGCCACTTGGCTTGAGATCCACAGTCTACTACTCAGGAGGAGGACAGGCTAGAAATGGTATGGGAATTTTGGTGAGAGAGCTGCTTCAGAAGGCAGTAAGGGATATAATCAGAATTAATGACAGACTCATGGCAATCAGACTCCAGTGTAATGATAGGGCAGTATTCATAATCTCAACCTATGCCCCACAGCAGTGTTGTGATAGTGAGGAAAAGAGTGCATTCATACAGCAGTTGCAGGACCTACTAGATAAAGCAGGACAACTTGAATTGGTGTTGATAATGGGGGACTTGAACACACATATTGGGACAGACAGAACATAATATGAAGACTGCCTGGATTCACATGGGTACGGCAACAAGAATAAAGAAGGAGAAACCATTCTGGACCTCTGTCTGGAAAATGGCTTGATTATAGTCAACACATGGTTCAGAAAGAGTGACAGTCACCAGATCACATACAAGAGTACAAAATGTGCAACTCAGGTAGATTTCCTCCTAGTAAAGAAATAGCACTGGGGTAGACTCAATGATTGCAAAGTCATCTTTAGTGAAACAGTTGGCCCACAGAATAAATCACTGGTTGCCACAATCAGTTGCAAGCAGTGGTCAGGGAAAGCTCTAAGGTCAACAGAGACCTGGCTGAAGACCTGGAAGTGGACTGGAGAGAAAGTACAACAGTTCAAGGAATTACTCAGGTCACCACAAAATGAGGAGGAAATAGGTGGAGATGAAGAAGAATCACAGCACCTTAAAACAGCATTTGTGAGGACTACAGAACATACGTGGCGAAGCCAGATATGAAATAAGGCACATAATGAAAGCTGGTAGTGGGATGCAGAAGTCCAGGAAGTCATCAAAAGAAAGAGTACAAGAAAAATGGAAGATAAAAAAACTGATCAGGCTAGGAAGAAATACTGGATGTCTAACAAAGAAGCCAAAAAAAAAAGAGTTACAATGGCAAAGAACAGGGCCTCGGGGGCACTCTACCCGTTTTGGAAATTGACTCAGTAGGTGGCACAAAGAAATTATGTCAAGTTGCAAGGCACATATAAAAAAAAAATAAAGGAAATAGTCAGACACCCTTCATAAGGGATACCAGCAACAATCTGCTCACCAGTCCACAAGACATCAAAGGCAGATGGAAGGAGTATTTCCAGCAGATTCTGTATGACGAAAACCCCACAGAAGCTGTATTGCCCCAGACACAGCTTACGATAAGAGAAGAGGAGCACACCATAGAGAAAGTGAGAATAACACTAAGGATAATGAAGTAATGGAAAGCAGTAGGCTCAGATGAGGTCACAGCAGATAAGATAAAGATGCTGGCTGAAATAGGGGAGACCAAATAACCGAGCACAAAGTTAAACCAAGAACTCCACAAATTCTAAATTTACTATTATCCAAAGGGTGGTTCCAAGTAAGAGAGGAGGGCCGTGGTCACTTAACTTAGAAAGAAAGAACTTTACTTGTAGCTTCAATTTAATGCAGGAAGCTGGCCAGGATTGAATGAGTATATGTCAGTTGCTTGTCTTTTAAAATTAAAAGCTCTGAATATATAATTTCCAGTGTTTAAAGACCTTTTTTGGGTGAGAAGTATTGTGATTTTTATACAGAGAACACAAGCACTTCCTGCAAAGTTTGATTGAATAATGACATGTTCCGAGATTATTTGTTGACTGTGGGGGACTTGGCAAGCACACGACTTTTAAATTTTGTTGTATAAATGTAGTTTTTAAAAATGTGTTTTATCTCATGAAATTTTTCTTAAAAAACAAAAGCGCTCATCTTGAATAAATTCTTGAATAATGGGAATAACTCCTGAAATAGCATGGCATTGTGGATTTCTTGGTTTGAGATAGGGGAGAATTGACTTCTGAAGGTACTCGGGTACTCATAACAGTATGGAGAGAAAGGCATATCCCAGATAACTGGAAAATAAGCATAGTGATGCCAGTGTACAAGAACAAAGTGGGCATCCATGACTATTTATTCTATCTCTGCCTCCCTTTTTAGGTTTATAATTTAATACTGTGCTCCTTTTGGCATGTACCTATCCAGACATATGACCTGACTTAAAATGCCCCAATGCTTTTTTCAGAGAGCAAATCAAGGACATCAGCTCTATTACATGCTCAGAATGGTGCTTATATTTCACATACCAATTCCTTATGGATGACCTCTGCCTGGCCTACAAGACCTCAAATGACCCTGCCTGACTGACCTCCTTCATATTTACAAAATAGGGACTTCATCAACCCCTGAGTTAAAGACCTCATTCTTCATGGAAACATAAATGAAACCTTCTGGCATGATAGATATTGCTCTCAAAGAATTCTTCTGCTTTGGAATTGAATATTCCTTCACATTAAACAAAATAGTTTTCTGACCCTTTGCAAATGCAAGGTGAATAATTGGATGAGTAAGTGTAAAAGCATTCCTGGTCTTGCACTTCAAACCCTTATGGTAAAGAGTAATAATATAATGAGGATTGTAATTTCTATGCAGCAAATGTGCTACCTGATCAAATCTCTGATAGCAAACTATGTACATATAAATCTCTAAGGTATTTTATGTTATTTGCATTGGATCTTTTTATTTGAAGAGTTTGCACCAACATTTTAGTGCTGTTTAATAGATTTTTGCTAGTTTAATGAACTTGCGGTTTGTGAGATATTCCAGTGTGTGTGTGTGTTTGTGCGAGTATGATTGTGCATATTTCTGTGTGTCTGTGTGTGTTTGTGTGAGTATGATTGTGTGCATATTTCTGTTTGCATGTGCGTGTGTGTGTGTCTTTGTGTGCATGCATGTGTGTGCAAGTGTATATGTGTATGTGTGTGTATGTCTGCACATGTAGACATTACATACAATTTATTTATTTATTTTATTTTACATCTGTTTACCAGGAAAGTCCGACTGGGTTAAGACCCATTTTCAGCAGAGGCCCAGGGAGAAAAGCTCCACATACAGAGATTATACAAAAAGTTATACAATAAAGTATACAAAACTTATACAAGAAATTATACAAAAAATATACAAGACATACAGTACACCATACGTTACATTCTATGCTATTATAGTTGACATTTGTATTATACAATCGTCTGATATAATTCCTTATTGTAGTGCAGGCATTGTAGTTTCTCTAAGCTGAGAAAGACGTTGTAGGGGGAAACTGGATATAAAAAGATGAGGTTAAAGATTAACTAAACATGAGAGAGAGCATCGATCATGAGGTGGTCAGGGAAGAAGAAAACGTATGACCAGCAGCTATTAAAACTAGTTAGCCTGGAGTAGTACAGGAACAAAGCCAGGTGTCAATAAGATAAATAAGATTTCCAAATCTGAAATAAAAAAAAATG
The DNA here is from genome assembly GCF_019279795.1 of Protopterus annectens. NCBI lineage: Eukaryota > Metazoa > Chordata > Ceratodontiformes > Protopteridae > Protopterus > Protopterus annectens. Next base: position 1,851,179,608 of record NC_056743.1, on the reverse strand, counting down.
TAATAAATAAATAAATAAATATATAACAATTTTTTTGCAAAATGAAAATGGAGGCGCAAATCATAAGCATATTTTGGATAGGAAAATAAATCCTAAAGCATTACTCTTTATGGAAAAAATTAGTCTGATAAAATATGGGGTTATGGACCACATAATAACCTATGTCTCATCTTTGCAAACTTTATTTCAGTCCGTAGATTTATTGCAATATATGATGATTCTTCAACCTTTCCACAGGAATCCTAATTTTAAACTAAATAATCAGCTGATCGATCTCAGCAAATTTCCATTAATAGTTAATCTGACTCTATTTGATGTTTTTAATAAACTTGACTTATCGGCTTTACAAATTAGACAGGAAATGAATCTAGCTAAAAGTTACATTGTTAGAACTTGCCTTGAGCTATTTTAGGAACTTTAAACCTGCAGCCGGATTTGTGGATAAGTGCTCTGAATCGTGGCAAGCTATCCAACAAGACACTAAATTTATAGCAACTGCATACAAATTAATTAAGGATTTGAAATTTCAGGACAAAATTCTGCTTTCAGAGTATTGGGTAAACAAAGTAACAGTAACAGACAATCAGTTATTAAAAGCAATTGATATAACTAGGAAATCAGTTTCTACATATGTTCTGGAGTTGTAAATGCGTATATAAACTTTGGAACTCTCTTAAAGTACAACTGCAAAAGATGGGTTACCGAAGTTGCGGAGGGAGGCGTGTTAATGTCGGCTGTCAATGAGCAACCTAAACTGCTGAATAGTATAGTCCGCCTGCAGTAATACTTGCACCTATCAGTGTCTGTGGTGACTGAAATGTATACAAAGCATGCAAGGTAGTCCCTGCGAACAGAAAATGAAGACGCAAACACAAATGCATGATAGGGAATAACAGGTCCCTACCTTTGAACAAATGACAGAAAACGCTGCGTGGTCCAACGTAGTGTTTATAGTTATACCATGTGGAAGTGAAACATATCATATGCTAGGGCACCGCCAGGAGGTACGTCCAGCCCAATGGAGAGGGTCGCCAGCTGACCCATAATGTGAGGGAGGGCACAGAGATGTGCAGATGTGTCCATAACAAAATACATGAGAAGAAATGTAGATATATGTAGTGACTGTATGTCCTAATCATATCCCACAAGGGATGTAATAGTCACATACAAAAGGTATGTCTGTATCCCACATAACAAATGTGATAGGGAATAGAATACACATGTAAATGAATCAGGAGCATAGAAACAGCTACAACAATAAGGACACATGTAGGCCAAAAGGAACAGTATGACCCGTACCATCGACTAAGAATACCACCTGTCCCACTTTGTGAGCGACAGTACCGCTGCGGCCAGATGTGTCCTGACACAAGCATGTAAACATGCCAAATGTGCAGAGATCATAGGACATAATTATCCCTCAGACGTCATGTAATAGTGGCATTAAACAGTTGTTCTCCACACGTATATGACATAAATGTCATAAGAAAAAGAATAAGCCACTGAAATGCTACAAGACTAAAGCTTAGATATAGGCAAGAGTTGTAAGTTCTATCTGCCAAACTGACCGTGGGTATGTGTCGGCATGGAAAATGTGTTGTGTCCACCGCAAATGTTATATCGTGGCCAACTGAAAAGGTGAAAACAGTACCGTAGACTGTGGGGAGGCATTGTCCACAACAGTCGGATATGTGGAAGGAATAGCATGGACATCGGAAAAGGTGCCATCCCCCCAATGAGTACAACAGGTCTGAAAATACCGGGAGTCATCGGTAGAAGCCAAACTAGTATGTGACACAGCCGAACGGGTAGTACCCGGGTATACCAACTAAGTAACAAAAGTGAAGTATGGGCATGTACCTATGTGTGTGAGGTATAGCACGTGGGAAGCAAACATGGCAGGGTAGTCCACACAACCATAAAGGTACCCGACACATGTAGGGCAGTCAATGTGCTCCTCTGGCCGTGTCATGGCCCAACAACAAAAGTAGTGAGCTATCGGATGTGAGTAATTTGCATGTGAGGGGTGGATGGGTAATGGTAAAACCCGCAATGGCGATATTGTGTCATATGCAGAAAAGGTGAACCAGAGGTATAGGAGGGGGCAGCAGGTGTAGTGGGCATAAACACAAACACATGGAGAAACAGCTGCAAGACAAGCAGACAGGCCATAGTGTAGAACACAATCCCACAAACATATGTATCATGTAAATGTGCGATCAAAATGTATAGATATTTCACCATCACATACAAACAGGTTGGTCCTGATAGAACTGGCCATAACAAATGCAACACACCTGGCTGCATAATGGGCTACCCAGCATACCCTCCACATCACACAACCCAGCCCCTTAACAGAACATCCACCAAATCCACCCGTATGTGGCCCACTGGTCCTTTGCAGACACAGCTACATATACTGACCCCTACGCATATGTAGTAGGTATTGTCACCCTAGGCAGTGTCAGGATAGCAAACCATGTATTCCCTGCATGTTAAACCCCCTGCACATTTTCATAAAGCCAAAATACATTTCAATATCATTTCTGTGTGGAATGGTCCAATTTCTGGAATATCCCTTACGGGATAAGTAACCTGTGTAAATAGTAGAATGGGTATGATGACAAGCTGTCCCATCCTGTACATATCTGGACACAAGTCAGAATGTGAAGTACAGGTCCAAGACACTGTCCAGACCTGAGTGGTCATGCATAACCCAGTACCCAGGATAAAACACTTTCCCGTGATGCACATGTCCCCACACACATATGCGGGAGATTATAACGCACACTTGCATAGTGGCAAACGGCAGAAGGGTGAGGAAGACACCAGACATTAACAGGAGAACCCTGATGAAGTGTGAGGGATACCTAGTGTGTGCCGGCATGACCGACCATACCTGACAACCTGTGTGAGCTTGATATCTGGACAGAGCCGTGACTACAAGTGAGACAAAGGTACAACAGCAGGTATAATATGCAAAGATAGCTGTTAGAAGTTATTCATGTATGTGCAGTCCGAGTACCCGGGAAGTCCACTGGGCGAAGAAGTGCCCAGTAACAGTGGAGGCCCGGGTAGAAAAGCTCCACAAGCAATACAAGGAAATAAAGGCTACATAATGTTAAAGGTAAAATACAAGAGTAAAAGGCATACAGTCAGGAAATACACATGCATAACATGTGCATAATAAGACAGTGCAAATCCAGAGTTTGTAGTGGAATACAGAAATGTACAACAATGACATACTGGGAGTCAAGTGAGTATCAGCTAAGTCTGGTTAAGCTGGAGCGTAGAGAGGAGCAGGAGTATGGAGAGCTCAGAGGAGTGAGATCCCTAGAATGTATATCAGGTGCAAGCAGGAATATATCCATGTGGATGGATAAACATAAAAATATTATAGAATAACAGTTTGCACAATGGCATTAATGTCCGGAGTATGAAGTCTTAAACTCAACTGTCTGCCAGCATGTCCCAACATCTGTCCCTAATGCCGAGCTACTGCTGTGCCAGAACACAACAGCGTATTACAGAGGTTCATACCATATCACTCAACTGTTCAGATATTCGCAGAATGACCACAGTGTTGGCTCATAGTGTTGTGTGCCTCCGACAACCTGCATCTGTCCGGTAAATAGGTGTGGTTTGACATCACGAAATAATGAGAATTAAGTATAGCACTCCACATCCCGCAGAAGGGTCATGACAATGCAAAACCTATAGCATTCTATCAGCATTATAAGCTTGTAAGGAAACTAGTTAAAATGTGTCCCTCTTACTCTCCCCATCATGTAGGGTTTGTGCAGATTTGTTGCTCAAAGAGGTTGAGAGGTATGGACATATGTACAGTAACAAGCCATGGCATTTGTGTAATGTACAACTGCATACCTGTAGTAACAACATGTCCAAGCAAATAATCCCTGTATGAATGAATACAGGTAATAGTCAAATGTGAATGGGAACCCCCCCCACCGTGGAGTATGGACCATAACAACCCCACCCATAATATGTACAGCCAACAGAATAAGCTCCTGATAGGAGCTCAAACACGTGTCTACAAATACAGGTAAAATGTTCATAATAGGGAGATGCTCCCTGTCCACATGCTTCATCTGACATTTGAACTCAGCCAGGGAAGTTCCATTCACCAGGCGGACAAGCCCATACCCAGATCACTACATGAACACCCTGACAATCAGAAACGTGTATGTGATATGACTATATGCCCTGGTGTTCTGCATATCCTCGGAGTGATTAACAATGCAGCTGGGGTCCACAGCAATAGGCAATACGGAATGTGCAATATGTAGTACCGCATTTCCCACAGCAGGAGAATGGATGCCTGTGTTGTAAGTGAAGCGGTGAGGCATATGTTGATGTAGCTAAGTACTATGGGTATGCATATCAATGAGGCAGAACAGCAACAGAATACTGTTTCCGGCATCCGTCCAACGTGAATGCAGTCCTGGTTGACCTATGACCACTGCAGATATCCCTGTAAAGTGTAATGAATCCGTTTGTGCTGTACACACACTTAAATACGTAAAGGTGAACCGTGTGTTTCACACCAGTCCATAAACCGGACTACAGATAAGTAAGTGTTATGGTCAGACGTATTAAACAGATGTAACCAACAACATGTAAATGCAAGTGCGCCTGTGCGTGTGTGATCCGCTCACAGCATAGTAAATGAATGCTGTTTCCCACACATTAGATATACATGGCTCAAACCTGTTAACCCCGTAAAGTATGAAACTACCAGTACAAATAGGGACAAACCCCAGATATGTGCCAGAATAAACATAGACAGTGGATAGAATAACAGGTGTGTCAGTAGCATGGATTCTCTGAAGGGTATGCAGTCGTAACCTGAACTGCTTGCCATTATTTCCCAATGTCAGTCTTTAATGAAATGCCACTAAATTGCCAGATAGACACAAGGTTATGAAAAACAGACCGAAGATAAGAGGCAAACAGCTGTACATTCTGCGACAATCTGTACAGTTGAAAGGTACGGTATGGATATAGATATATGTGTATACATATAATCTACAGACGTAAACCAAAGCAAAATATGAAATGAGGACTGTACATGTATATATGTATACACAACAAACATATGTCCCGTAGATATGACATATGTACATAAATAGGCCACAACATAGCTAATATGGGTAGACAAACAGACATGCACGAAAGGTGAATAAACCGCTGCTTTCCAAACCATTGGCCAGAAAGTGACAGTCCAGCAAGTTCTACACTTTAAACATGCATATAGGTGCCCATTGCAGGACCCGAAAAATTGATCCATATGTAGTGTCAACCGTCATTGATGCAAAATAAGTGACCTCAGCAAGTACAATATAGCTGTACATGCAACAGTAGCAGGTGCAAGGGTAATTACATATGTGTCGATAGAATGTATGACATACGAACTGATATCCAGAGAGTGGGGAGTGCATATAAGTGTCTCCACAATTTAGTACCACTCACATTAAACATGTGTAATGGGTACTGTGGAGGGGTGTTAGGTATGGAAATCATGGGTATGCAGAAATGGGCCTAGGTGTTGTTTGGCAGAGATTTATTAGGTCTGCCCAGTGGGAGTGATGTGGGTGTAGCACATGCCTATATTTTCAATAATGGGGCAAACCATCCACTGGATATTGCGTAAACCATTGTGGGAATATGTAGGGCCCTATATCAGTGTCATGTAGGCGATTATCATGGATGGACATGAGTACGACCAAGATGGTAATTATACCTGGCAAACTGTCAGAATAAGACAGCTGCACTAAGGCATAGTACATGAAATACAAATAGGGACTATATTAGATATACCCCAGACAAAGTCAGAATGTTGATAGAATACTGGCGTAGCCAGGAATACGAATGTTATGAGTGTTACTAATCATGACATAGAAATGTCAGTCACTATTATCTAACCGCACAGTTCGCAATGCCTTGCCAGAAATTTACCAGAAAGGCACATTACTATGACAAATGTAACAAGAGCAAAGGCCAAATGTCAGGGCGTTTACCCATAATGTGTACAGGTTAGGGGTATGAAGGTAACCTGTCCAAAATACATGTACAGAACTAGTGATACTAGGTGGACAGGTGAGAAGAAAGATGTCAGGACAAATGACAAAACATGTACAAGTCATACGCATGTACTCCGACAAATGTGAATGACAAAGTATGCCCTGTGAAAGTCAATGTGGAAGGTTAAAAGTCTCAAAAGAAATGTGTCCCTCAGGGTGTCATGCAGTGTCACCGTTACAATGTCCAGTTCCCCATACTCGTATGTGAGCTCTGCCACTGACGGAAAGTGCAAATACCGGCGTACACATATGGTACATGATAGACTAATTAGTGTGGATAAGCAGCTGTTGGCCTGTGTGAGGAATACAACCCTCTGGGTGGGTGTGTCCTGCAATATAAATATAATGGCATGTGGCCTGTGATGCCGCCATACAGTGTGTGTATTGGTGTCAGAAAGTTGATATCTTGTATCAGACACATACTCCACAACTGTACAGAATTACACAGAATGTACAGAGTTCTGCCTCATATGTTTGGTGTGTTCCACGTAAAATCAGTACCATTCTGGAAAATTCCTGAGAACTGAAGTCATGAAATAATGACAAACGTGAGTTTAAGACACCAAATCCGTCAGAAAAGTCATACTTAATGCAAAACATATTATTGTGTCAACTATCTACGTTTGTAAGAGCAATATGTAAATACTGCCCCTATGTGTCCCACTATCAGTTAAGGCTTTGTCCAGATGTTTGCCCTAGGAGGTGGAGTGGTATGATCAGAAACTGATACATGTGTGAGGAAACAGCATTATCGACTGCAAGATAATGCAGAAGGTATGAAAAGCGCTGCAGTAGGATGTTCAGTACTGTCCGCAGGTATGTGCTGACATGTCAAATGACACAGCAGTCTACATGAAGTACCTATAGGGCTGTCACCTTTACAAATGATGATAGTGGGACATACCCACAGCCATGCACACAGTACAAATAGACATACACACAGCAAAGCTAGGCCATGATACATGAAGCCTCCGGCGTGTACGAGTAGAGTGAGAGTACGGCAAGGATAGATGTCTGACAAGCTATACAGCAAACACCTGTAAGGGCGTGTAACACTGCCCGTAACATGAACATTGCACGGACAATGTTGGGATTTGCAACATACCCCATTGGTATGTGAAAGCTATGCAAATACGCGATACATGAAACAGTCAGCTGTCCATGAAAGAGCAGACTTATGGGCAGAAAAAAATATATATATATATTGATATATATATATATATATATATATATATAAATATATAGATACAGACATATACACACACACACACATGTGGCAGGGTTGTGAGCAGAACACGAACGTAACCACTGTACCACACAACAGCATTACGCAGTGACAGAACGTGCAACTGTGAGTAGTAGATCACGGAAATCACACAGGCATACGTCTAGCCTGTAGACAGTGGCATCAAAGGCAAAGACGCCGCACAGATGTTATGGTGAGTGAATACTGTAAAAGCAATGTACTGTTGTCATGCAGTTGGAAACACACACACACACACTTGGCAGGGCTGGGAATTGAACTTACACCTAACTACCCAATCACACTACAGCATGATGCATTTACAGAACACGCTACCGAGATTACTAAACACAGCAGTCCCACAGGCATCCTTCTAGGTGCGTGTCGACATCCCCAAAGGCAAAGACGTCAGCAGGATATATCTGTGGTGTGAACCATCTAAAAGCATAACCTGAGTCCCCAGGCAGATGGGAGCATGTGCACACACACACACACACACACACACACACACTTGGCAGGGCTGGGAATTGAACGTACACCTAACTACCCTATCACACTACAGCATGATGCATTTACAGAACGCGCTACCAAGATTACTAAACACAGCAGTCCCACAGGCATTCTTCTAGGTGCGTGTCAACATCCGCAAAGGCAAAGACGTCAGCAGCATATATCTGTGGTGTGAAGCGTCTAAAAGAATAACCTGAGTCCCCAGGCGGATGGGAGCATGTGCGCACACACACACACACACACACACACACACACACACACACACACACACACACACACACACACACACACACACTTGACAGGGCTGGGAATCAAACATACACCTAACTACCCTATCACACTACAGCATGACGCATTTACAGAATGCGCTACCGAGATTACTAAACACAGCAGACCCACAGGCATTCTTCTAGGTGGGTGTCAACATCCGCAAAGGCAAAGACGTCAGCAGGATATATCCACGGTGTGAAGCATCTAAAAGCATGACCTGAGTCCCCAGGCAGATGGGAGCATGCGTATATACACACACACACATACACACACACACTTGGCAGGGATGGGAATTGAACTTACACCTAACTACTCTATCAAACTACAGCATAACGCATTTACAGAACGTGCTACCGAGATTACTAAACACAGCAGTCCCACAGGCATCCTTCTAGGTGCGTGTCGACATCCGCAAAGGCAAAGACATCAGCAGGATATATCTGTGGTGTGAAGCGTCTAAAAGCATAACCTGAGTCCCTAGGTGGACGGGAGCATGCGTACACACACACACACACACACACACACACACACACACACACACACACACACACACACACACACACGGCAGGGCTGGGAATCGAAGATACACCTAACTACACTATCACACTACAGCATGATGCATTTACAGAACATGCTACCAAGATTACTAAACGCAGCAGACCCACAGGCATTCTTCTAGGTCCGTGTCAACATCCTCAAAGGCAAAGATGTCAGCAGGGTATATCTGTGGTGTGAAGCATCTAAAAGCATAACCTGTGTCCCCAGGCAGACGGGAGCATGCGCAAACATACACACACTTGGCAGGGCTGGGAATCGAACTTACACCTAACTACCCTATCACACTACAGCATGACGCATTTACAGAATGTGCTACCAAGATTACTAAACACAGCAGTCCCACAGGCATCCTTCTAGGTGCGTGTTGACATCCAAGGCAAAGACGTCAGCAGGATATATCTGTGGTGCGAAGCATCTAAAAGCATAACCTGAGTCCACAGGTGGATGGGATCATGCGCACACACACACACACACACACACACACACACACACACACACACACACACACACACACACTTGGCAGAGCTGGGAATCAAACTTACACCTAACTACCCTATCATACTACAGCATGACGAGTTTACAGAACATGCTACCGAGATGCCTAAACACAGCAGTCCCACGGGCATTCTTCTAGGCGTGTGTTAACATCCGCAAATGCCAGGACACTGGCAGGGATTGTATAAAGAGTGTACGATCAGACATAGTACTGTCCCATGGTAGACGTATACAACCACACGGCAGTGGTGTACTCGGTGCAACTATACATGTATGGAGCACTACAACAACAATACATAGACACAGTACGCACCACAGACAGTACACCCTTCCAGATAGTCACCCAGTGTGTACTCGGTAGGCATTCATCCTGATGTTGAAGACGGAAATCCATTGCCTGGATGATCACCATGGCAATACAGGATGTCAACGGCCATGCCCATACACAGAGGGACATCACCGACACAAGGTGTCACTGGCCATGGCCGCACACCTGGTAATATACATCAGTTTGGACTGTACTGTGTGTCGATCTACACAACGGCATACTGGGCATGCTCACGCACTTAGCTGTTGCAAAGGGCCGTCTTGCATGCAGATGGAGTGTAAACATGGAAGGTCTCAGTTTGGACTGTACCGTGTGTCCATCTACACAACTGCATACATTGACTGTACTGTGTGTCCATCTACACAACAGCATACTGGGCATGCTCACACACTTAGCTGTTCAAAGGCCTTTCCTGCATGCAGATGGAGTGTACACACAGAAGGGCACAGTACAGAAGGGCACAGTAAGGTATAACTGTCCTCACGCACAGGGCGGTCACACATGCAGTGACCTGTACACACACAGCTGCCATCACAGCTGTCACAGGTGCAGGTCACACACGTACACACTGCAGTGTACACTGTAGCTGTCAAGTCAACTCCATCTCATCGGTGCAGCACTACACAGCCTTACAGTACCACAACACCATGTGACACATGACCACTGAGCTGTACAGAGGTGTACACCAGCTGTGCAGAGTACACATGTACCAACAGGGATCCAGCAGGTATTATGCATTGCAATTATACCAGTATACATGAACAGGTCAGCTCAAGACATACCACGGCCCTTACACAGCTGTGACACATGACTGTTGCTGTACACCAATGAACACATGTCTGGATATGTCATACATGTGATTGTGTGGATGTGTGCATGGACTGCACACACAACACATACATACATAGCCTTTGATGTACCTCGTGCATAACAGTTGCCTAATCAATGCTACACATGCAAATGGAAGGTGGGTCCATGTCTGTTGAATGCACACACTGCAGGGGGTAGCAATGTTAACCGGGACACATACCCTTGTACTGGTCGCCTGTGACACCCGTGATATCATACCACAGTCCATGTGTTATGTATGTCAACACACATGTCCAACAATAGCAATGCATACAAACATGGCAACAGGAGACACATGTAACATCTGTACTGTGCATGCAGCAACCATGCATGTGCAGTGGCCGATGTCCGTAACATAGTTGCACCTAACAATGACATGCAGTCCCAATGTAGACCCATCATTGACACCTGTATACGGTGACATACAAACAGCACGTATGGAGGGATGTGTGTACATACAGTGGTGAACCACCTGTGTAGATGTATGTATGCAGGGGGTGGCTCACAGTTGTGTCACACACCATCCTATCATGCCATGTGCAAACAGTACGCTATGTCGCTGTTACGTGATGGTGCTGACATAATGCATGCACAGCGGTCAGGTGTTACCAACTATATGTCACATGGCACCTGTAACACCTACAACCTCCCATGTGCATATAGCAGCACATTTGCCAGATATAGCATTGGTACACATAATGCAATCATTACCACTGCATGTCTATCAAACGTGTCATCATGTGGCAGGTGTATCATTCCCAGCACTGCCATGTGTGCCCGAATGTGTGACCAGAAATGCCACATATCGTGGGGAATATTTCCCAGTTGTTACACATCCCTGTACACCGTTGTAGAGATCTGTACATACGTCAGTGTGGGAAGCATGACGTCAGCTGGTGTGGTGTATCACATACATCGGCGGTCTGTATACACATGTGTGGTCACCACAGTGTGTGGGTATCTGTATGTATGTCTGGTGCTTGGTGTGAGGGTGTATGCTAATATACAGTGAGAAATGATCACTAACCACACGTGGTGACTAACCCATAATGGTGATGCAGTGCACTACCCTGTTGATGCCATAGGTCCCAGCCATACTGGCTACCTGTGCATGTTCCTTCTCTGTGACAAGTCGTGTGGGTACATAGTACTGTGAGAGTGATGACCACATAGGCAAGGTCCCCACCTGCACACTATGGGGTGTGCGTTATAGTGGTGTACACCCCGTGAATGTGGCCATGTTCCCGTACTGTTACAGGGTCCTACTGCTGCACAGTGTGGCCTCCAGCTACCAAGTGACACCTGACATCATCATTGGTCAGACTGCTGTGTACAACCCCTGCACCATGTCACCATACCTGTAATGTGTCCTGCTATGTATGTCACATCTCTGTCCAGTGTATCCTGTGGCAATGACCACATGCATCAGGTGCAGTATATGTGCGGACATCTATGTCATGTTGGTGTTTCCAACAGTCAGGTTGAGGGTACATGTAGCATGCTGATATTGCCAGACGTGCCTGTGAGTTATCCACAGTTACACATGGGGGAATGCAAACACTGCTACCTGTAGGCACATGCAAGTACACCATAGGAGGGAACCAGGGTATCACAACCAACATGGTGCTACAGATGTAACCGAGACACATACCATGAACACATCACAATGCATGCTGCACCTGCACTACATGGTATGACCGGTGCATGTCAACAGTACACAACCTATGTCACATACACATCTCTCTGTATTCACACACAACCACTGCCACATACACATCCCTCACTATGCATACACAGGTAATATTACATACACCTCTCACTATTCTGTTCACCCTGTGCATCAGAATATTTGTGCATAACCCTGCACTGATTTTGTGGATGACAGGGATGCGGCACAGGCTTCGTCATGTGCACAGTGTGATATGTTTGCCAGGGGCATAGTCTGCACCAATGGATAACATCATGTGCGTGTGTAAGGGCTGGTGAGTTGATTGGACATATCTGTTCAGAATGCATGTGGATGTTGTGGAGCCCTACAGTTGTGTTTTCTGTGTGTGTGTATGTGTGTACACAGTTCTACCATTTGTGAGGCCTACACGGGGTATAATTGACAGGCCCAGATTGTACAGACCAGGTTGTACAGCTCAGTGTGTCTGTCCACAGCCACGTGACCTGTGCCTGCCTGGGGTTGCACGGGCACTACCAGGTGGAGGTACAGAGTGGCCACTGTCTGACGACACATGTCTGCTGGAACTGTGTCCCCGCTGGGAACGTCCAGGGCCACGTCCACGTGGCCTGCTCTGTCCTGGTGTTGACAGTGTAGCACCAGCTGCACTGCTACTGCTACCGGCACTATGGGAGCAGGAATGTGAGGTGGCACGCTCACGTCGACCTACACTAGGTGGTGTTGCTGGCCTATGTCCACGTGGCCTACGCCTCACTCCTACCAGATCTTCCAGCACAGACAGCTCCCGCTCACGGATTGCCATGCCTCGGTCAAGGATTCCGAACATTTCACCCAATCGCCTAACCAGAACATCAGCAATCTGCTGTTGAGCATTTGCCAATGCCTGGATGTTGTCATTTAGGGTATGGATATCAGCCCTCTGCAGCCTCTACCCTTCTCTGTTCTGCCATTCAGCACGTGCCTGTGCTGCCATTACAGTCTGGAACATGCGTCTGGTGATACCAGCTGTTGCGCTCTGTCCTGCAGGTGCATGTCTGCCAGAGGTCCTCCTACGAGCAGCACCGGCCACATGCCTGTGTGGCACATCTGCAGTCATTACACTGACACCATGGTGTGTAGACACACCTTCTGTAGCCACCACATGTTCCTGTTCCATGCTAACAGATGCTGACTGTCCTTCCTCTATGGCCACTGGTGATGCAGTATTTGTTGGCAGCAGAACTGTGTGTGGGGAAGAGGGGGGCATAACTGGGATGGTAGCCATTGGCACAGATTCAGCCCCTGACAACCCTGCCTGTACCTCATGCATATGTTCATCACTGCTAGTATCTGTGGGGACACTAACATCAGATGGACCGCAGGAGGGTAATGCACCTACATCACCTGTGAATGCAAAGAAATACTGTAAAGTACAATAGACACATACACACACACACACACACACACACACACACACACACACACACACACACACACACACACACACACACACACACACACACACACACACACACACACACACACACACACACACACACACACACACACACACACACACACACACACACACACACACACACACACACACACACACACACACACACACACACACACACACACACACACACACACACACACACACACACACAGACACACACACACACACACACACACACACACACACACACACACACACACACAATGCATGTGATTTGGCAGATGGCATGCAGCATGCCTGTGATACAGCAGAGGGCATGCAGCTCAGACATTAATAGTGTTAGTCAGCATACCTCCCTGGGGTGCACACTACAGCAAGCAGGTGTCATATCAGTAGCCATGCAGTTCACACACTCATGGTAGTATGCATGCATCCCCGTGATACACCATGTGGCCTAGAAAAGGATAACAGTACACATGGCTGACGTGACCTTGACATGTAATCTGCTGACATGTGCAATAACATGCATACATGTCTGACACAATGGTGTCCTGACACATGTACAGCATCATAATGGTCTTCACATTGCAGTGTTGTGTGTATGCCCTACAGATAGAATGCATGTTTAGAAAATGTGCATGAGCATGAGAGGGTAGTGTGAGCCATCTACATTGCTATACAGTGTGAAGTACAGACACTGTGCCATTGCATGGCATCATGAGGCATCTATGTTGCTGTAGAATGCATAATATGTACACACTGCATAGCCATAACTTCAACACAGTCATGATGTTCAACAGATCGTATATGGTAGAGTTCAGTGACACCTCCAGTAGCTGTGCACAAGCTTTTAGGATGTCCAGTCTACCACTTCAAATGTATAATCAGTCAACTACGGCTATAATTGGACCATGTGTGGACAATGTGCAACAGGGTGTATACACATCCCATGTTCTGCATGGCTACATGTTTGGCCATCCCCCATGGCCATGTGTGGACATGTGTTGGCCAAATGTATGTGATGGCCATCTATCTCACATGTCTGTGGTCTCCCATATGACATACACCCATAGATGTCAGATATGTCACAATCCACAGGGCTATGCAGACAACGGGTTGTATGTTTGGTATGTGGGGTATAGGTCATGCGATAGTGTGACAATATTGCAGACAGAACACTACATGTCTGGGACATGTCAGGGGGGACATCACAATGTGTGCACCCAATGCAGGGGCATATGACACAATAGTGACACCTGTGGGCTGCCCATATCACAGCTCACTGTGTGGTACTGTGTGCGTACCTGTTCCAATGCATACTACATATGCCTACATTGTAGAACACCTCCACTGTTGCATGCACAGCTGACCACACATGTCGCAATGACAAGTACTGTGGTTTCAAGTCGGTGTATCAATTCATTTCTATTTATTGCACATGGGTGGCCTGTGTGAATGATGGGTGATGCGACCTGCATATCATGACTGGAACAAACATCAGGTGTGCAAGTGTTAATTGGCCACATGGCAAATAGATCTATACTGTAACATGCCTGATACTGATGACAGTCTCATCTGCAACGGACTCATGTCTGTGAGGCACGCCAGAGGTACCTTTATAGGGGTGACACAGCAGTATGAACATTATCCATGACTGTATGACAGCCACAGGTTGCACTGTGCATGTGAACACATTCACCTGTGTAATAGCATATAGTATGCACATGTGTGCATACACAGCGTAGCATACTGTAGTATGCAGCATGTGTGTCCACATACCTTGCATATCGTGTTACTTTACATAATGTACAGTGACACATGCAACTAAATGGGATATAATAGCCATATGTGCAGTACTGACTTACCAGGCAACTCCAGGCTCATTGGTTGGGAGACACCCACCTCCACGATGGCAGCTACTGTTTGTGGATGCTGTTCCCTGGGTGTCCCCAGACTGGCCAGTAGCTCCTCGGTGTGTGTGAGTGGGGGCTGGGTTGGTGGCCCACCACCTGTTCCACCTTTTTCCCTGGCGATTGCAGTGGCATGCTGTTTTGCATGTCATATCAAGTCCATGCAGTGTCTGCGCAACTGCTGGTAGGTGCGGTTATGGTCACCCACATCGTTCACCCTCCTGCGTAGATCCTGCCACAGGTCATCCCGCTGCTGGGCAAGCTGTGGCACACGGCTGAAGCAACAAGTCATAGTTGTCATGAAGCTGTTGGATGAGGACATCATCCTCCTGGTGGTTGTATGCTGGGAGGCGTGTACGGGGCATTATCTGTAAGATATAATGATGGTGACAGGTCACAGTTTCAGAGATGTACAGAGATACTGATGCACATACATTTCTATGACATCTACTACATCTGCACAGTTATCTTTGCAAAGCATCATGACACTGACACGACTGACGTGTTTGTGTCACACCCATCTCACACCCATTATGCATTGGATATCATCACCATATATGTGTGTCACCTCATTACAGTGTTCATACTCCATGTAAATGCTGTCTTGCTGTGGGCATGTCTATTTGCCTGCACTTGTGTTCTTACCTATCTGCACATGCCTGGATGTGTCCACGGTAATGCTGTTGACCTGGATGCTGTGTATATGTCACATATCAACACAGATACAGCCGTAATGGACTTGAGCAGTGACAATGCACACATACGCATGGGCACCTGTACATGCGTGTGTTTTGCCATATACATCTACACAGCACTGTACAACTGTTCAACATCCTGCCATGGATTGCCTGTATTGCACATGTGATAGACATGGGACAATGGCTAGTCAGACGACATTTGCAGGGATGGTTATCAACCATAGCATGTGTGGGCACGGTTTCCAAGCTGTAACAGACAGCCATTATGCCACCACAAGGTGCATCAGTGCCACATTACTGATCCAGTCAGTTGATAGTACATCTACCATGCGGCCATCACACCATGTATGACTGGGATGACATGTGCAGCTTTGATGGACAGGGTTGCATGGTATGGTGGGAGTATGTCACATATATGGCACAGGGATCTGTCCAGCCTGTGGTGATCCTAGTGTTAGGGCGGTGGCTGTCCATGACATATGTCTTATAGATCAGGATATGGACATGTAGCATGTCCATCATCATGGTGTAGCAAATGTCTTTCTGCAAGGTAGACAGCATGCTGCATAGTGGAGGTGAGGATTGTGAAGGCTGGTATTGCACATCCATGCAAAGCCATTACCCCTTAAAGGTGGTATGTGATCCAATATTGGTCACCACATTGCTGTTTATGCCTGTCCAGTGATCTCTGTGCTCATGGATGGCACCCTGACATGACATGGGTACCTCATATGACTACCTAAGGGGCCCAGAGACGTCACCAAGTTGGGCGTGCACTGCACAGCACCATCCCTTACACAGTGTCCATAATGTTGACCACAGCCTAGGTAGTAGTTTATGGGTACAGGGATGTTCACCTAGTGGTGGCAATGCTGGTATCATCCATCAGACTGTGCACATATGTCACACACCTCACCCACACAGCCCATTCTGTATGTTGTTCACAACACTGACACAGCTATACTGATAGGTCATGGCCATTCACAGCCTTACATACACAGATGACTAACATTTGTCTGTGTGGTATGGGCTACAATGAGGGTGGGGTTCAACACATTAACCCTGTTCTACTGTAGCTGGCACTGGTGTGATGTGCACATGTCACTCTTGCACCTTTTGTAGTTGTGAGTCTGTCAACAGGCCACTGGTGGAACACTCCTGTGACATACAAAGGTATCTGTAATCAAACATCCGTGCTGTGTTGTACATCTGTACTGCTAACATCTACAGTGATAATGGTTCATGGACATGCACACCATACTCAGCAGGGTTATAGTGTGGTGCCACCCAAAATGACTGTCATCAACACTTGTGGGTTGATATTATCCAACAACCTATCTGTATTGTATGGTCATGCTAGGCACTTGTTCAGAACTTGTGAGCATGTCATGAGCTACTGATGACTATAGCACCCATTACACACCATTTCCCACAGGTACACTGGCTGTCCTGCACTTCCCAGCTTGCTTTTGGTACAACAGCTGTTGTACACATGTAATGCACATATCCTGTGGGACATGTTTGTATATACAGGCATGTCCAACTGTCACATACCAGAGCTACTGCCTGTCTATATGAGGGATATGTTGTACATGTGGCAATAGAGCAATTGTCTCATGTACACATTCAATGCTCACCTCCCAACATACGACACTACAGCCTGTGGGGGATGCACTTCTGCAGCCGTGCTGGGGGCATAGCTCTCAAGTGTACCTCATTACGAGGAATGTACCTCATTTGGGGTCTTAAAAGGTGCATGTTCCTCAAGGTTCCACATTGGAAGGGTCTGTCACACATTCATTGTTGGAAATTGTTTACCTGCTAGCCATGGCTAAATAGATGGGAATCATATTAACTCATTAGAAAATCCTTTTTATACGTAAAACCAGCCTATTTTAGCCATCATATGCCCTTCCTAGTTGAAGCTGTTAGTAAGCCAGTTGTAAGTGTTCCACATTTTGCCCATTTGTCACACATTATGAGGGCTAAGGTTCCTCATTTTGGGGACAGGAGGTTGACAGCTATGGCTGGGGTTAATGCTGTCACCAACCCTGACTGCACCTGACAGTCATTTGGGGATTTGTAACATTCGCAACACACCCCACCCATCACATAGTCTCACATGATCTACACCACTTTCCACACCTACGAGGACAACTTGTGCAGTACATCTCCATACTCAGTGTAGGCACCAGAGGTAGCCCCCATCATGGCAGACAACTTCACCAACGTATAGCCCACAGACTCATGTGTGCCCATCACATACAGCCGATAGGGAGTTATAACATTCACAACACACCAGTCATAGGTGACTCTGTAGGGAGTCACACTGCAGTTCCACATAGCAAGCTACACAAGACGATAGTCACTTACATCTTGCTATTGGGTAACTGCTTCTGCAACATAACCTATGCACCCATGCCACACCTCACCAGGTACAATGTGACTGTCATTCTCCATGTTAGTGTGACTGCCCTGTGATGCCAATTCACAGACTATGTGTGCAGGGACATGCAATAGCTCACCAGTCTTATAGCCCTGAGGGTGTGGGCCATGCCCTGGGGAGCATGTTGCATTCATCCGGACACGATAACACTGTACAACGACCGACTGTGTCACTTCAACAGTTGCCTATGCTCCTATTGTCATTCCACAGGCATCTGGTATCTGTCCGCTTTGACTGACCTGGTCAAACACAATGCTGTGGCACAGATGACTTGCACCTGTCAGCCCTGGGAGTACAGCTCACATGTAAGGCTCTTGCTGCTTCTATACTGCCTGTCTTGCACAGTTTCCAATAACTGTCACTGGCAGAACGGGAACTGGCAAGCACGACATGGGGTCATGTGACACAATGCTTGCATCTTCCTCTGTGACGCACACAAGCAAGGCACACCTTATAATGCACCACTCAAAGATCTCTGCGGTGACTGGGACCTGCCGCTAGGCTCTGCAGAGCATACCTGCAATGACAGGTTATAGACAGACCATACCTTTCAGGCACATACCTGGACCGGCACACCCACAGCTGAGGGCTTCCCATATCCCACTATGTTGTGCACACATCCTGGCTAGTTACTTAGCACAATGCATCAGAGGTGCTCCACATGCAACTAACTGTGTCAGGGACTGCTATACACATTGTAACAAGCTACAGAGTCAACATCATACCCCACAGTTAACATACCTTATTTGTTGGTATATTGGACAGTGGGCCTCAGACAGCTACTACTGATGTGTGACCGACACTACTCCACACTTAACTGGGATAGCCACTCATGTACCAACACATCCATGAGTCACAACCTCCGCTCTGCTGGATCAACCCATACACACCACCTCCAAGACCTACATTAACTTTGACATGAACACTACCACCATATGACTGGTGTTACACACCTGGGGTTATCCCCTCATTGGTGGATTCCGAACATATGCTACTCAACCTTGTTAGCCACATCCCAGCATCACACCCATCACAGCATACACAGTACATGAGTACTGCAACACCTACTACAGACGTCTGATGACAGCGGTTGTTAACGTCATGACACCCGTGCAGATAGACAATGCACATACAAATGCTGACACATACCCCAGTGCACTTCATTAGCATGTACACATCTGCATGGATCATGCTATTCCACACAGAGCCATGATGGTACACACCAGATAACAGACGCCACTCTGGTGGTCATGTTCCATGGACATATGATGTACAACAACAGGTGTAGGCTGTTGCACAGTGGTGTACATTCCCAAGGGTGGGGTGGCTCACTGGTCAGCTGTGGTAGGACCACAGGGTCCCTCATCACATATTCTAAGACTAGCTATGTAAACATGACTGCGACACATTCCGGGGTGTTCCACCAGGCATTATGGTGGTATGTCAGTAGTCGATGGCAACACACACATCTGCTGTCACATACAACAGTCACTCAGGAACATTACAGACCCAAGTGATGTTGGCAACATGCTGGAGGATGGATTCAATGCTAACATTACACCGTCTCACTCACTACAGGGCCACAATCCATACAGGAACATTGTGGTGTCCTTGTGGTCACACCTACACAGTACTGACCTGCCCTCTATATGTCCTGGGACACTGGCCCCATGTCACATTCCAACGTCCCAAGCTGTGATGTTCACCAACCTCTGACTGACATGTCTCCCCACTAGGCCACCATATTTCATAATAGCCTTGTTTCAGACATTGTAGCCCCTGAATGGCACACAGCAGCATTTATCACACTACACACAGGTGGCACCACAATGCACGAGTGGGACTATAGTCCTACACATATGACTGGACTGTTCTGCATGGCTATGGGGAGCATCATCAAGGACATCATTCACAGAGACATTGTTGGGCTCCCGTCCTTTGCTGCCACCCGGGTTGGGATTGTTAGGGCCAGAGCATGGCCCCTACACATGGTGGACTCCTTTTATACAGTTACCAGGGCAGATGCTGATGGTACGGGAGTCCACACATCCTACATTGTCCTCTCATTGCCTTTCAGCACCATTCGCTATTCTGGTATTGACAACATACACATACACCTGCACATCGTACCCTATGTCTCAGGATGTTATGCAATGTGGCTCATGGACAGGACA
This sequence comes from Protopterus annectens, assembly GCF_019279795.1. Classification (NCBI taxonomy): domain Eukaryota; kingdom Metazoa; phylum Chordata; order Ceratodontiformes; family Protopteridae; genus Protopterus; species Protopterus annectens. The sequence continues at coordinate 1,851,158,901 of NC_056743.1, read as the reverse complement.
CACACAGTGAGGCCAGCATACCATAGTATCTATTACATGTCAGGTACATTAGGCATACCACAGTCCTCAGTTGTAGAGCCCCTCATGTTCAGTATATGCTTCCCTGTGGTACAGGCTAGCACAGGGGACTTTCCCTGCCTAGCTTTCAAACCCCTGCATACAAAGTGCCATGATTGCTCCACCAGCTGATACTGACTCCATCCATATGGGTGTCGCTGTGACAGATACATGATATGACTATCATGGCATCAAGCTGCATGACACAAGGTGCATGAACATCACCTTTGCATTACAACATTCACCCACTGACTATCACATGGGTGGTAATCCTCTACATACATATCACATTGTACATGTTTGCAGTACACACATATGTTGCACCCACTTCTGTGGTTACTGTATTGCCACTGTGGCGTGGATATCCTTCTATGTGGCCACACCTATCTGTACTGGGTGTGTAGCTGGTACATAGGCACCCATTGTACCTCTGAACTCAAGACATCTACACACATTCAAGGGTACACCACCCCATTTAGGGTGTACCTTACACAACAGCTACAGTTTTACATACCACAACATTAACACGCCATGACGTTTACTGAGCTCTGACAGTTTAGGTATGCGGCTGCACTACGAACACCACATCTGTACACATTTGCATACTACATACTCAGGGGTGACCTATGCTGATCAGACAGGGCCCATGTCCACAACATTATTAATGGATATACTCCTCATATGCAACATAAGCAGAAGCCACTGTGAGCAACATGCTCATGGATATGTGCACACACACCACAATGAGTGGTATGTGCTTGAGGGTTACATTCCCAAACCAGACATTCACCATGCTTTGGAACATAAGTTCTGTGTACATCACGCAGGGAAACTCAGTAGCACTGTTCATGTGATACCTCCCTTGGTTGTTGGGAGACACATGTAGGTCTGGGATCACTGCAGTGGCTGTACTGTGCAGGGGTGCGTGTGACACATGGCTCTGCTGTTCACAGGACACTACCCTAGAGAGGTGCCACTAGTGTGATCACTGTAGTTGTGCTTACACATGGACTTGCCAGACTGCATAGTACCCCACTATGCACCTGTGAAGCTATTACATGTCTTTTGTGCATGGTTACTTGGTAGCCCTTCCATTTAGATTAGCTATCATGCTATTACAATGTCCCATTCCTACAAGCCATATGTATCCTGTTATTGTACATGCCAATAGATGATACCTGTGCTATGCATGATATGCCTGTTATGCTGTGTAGAATATCTGTCATATCTACCTACAATACTATACATTACACATATTTCACATAGTATCCCATAATGCAAAGCATACTTGCACAGCGGGACCACCTTAGATATGTAATTAACGTTATATGCCCATACACATGCGTGCTGTGACAGTATATCAACATATACTATCCCCTGCTATGGCACGTCCTTGTTGGACATACCCTACCACTGATGGCGGGTTGTATGGAATTGTTCTGTTTAACGCCCTCATGTAGCATCCCTTGTGGTGTCTGTGCTGTGTACCTTGTGTCCCACTGCTGGACGCACAGTTTCTACAAGCATTAGTATGCTCAGCAAGACATCACTACATAAATACCTTTCCCCACTTTATGCATTGCGGACACGTTTAATTAATGCAAACCAGGCTAGACATACAGTAAAACTAATTAATACAGATCATGCTATACATAACCTTACATATCGGGTGTTCTACATACCTTGTTATCGTTATGGCATTTCGTTTCTATCTCTCTCACAGTGTTTCAACTGGTATTCGGTATGAGCATATGGTTGGAATGTCTGGCAAGTCATCCTTATATACGTCGATACCTGTAACATGTGGATTCATCCCTCCAATTGGTGTTCCTGAGTGACTAATTACTTGCATGTCAGCTGTGCAGTTACTCCATCCGCCAATTACACAGTAACAGTGGGGTATAATTGAATCCTCCACTTGGGCGTTGCCTATTTGCCCTACCTTCGGGGAGACGGTCTGTATTGTGTTTTGTTATGTGTAATTGCAACTGCTATGCATGGAGACAAGTATAGTTTTGATTCATGTCCCCCGTGGATTGTGTGTGACAGGTAGAGTATTTGGTTCAACATGTGGGTGTAGCTGTCATCCCAACATCTGATAATGGAGTATTGCAAACAAAACCTGTAACATGGCTGTTTGTTCCATTATACAACGCCTGCAATTTTGCATGATGCCTTTAATTGTGTCTCTCACACGGTATGTTGAGGGTTCTGCAGATGTAATTGACTGACTGGATGTTTGTGCTGCTATTACAGTCTGTATTGCTTTAATTTCTAGTGTGGGGGATGTCAGTGGGTGTATGTAGCATATACAGGTTTGTGGGCCTTGTATTTCTACATAATCCGTATATATGTGTGTGGGCTCCGTCCCTAATTAGAGAGCTAACAGTTAGTAGACTTATGTTATGGGATTGTACGTTGGGCCCTTGTTAATTGGTTTCTATATTGTCTGCAGGTGAGCTTGCTACTTGTATACCTCCGGAATTGCAGCGATATATCAAGGGATATATGTAAGTGACAGCTATCCCTTGTATTTCTGTCCCAGATATTTGCAGTCATTGAGGTTGTGTTGGTAAAAGAGCCTGTTTGCCATGGGTTGCCACCTTTTCATATGGTCATTGTTGGACACTTGCGGGACACACAGCAGTGTTTACAGGCCAACAGATAGCCACGGTCAGTACACAGGTTAGCACATACTTTTATCCTCAATACATACCTATTGTTGTGGGACTTTGGCTACTTATCATATTGCATGTAACATTTACGTTTCTTACATACAGGCATAACTATTAAATACGACTATTACATTATATATGGGACATATTAATGTCCTACCATCTCGGACATTTGCCCTTTGTACTGTTTTATGTCAGGACACACCTGCCCAGGGTGGGGCTGTCCCTCCTACTGTGGACAGGTAGTAACCATATGCCTATGGCTAGCTATACCCACACCTACTGTACTGATCCGCCTATGACTTGGCACTAACAAACATATGTTGCGGACACACACACACATTACAGTAAGACGGAGACACACACACGGCACCCTCAACGCACACTTAAACAGACTACAGCACTCACAAACACAGTTGAACACAGTACCTATGTGGACCACAACACCGGCAGCAGTGACTAAATGTCCCTTCATATCATCATACTATTACTCGCGGCTGTACTGTTTCGGTACTGTGTTCTATCAGTCTTTCAGCCTCGTGGTTATGCATGTCGGTATGTTACACATTCCATAGTTGGCGGTATCCTATTTATTTGTACCTCAAAGGTGTTATGAATGTCGTTGAACTATCTATTATATTTGCAGATATCGCTGAATCCATCTATATCAACATATATCACTCTATTGCCCTTTCTATCTGTATTATATATATGCATATTTGTGCAAATATATATATATATATATATATATATATATATATATATATATATATATATATTTGGTGGGGAACGTGACAGGCACACAGCACCACCATATGCTGTAAGGCTCATGTACTGTTCAGGTGTTGGCATTCCGTGTTCCACTAGCTGTTGTGTTTACAATGTTTGAGGGCTGCCTATGTAGGAGTCACACATTGGGCCACCTATACATTACTATTTACAGGTGGTCATGTTTGTGTGCCATCCATTTTACTGTGTGTGCAGGTGGAGAGGTGTCAGTCCATAGGGGCCTACACTGTCAGAGTATGTGCTATACGTTCCCTCTTTGCCAAGGCATAGGCATATTGGGCATGCCTCCGTCTGCCTACTGGGGCTGGCACAGTGTGTTCATGGTCTGAATCCCTCTGTGTGTGTAATGGCCTTGGCAATTGTGGTGGGCTATGAGGGCCTTCACCATTTTGTCCATGCTGCAGCTGCTTCCGCCGGATCATATTATGTAGCATGGCACATACTATGACGATGTGGGCACACGTGCCTGGAGAGTACTGCAAGGCTCAACCGGATGTATCCAAGCATCGGAACTGTGATTTCAGCATCCTGAACACACACTCTATGATGATTCTGGTTTGTGCGTGTGCCTCATTATGGCGTTCTTGTATGGGTGTGTGTGCATTTCTGATGGGAGTCATCATCCACAGCTCCAGTGCATAGCCAGCATCCCCCACAAGATGGCCATGTGGGATGTCCCCCCTGACAAATACCGGATACAGCTGTGAGGCATGCCAGATATGGGAGTCATGGTAGCTTCCAGGGCTGCTAGCACACACATCCATGATAATGCCCTGGGCATTGCACACAACCTGGCAGTTGATGGAGTGGAATCCCTTGTGATTTATGTAGTGCCTACCATGCTCACAGGGTGGTGACTTGATTTGTATGTGCATGCAGTCTATCGCACCCAGTACTTCTGGGTAGTGTGCCACACGGTGGAAGTGACACATATTGCTGGCCAACTCTTCCTGAGTTCAGGGGAAGTATATCTGCTCATTGGCATGTGGTAACATGGCATCCAGGAACTGGTGTAGTACCCTGGATGCTGATGCCTGTGAGATACCCATTATATCTCCAGTTGGCCTTTGAAAGGTACCTGTGGCCAGTATTCGCAGGCTTACACATACCTTCATGTCCACTGGGATGGGTTCCCCTCTGTTGTTTCTGGTTCTCAGGTGTGGCCGGCACAGCTCCACTATTTGCTGTAAGATGTCCCTGTCCACCCTGTAATGCTCTACTATCTCCAGGTCATATAGCCCCTGGTAGGTTACCCTTGGTCTGAACACTTTCCTTCTCCTCCGAGGCCGGCGGTGGTTGTCGTCATCATCCTCCACAACACCGTCAGTCTCTAACACATGCTGATGAATCACAGCTATGGCAGCTCCCAACATGTACATTTTAAAAGTTCCCCATGTGTTTACACCTATGGTGCAGTGTTTGGGAATACACAGGTGTGTAGGGTACTTTCACAGTTTATACTATTGTGCTGTGAACACTGATGATGTCATAGGGTGTGTATGTATGATCGTAGCTACAGGGTATCTTATGTTTTACTGCTGGAACTACTATTGTGGTGCCTTTGGTGTTAAATTACATTTGGCTGCCATGGATTACCTCTTGATCTTCCCTTTAGATTTCTGCACGTTGCACTTACCATTTACTGGCATGCATCCTGCAGCCTACTTTCATTTGTACTTTCCTGGACCTGGCGCATCTTGCATTATGTGTGCTACTGCCGGTCTGCTGTCGGTTTGCTTTGCTCTGCTGTGTCAGGTCTCCTATCTTTGCAATCCAATACCTCCTCTCCTTTCTTTGCATTCCAATGCCTCCCCTATCCTGTTTTGCAGGTTTCTGCAAGCAGACTTGTCAGCTGCCGTCGATTGGCCATCGTGGGTTGATTGGTGTTGATTGCTCATTAGTACTCCAATTACCCTACTTCAGCATTTCCTTCTTTTCTTCCCCTAACCATCCTGTTTGTGCTATTGTTCAGGGCGCATGCATCTGATTACTGGGTTTTGGGCACGTTTTCATCCCCGAAACATGCGCTTTTAGGCACCATGTATGCTCTCAGCTAAACGATTCTATACCTTCCTCCCCACCCCTGTCCTGCAGCTTTGCTTAGCAATGGACAGGCCAGATTTGCATTGCTCCAATGTGCTTACTGCTACGGTGGCACACCTCTCTGCTGATGTCATGTATCTCCTCTGAGCCACTCCTCGGTGTTATACCGCTGCGCCGTATGGTACAACCGTCATCCGGCGGCACATTTGTGATTCAGTATTATCTGCCTCATTTGCATGGCATTGACTACTAATTCATAGTTACCACACTGAACACTATTGCAAGCCCTTAGCAACCCTTGCACCTTGGTTGTAGTGTTCCATGCCTACCATTGTGTATTATGCTGTAAACCAGATTTCAATTATGTTGCAATTTTATGACATTTTTATATTATTTCTTTATGTTACAGCTTCCGCACGCATGCTCTGCGGTTGTGCTGTGCGTTACTGTGGACATGACATTAAATGTTGTTATTTACGTGTTGTGCATCTTTTGTTATGCCATTGGCTGTGTATTTCACCATTGGCATATGTTAACGTTGTGATACCTGGGTATGGCCCGCTTCCATAGCTCCGATGTTCTGTTTGGGAAAATGTAAACCGTGTTTTTTGGTTTACATTTCCGTGGGCTTACGCTACACCTGCACCACTTCATGAATCACTATATGCCTTCATTTGCATGGTGCGACACTGCACTTAGGGTGATTAGCATACCTAAGCCAGGGGCTGCACAGTTCTGGCGTACGCCGGTAGTGCACATGGAATTGGATCGTACCTGAATCACTCGACGGCCATATTTGGCATTATACCACCTATGCTATGCCTGCGCCTGGCACAAGCTTCATGAATCCCGGGGTATGAGAATGAATTCCATCTAGACACAAAGTTGTTATGAACATTACTCATATGTATATGGGGGATGGGACACTACAATTCACTGCAATTCCCATCTTCAGTTACATTAAAACAATGAGTGAGAAAGTTACTAAAAATGAATCAGTAAAAACAAAATGAAAACTCCAATAAAACTAGAACTTCCATTGAGTGACCTCCCAAACCTCTTGTATCAGAGGCACATGAAATATATGAACATGATCCTAATGAAAATCAGGTGTTTCAGCTAATTGATGATTCTGAATGCCCATGACTTGTTTCATCATTTTAATGGACAATTTCAGGCCAATAAAGCCAAACCCCACTAGCTGTGGATATGCATATTGCAACCTTGTTATGACCTCATCAGCACAGCACAAGCCAAGTGTTTGAATAAGCATTAGAAACACAGGGCTGTTATACGCAACTGATGTCCATTATCATTAGGGTCCCTGCAAAAATATCCCAAACAAACTAAAACAATGAGTGAGAAGGTCACTGAAAACCCAATCAGTAAAAACAAAATGAAAGCTCCAGCAAAACTAGAACTTCTACTGAGTGACCTCCCGAACCTCTTGTATTAGAGGTACATGGAATATATGCAAATGATCCTTATGAACATCAGGTGTTTCAGCTAATTGCTGATTCTGAATGCCCATGACTTATTTCATAATTTTAATGGACAATTTCAGGCCAATAAAGCCAAACCCCACTAGCTGTGGATATGTATTTCGGCCTTGTTATGACATCATCAGCACAGAACAAGCAGAGTGCTTGACTAAGCAATAGAAACACAGGGCTGTTATACCCAACTGATATCCATTATCATTAGGGTCATTGCAAAAATATCCCAAACAACCAACTAAAGCAATGAGTGAGAAGGTCACTGAAAAATAATAATGGACATCAGTTGGGTATAACAGCCCTGTGTTTCTAATGCTTAGTCACTCTGCTTGTGCTGTGCTGATGAGGTCATAACAATGCCAAAAAATGCATATCCATAACTAGTGGGGTTTGGCTTTATTGGCCTAAAATTGTCCATTAAAACTACAAAACAAGTCATGGGCATTCAGACTCGCCCATTAGCTGAAACACCTGATTTTCATAAGGATCATTTGCATATATCCCATGTGCCTCTGATACAAGATGTTTGGGAGGTCATTCAGTGGAAGTTCTAGTTTTGCTAAAGTTTTCATTTTGTTTTTACTGATTGGTTTTCAGTGACCTTCTCACTCATTGTTTTAGTTTGTTGTTTGGGATATTTCTGGAGTGACCCTAATGATAATGGACATCAGTTGGGTATAACAGCCCTGTGTTTCTAATACTTAGTCAAACACTCTGCTTGTGCTCTGCTGACGAGGTCATAACAAGGCTAAAATATGCATATCCACAGCTAGTGGGGTTTAACTTTATTGACCTGAAATTGTCCATTAAAATGACAAAACAAGTCATGGGCATTCAGCATCACACATTAGCTGAAACACATGACGTTCATAAGGATCATTTGCATATATCCCATGTGCCTCTGATACAAGAGGTTTGGGAGGTCACTCTGTGGAAGTTCTAGTTTTGCTGGAGTTTTCATTTTGTTTATACATCTTCAGTTATATGTTTTATAGCAACTGATAGTGGTTTCACTGATACTTCTGTTGCCTATCCATTTCATGAAAAGAAATCATGATTCTTTGTTTAAGTACCAATATTACTGATACACTAACCTGTAAAGTTCATCTTATTTTCTGGTTTTTTTTTTTCAGAAAATAGCATTTATAGCTTGAATTCAGCTTGATTTTTACATGTGCTGTTTATACTCTTCGGAGTAGTGCTACTGTACTTGATAGTTGTGAAATTATCCATAAACAGTTTTGAAAACAAAAGATGTTTTGGTTGTTTAATATACCAATGTGAACTATTAGACAAATCACTGTCACGCTAATATGTTTGCCGTTTCGTAGCATAAGTTTGTGGCATGATCATATGCATCATCAATAGGTGCATTATTTATTAAGTGTGAATTTAGTTGACTTAGAAGGCATCTGTGCACATTGTTATTAACCAGTTCATCCAGTTTTTTAGGAATTATTTTTGTTTTTATAGTTTGAGATATTCATTGTATAAACTTTATCATTATAGAAATCATTGTTAAGCCTTTTACTGATTTGAAAACATCTTAAAATGTGCGTGGGAAGGAGGTCACTAGGCTATTGGAGCTGAGGCCTTTATAAGCCTGACAATGTTATACCCTTGTTCCCTTATTGACCAAGTTTTATGGTCTATATTTGCAGTGCAAGTCTATGATCTGCACCGTTTCCCTTATTCGCAAGGTACATAGGTGACACCTTGGGGAAAATTTACAGTCTCTCATCCAGTTGTCTAAGTTACCCTTAAATAGGGTTACCAATGAGCTCTGTTTTACATGAATTGGGAGTTTGTTCCAGAGGAGTGGCATATTTGTCTCTTCTGCATGTCTTTTTAATGTCACTAACTCGGGTAAAATCCCTAGAGTGAGTGAATCTTGTCTAGTTTGACTTGCGGATGTGCAGCATTTCCATTAAGGCAGGATCCAAGACTGTTCTGTATGCCAGGCACAAGTCACCTCTCAGCAGCCTATAACAAACAGAGTGCAGTGACAGGGTCTTCAGTCTGTCCATGTAGGTCATGTGTTGCAGACCCTGAAATTTTTTGGTGAGAAACCTCTGAGGTCTCTCCAGCTGTTGCTGGTGTCAGAAGGGAACATTGTATAGTGGTCTGATGAGGGATGAGCACAGGGGAGTAATAACATCCTCTTATTTATGAGATGTGCAACATCTTCCTTACCATTGTGGACACATGGTGATTGAAGTTAAAGTTGCTATTAACCTGTGCTCCCAAATCTCTCACCACTGGGTTGAGATAAGGAGGGCACTGTTAATATTGTAATTTGTAGGGACTTCCCCATTGCCAAAAGGCATAATAATGATTTTTTTTTTGCATTTAGTTTAATTCCATGGCTTTGGCACCAATCATTTGTCTGAGTAAGCCCTTTTTGTAGTATGTCAACATCGTTGCTGGATTCAATTATTGCACACAGTTTGCAGTCATTGGTAAACCTGGTAAACCACAGGCCATCTATTTTCACCTGGACTTCTGAGAAATGGATTCCAAACAGTAGGGCGCCCAGCACAGACCTTTGTGGTACAGCAGTAGTAACTGGTCTGCAGGTAGAGGGGGAATCCCCAACTTTGACTGTATGTGTTCTGTTGGTGAGCCAGCTGGCTACCCATCTCATGACACCTAAGGTAATGCCCAGCTGAGTGAGTTTCTCAATGATGCCTGAGTGGGGGATTGTGTCAAATGCCTTGACTAAGTCAAGATAGGCAGTAAGTACTGTTATGGCTTCATCCAGGGCTTTGGAGACATTCTTGAAGAAGTCCACCAGGTTTAATAAGCATAATCTACCTTAACAAAGACAAACTGGGTTGGGTCAAAAGTTTGAAGGTCACCTATGTCTTTTTTGATAAGGTCCATCTTAAGCCTATGGGTCTATAGTTCCCAGGGTGAGTTGATGGGCCTCCTTTGTGCAAGAGAATTAGTGTTGCTGTTTTTCACTCTGCTTGAACAAAGCCCATACTTAGACTCTGGTTGAGAGAGTGCAAAGTGGTTCTGCTAGGTCCTGTTTTAGACCATTTAGAAGGCAGCCTGGAATGTTATCCTGTCCCATAGTGGCTGTGTTTTTGGCCATGGAGAGTGCAGTTATGACCTGCTGTTTCATGACACTAAGTAGAGAAATGGTGACAAGTATACTTTGGGATATGTCTAGTAAGGACAGGAGGGTGCAGTTAGGGCCAAATCTGTCTGCTATCAGGTTGGTGATGTCCTCAGGGTCAGTATGAGTGGTACTGTCCACTACTAGTTCAGCACAAAGCTGGGCCTTCCCTTTTAGATTTCTGATGTAGCTAAAGAATGACTTGTGATTATCCTTAGCTAGGGATGCTAGTTTAGCTTAATAATTGGCTTTAGAGGACTTTACAAGATATCTAATTTGCTTGTTCAAGTTGTGGACTGTATCTTCCCTCTTGCTCATAGACATTAGTTTCTTCCTCTTGTATAACCTATTTATGCTTGATGTCCACCAGGGTGGCTTCTTTCTTTGTGAGGACCTTGTTTTAATCTGTTCAGGTACAGCTGAGTCTATTCATTTGTATAGGTATTTATACAGGGCATTTGTGTACACCTGTGTATAGCAGTCATTGCTGACAGTGGTAGCAAGGGGTTTGAAACTATACCATTGCTTAGGAGGCTATAGTTTGCTGTTGGGGGGGTCAGTTATGATTGTTACTTTGACCGAGACTGACTTATGATCAGAGCTTACCAAGGAAGGCAACACACAGGGAGTAGTACAGAGACCCCCTACATTGGTGAGTACTAAGTCTATGACATTTGGGTCCCTTGTAGGGGTGCAGAATATATGATCTGAAGTAGGAGATTCATTTGTCTGCAACCTGTGGGTTATGGATCCGATATCGGATCCGAACCGGCATGGTTTACCAGCTATGGATCCGAGCTCTCAGCTCCTCCCCTTACCATAATGCCCTGCTCTCCCTACATGACCTCAGATCTAGTTTGCCGCGCTGGTGACCAGATTAGTGTTCTCGAGCTCTTCAGCTAAGTGGTGTTTTCAAAGTTTTATATTGTTAAAAGTTAGATTTTTTGTGAAAGTTGAGTGAAAGTTTAGGATCCTCTTTTGATAGTTATAATTGTCTAGTGTTTTAAACTTGTTTTTTACTTAGTTTCCCTCCCCTCGCTGGTAGCGTAGTGTGTGTTTGGGCCTGTTGTGTGTGTCTGGTTACTTTTACTTTTCTCTTTTAGTTTAAGTGACTCTTTAGCTTTTAGGATGTCTGAGCAACCTAAAGCTATTTTCTCCAAGAGCTCCGAGTGTGGCCATAAGCTTTCCCCTGCTGATGGCCACACTCGGTGCGCAGTGATGTCTGGGGTTGAACACCTCACATCTGGGTGTTCCATTTGTGCAGGGTTCAACCCCAGGGCATTGAAGGAGCGGAGGTCTAAGCTTGTCCTGGCGGGACTTTTGCCCCCGGACTCGGCTCCGCCTCCGCCTCCTTTGGGGGAGCCATTTCACGTTCCTCCTCCCCCTCCTCCTCCTGGGACTCAACCTCCCTGTAGTGGTTCGGAGGAGAGGGAAGCTAGAAAGAGGGACCGGAGAGAGAAGCACCATAAGCGGCAGGCCGAGACCTCTGTTTCGGCCCCGCCTGCCAAGCGGGCTTCTCCTCCGGCCTCCTTGTCTGCTGGTTCTCCCCCTCCACGGCTCCGGTCACCCGTGTGTTTTTCACCGGGACCTGAGGAGGAGGAGACCCGATCTCCGTCGAGGCTATCCAGGAGGCACTCAAGGCCTACCTCAGTAGCCTCGTCGAGATCAACCTATAGCTTGTCAGATGCTGATCTGGACCGGATGATGAGAAGGTTCATCCAGGCCCAGATGCAGATGGGAGTGCTCTTGCCTCCCCTCTGGGGAGCTCGACCTTTCTTTAAGCCAATTGCTCCTTCTCCGACCCGCTACCCGGGTTCGGAGCCGTTGGAGCCGAGCAGCTTCGGAGCCGGGGGTGGGTCGGCGCCGATAGTACTTGGTACTTCGGATCCGACCCTGCCCTCGAGTGCTTCGGATCCGACCTCTCGGAGCCTGGATCCGAGCTTCGGATCCGGGGGGATCAGTGCTCCTTCGGCGCCGGCTGTGTCGGGTGCACTGTCCCTCGGATCCGAGTGCTTCGCGCCGGCTCCGATCCACTCGGATCCGAGGGGAGCCGATTGTCGGATCCTTTGGTCGAGGTCGGCTCCTTCGGCATTTGATGTAGTGGAGAGGGCCCTGTTGAGGGTCTCCGGACCCCGGCACTTGCTTCGCCCGCCCCGCTCCATCTGCACTGGGTCAGGCTTCCACCATCCGGCCCTTGGGACAGCCCGCTCCTTTGCCCCAAGCTGTTCCCTTGGAACAGGTCACTGTTGCGAGGAGTCCTCTGGCAGCCCCCCCGGAGGATGTTCCCCGCAAACATTCGTGCAAAAGGAGGCACATTGACTCCCCCAAGTCTCTCACAGAAGACACGGACTTGGAGGAAGGGAAGGCTCCCAAGATCACCCCTGAGGATGTCTCATTTGGAGACATCATGGAAATGCTCGCATAAGGGGGTGGTCTGCCCCAAGTCTTCCTCGGACGAGTCCGTGTTCTTGGAGGCATTTGAAGCGGGCCCGTCTACCTCTTGGGTGTCCCCTCCTGCCGACCCCCTGGTGGACCTCATTACCACCAGGGCGTGGAAGGAACCGGACACCGTGGAGCCAATCCCAAAAAGGCCCGACCGTATTCTCAGTCCCCGGCTGACCGTGCCCATTGGAGTAAGGGGCCTCCGGTAGATGCCATGTTGACATGGCTGCCACCAAGAGGGAACTTGCTCAGGAGAGTCCCTCAGTCCATCCCCCGAGCAAGGAGTCTCGGATGATGGACCGCTTAGGGAAGCGGATGTTTAGTTCAGCGACCTTCTCAGTGAGGGCACTGAACTACCTGGCACATGTGATCAGGATGCAGCGCGATCTTATAAAAGAATACGCTGCATCCCCCCCAGAGTCCATGTCGGAGGAGGACAAAGTGCTGCACTCCACCTGCATGGCCACTCTCAGGTCAGTCACTAATACCTCTATGCGGCTACTGTCCCATGCTACGGAAGGTGCCGCTAGAGCCGCAGGGGCAGGCCTAGTTACCAGACGTCAGGCCTGGCTCCGTCATTGCGATTTCTCGGAGCCCTTCAAGGCATCATTTGCGAACGCCCCTTTCGATGGTTCTGCCCTCTTTGGCAAGACTGTTCGTGACACTTTGACCCAGAGCGAGAAGGACGGGAAGACGCTGTCTGCCGTCGGAATCCGCTTCTCTGTACCCCAGAGGTCCTACTCTAGGAACCAAAAGGGTCAGAAGAAGATGTGGTTCCGGAAGTCGCAGCAATCCCAGCCTGCTCCGGACAACCAGTCCTTCCGTGGCAGAGGAGGACAGGGAGGACGCCGCCCTAGAGGCAGAGGGGCTCCCAGGAACTTCGGGTCCAGAGAACCCTTCTCTGAACGGCCCGCGCAGCAGCCCTGAAGGGTTGCCCAGCTGCTCCACTCTGGAGGCAGTCGGGGGACGTTTTTCGGAGCACCTGGCGGCATGGGAGTCCATAACATCAGACCGCTGAGTCCTCCAGATCATATCCAGAGGATACCGTATTCCTTTTCGTCACTTGCCAAAATTGAAGTCCCTCCCCGACGTTCCACCCGGTCAGTGGGAGGCCGCTTTGGCAGAAATTGGCCATCTGCTAAAGAAAAGAGCCATCCAGCCCGTCCCCCCAGACCAGATCAGATCAGGGTTCTACTCCAGGTTCTTTTAGTTCCAAAAAGACGGGGGATCTAAGACCAATTTTAGACCTTTCTCTCTTGAACCTGGCAGTTCCCAAGGAGAAATTTCGAATGGTTACGTTGCAGTCTATTCTCCCCCTTCTGGGAGAAAACCACTGGATGTGCTCCATAGACCTCAAGGATGCGTACTACCATATACTAATGGACAGACACTCCAGGAGGTTTCTCCGCCTCGGCTGGGAGCCAGTCACTACCAATTCGGGTCCTTCCCTTTGGTCTCACCACAGCCCCTGGGTGTTCACCAAAGTATTAGCGGTGGTAGCGGGCCACCTGAGGCTTCAGGGGTGCAGGTCTTCCCTACCTGGACGACTGGCTTCTCACCGCCCCAACAAGGCATCTACTTCTCTTGGCGAGACTCCTTTCTCCATCTTGCTCCCCATCTGGGCATCACGATAAACACAAAAAAATCCAACCTAGCACCCACGCAGTTCATAGATTTTATAGGTGCCAGGTTAGACAAGAGGAGATTGAGAGCCTTCCTCACTGCGGACAGAGTTCAAAACCTGCAGCTCCAGGTGCGGGCCATTCTCCACTCAAGCTCAGTTCCGGCGGAGTTGGTCCTGAGGGCCCTAGGGTCCGTGGCGGCAGCGATAGCGCTTCTTCCTCTTGCCAGGTTCAATATGCGCATCCTTCAATGGACACTCCTAGTTCAGTGGTCGTATCTTGCTCTTCCTATGCATCATCCCATTGCGATCAGCAAGGCGTGCAGGTGGTCCCTCCTG
>NC_056743.1:1850971818-1851136818 GCF_019279795.1 Protopterus annectens | reverse complement strand
GTATGGGTTAACATTTAAGCTGCTGAGTTTTTCGATGATACCCGAGTGAGGTATTGTATCGAAGGCCTTCGCCAGATCCAGGTAGGCTGTATGGACTGCCTTTCCCTCATCAATGGCTTTGGTGACTGTTTCGAAAAAGTCAACCAAGTTTAAAAGGCATGATCTGCCTTTGACAAAGCCAAACTGGGTTGGATCCAAGGTCTGCAAATTTCCTATGTCTTTATTTATGAGGTCCATTATGATCCTCTCCATGGCTTTGCAGATAAGGCTTGTCAAGCTAATAGGCCGGTAATTTCCAGGGTCGGTGGAGGCACCGCCTTTGTGAAGTGGGACCACAGTTGCAGTGCGCCACTCCCTGGGTACATATCCAGAGGTAAGACTTTGATTAAATAGCTGTCCTAGTTGTGGGTTTAACTCCTCATTGAGTTCGTGGAGCACACAGCCGGGGACACCATCGGGTCCCATGGATGCTGTGTTTTTTGCTTTGGAGAGAGCAGTTTTAACTTGGGCGTTGGAAATGTTTGGGGGCTGCAATCGTTTGGTATAGATATCTCTCCTTTTGGGGGGGGGGAGAAGTTTGCACTGAACCTGTCAGCCAGTATGTTGGCAATGTCTGTAGGATCAGTAATCTTCACATCATTTTGGACTAGTTCTGAGCATATCTGGGAGTTTCCTCCCAGGTTTCTAACATAGCTAAAGAATGCCTTATGATTGTCTTTTGAGTCTTTAGCTATTTTTCTCTCAAAATTTGCTTTGGATGATTTTATGAGAGCTCTTAGTTTTTTACTTATAGTGATCAAGGGTGTCTTACCTTTTAAGGATTTTGCTCTATCTTGTAGTAGCTTCCTCCTTTTGTTGTAGAGTTTGTTTATGGCTGGGGTCCACCAGAGTGGACGCTTGCCTTGGGTACAGAGAGTCTTTGTTTTGCTTGGGATTGCCTTATCCCTGCAGTCCTGCAGGCGGTGGTAGAAGGCATTTGTGAGTGATTCAGCGCTTGAGTACTGTTTTCCCCGGCTCGGGGCCTTAAAGGGGACCACACTAGTCTTTGGAAGTGTGAAGTCGGCTTTCGAGAAGTCTTTACTGTGGTCTTTTTTATTTCAGGTGGGGGTGGGATGAGGACCTCCAGCGAGATTAGTTTGTTATCTGATCTCACCAGTGAGGGGTATACTTCGTGTTGAACATTGTGCTCCCATGTTCGTGATGATGAGATCAAGTATGTTATCTCCTCTTGTGGGATGGTGACTAGTTGTTCCATGGCATTTGAGTTTATGAATTCCAGGAACTTTTGGGCTAGGGTGTTTGGGCTTGAGTAGTGTTCCCAGTCTATATTAGGGTAATTGAAGTCACCTAGTTTGATGGTGTTTGGTGATACATTTATCCCCTCTAGTGTTTTCAGGAAGGCCATGTGAGGTTCCTGAGTTTGTGAGGGTGGCCTGTAACATGCTACAATTTGCAGAGCAGTCTTGCCTATGGTTAATTGCACCTGGATGGTCTGCCATGCATCGTGCATTGCCACCAGTCTTGAGGTGTGGGTGTCCTTGATGAATATGGATACCCCTCCTTTCTTGGTATTGTCCGGATTTTGGGGCCGGAACGCATGATATGAGGTAAAACCTGATAGTGCTGGGGTGCTCTCAGGAGCCTTGAACCAGGTTTCTGTCACAGCACAGACATCGATGTTCTCCATATTGAGAAGGGCCTCGAGTGCATGCATTTTGAGATTTAGACTTCTGGCATTGAGCAGCATTACCCTTAGTTTTTTTCCTTTTTTGTGTTCTAGGGTGGTAGGTTTAGAATTTGAGCCTTGCCTAAAAAAGGCACTATGGGGGTGGCAAGAGCCTTTGCCAATATCCTATATGAGCCCAGGCTGAAGCACTCATACCTTTTTCTACCTCTACTCTCTCTATCCCTACTAGTAACTTACCCTAGCTTCCCTTCCTCTAAACATACGACTCTGAGGTTATACTCATCTTTTTCACATCTATTCCTACTATCC
Organism: Protopterus annectens; assembly: GCF_019279795.1. Classification (NCBI taxonomy): domain Eukaryota; kingdom Metazoa; phylum Chordata; order Ceratodontiformes; family Protopteridae; genus Protopterus; species Protopterus annectens. The sequence goes on along the minus strand of NC_056743.1, from coordinate 1,851,134,822 downwards.
GCTCTATTACACCCTACCCTTCTCTACTCGTACTATCTTACGCCTTCATCAGTATAATCTGTTACCATATTTCAAGACTTCTAGAATATGAATATCGTTATAATCATTTATTATGTAAATCCTTTTATCAGGCTTTCCACATCATTTTTACTTATTTGTATTTATTTATTTATTTATTTTACATTTGTTTTCCAGGATAGTCTGACGGGATACATGTCCATTTTCTGCGCGGGCCTGGGGAGAAAAGCTACAAATAGACAAACTTACATAGATTACACAAGAAGTTGGATAACATTAGAAAATTAAAACAAAGTGATTATATACAATGGCTTAGTAGTGTTCCCTAGTAGGGACTCACAATTCTTATGGACAGACACAATTAAAAGCAAGAGACGTCAGATTGGATATAGAGCTTGGTGACGTAGTTGCATGTTATGATATTTACAGATTATGCTTTCAGTTTATAACTTAATTAGGGTTGGTACATGGGCAAAGCCAGTTCACTTTGAGATACTGTTTGAGGTTTTTTGAAGAGACTTTTGGAGGTATGTAGGGTTATACAGTCTGGTAACAAATTCCAGGTTTTGCCAACAAAGTTGACAAACAGGGATTCACCAGCAGAGTTATTAGCTTTGTGAGTTTGGACCAGTAGTTTGTTGGCTGACCGTAGGGCTCTCAGGTTGCTATATGGCTTAATAATATTTATAAGTGAGGGGGTATCCTCAGGGTGGTACAGAATTTTGTACACTATTAAGAGCTGATTGAATTGAATTAAGCTGAGCATTTCTAGCCACTCGAGTTGTTTCAGGTTCTGGCAGTGGTGGGTTCTATAGGTGGAGCCAGTGACGAATCTGGCAAAATAATTGTAGCTATGGGACAGCTTACCTAGTTCAGATTTGTTGAGGTTTGAGAGTACAGGCGAGGCATATAAAAGAGTAGAGAGTAGGTGTGACCGGGCGATTGCAGTCCTAGCCAGTGGGGTTAAAAATGTCTTGTTTCTATATAGTGATCCAAGTCTCTCATTGATGGTCTGTATGGTTTTCTTGACCTGTAGGTCAAATCTGAGATTATTGTCTATGATAACCCCTAGAAGTTTGGTGTGTTGATCTGGGGAGATAGTGGTACCATTGTTAGACATGAGAGAGAATGAAAGTGTGGCAGATCTACTAGTACTACTTGAACACTATGACTTTATTATCTCTACTGAGTTTTTATTCTGTCAAGCTAATGTGTAGTTATTCAAGTTTTGTGCTTGAATTTTTATATTGTTTTCATATTTGTGCTTGAATGCGATGAATTTATTATTTCTGTCTAATTTTTCATTCTGTTAACCATAGGTATTTGGAGATTTAATCCCCCTGGCCTCCATTGAAAATGGGTACCTCAAGACCCAGTCAGACTTTCCCGGTAAACAAATGCCAAATAAATAAATAAATAATAATAAATAAATAATACTGTTACAGTAAAGTATAGCAAGTCCAGTTGTTCTTGTTATGATGCCTTTATTATTTTCCATGTGGTCATTAGTTCATATTTTTTTCTAAAGTGTAAGCCAAAAAATCAAGGTATGCAACATCTGCTGGGTTTCCTACCCTTCTCAGATACTTTATCTCCATTCTCTCTAGCTTCCTCAACTGTTCTGCCTTTACTGTCCAGATTTCTGTACCATGCAATTGTACTGGTTACAATACTGTTTTGTACACCTTACTTTTCAGCTTGTTTGGCATTTTTCTGTCACACACATCCCATAATTCTTTGTGTCATATGGCTGCAGCCTATCTGCCTCTAGCTTTGTCCTCCTCATTCAGAATTCCCTTCTCCTCATCCGTGCCTCGTGGATAATTTAAGCCGTTACGTCTTCCACTATTTTCCTTCTATTTCAGTTTCCTGCTTCTTCTGATTTCCCCTAATTACTACCATGACTACTGCATTGTCTGTACTCAAATTTGCAATCAGTCCCCACATCACTTGTTGAAATTTCTCTTCAGAGTCTATGAGTAATTTATAATGGCATGTATGCCCTTTGGAGGTGTCCCCATTTCTGCTTATTCTCAAAGATACTCAGAGAAATGTCAAAGACAGAGTTGTCAAAGCGAGATCATGCCTGTTAAACCTGGTGGACTTCTTCAAGACAGGAACCAAGTCACTTGATGAGGGGAAACATGTGCATACAGCCTACCCAGACATAGCCAAGGCTTTTCATACTATGCCCCACTCAGGCATAATTGACAAACTCACCCAGCTAGGTATCAACTGGTATATCATTAGATGGGTTGCTAACTGTCTCAGTGATAGAACCCATGGAGTCAAAATAGGGGAATCCACCTCCAACAGCAGATCTGTAACCAGTGGTGTTCCACAGAGATCACTTCTGAGATCTCTACTGTTTGGAATCTATTTCTCCGAACTGCAAGCTAAAACTAAAGGTCTCTGGCTGACAAAGTTTGCTGATGACTGCAAACTGGGAGTGATCATAGAATCTCCAAATGATGTCAACATCCTACAAGAGAGAATTACACATACAAATGACTGGTGCCAAAGTAATGGCCTTAAGCTCAATGCAAAAAATGTATTACCATCCCTTTTGGTAAGAGTGATGTTCCTGCTAACTACCACATCAGTAATGACACCCTTAGTATGTACTCAGTGGTGAGATACCTGGACACTCAGGATGACAGCAACCTCACATTTGATCACCATGTCTCCACAGTGGTAAGAAGAGCAGTCGATATTGCTCATCTCATACGTAAGGGCAATGCCTCCAGAAAAAAAAACGGTTATAACCTACCTGTACCTTTCCCTCATCAGGCCAACAATTGAGTACAATGCCCCTTCTGGTATGCACCTTTCCAAGTACCTGCAGCAACTGGAGAGACCACAAAAGTCTCTCACAAGGAAAATTCAAGGTCTTCAGCATCTATCCTATGAGGATCATCTGAAATCACTGTCACTTTATTCGGTTTCATACAGACTACTCAGAGGTGATCTCTGCCTTGCATATAAGGACACCGAGTACATTCTTGCAATTCATAGCAGTATGTTTCATACTAAAATACTACATATCTATACATATATGATTAATATACATTGGTCAATGCACATACAAAGGTTTCATCTGCTGGAAGAATCTACCTTTCTGTAGCAGATGACTACCATTTTCATATTCTGTTTTCCTCTCAGAAGTGTTCCTGATATTTTTGCTAAAGACTCACTGACTCTAGTGTCCATTGCAGATTTTACAGTAAGTCTATGATTGATTCTTCAGTTTTTTCAATAGAACTTAAATTTCTCCTAAATATTCCTTAAAAGACACTGTAACTATCATCATGCCTATGCAGAATGATTCTCCCTAACTCTCCAGTGGCTTTCATAGTATACTTGTTCTCCAAAATATTTTTAGTGCATCCACCTTTTTGTAGAAATATGATCTCTTATGGCTACAATTCCTAAACTATCTGAAAGTTTAATAAAAAATAGTTAAGATGTGGCAAACATCATAAAATGATAAAAAGTCTTAAGATGCCATTTCTCTGAATAGTCCCTTTTCTCCAAAGTATGGTGCTCCCGGAGTTGATATAAATATGTATAACAATTTCAATTTGCAGGAATAGTATGTATTTGTGTAAAACAAGTTGGAATACCTGGGCTAATATGTTCCTGTGTGAAACAACTCCAAAATCCATTATTGTGTTCATGATTATTATTATGCCACAATCACACATCTAAGGTGTGACCTGTCTATAATGGGGCTATGATTGCTAAGTATGGGGCTGTCTGCAGTTGACAATAACTTACCCCACTGTCATAATCAAGCTAAATAGTCATTTCTCTGGCTTTGCAGAATTAGTATGCCTTTCTAGAAGGCAGATTGGAATACCTTAACCATTTTTATCTCAGACATTTGAGGTGTGCACTGTCAAGTAGTTCTAGTTGATTGATATGATCACTGTTGTGTTACAATAGCCACAGTGAAAATGGTCTTAAATTAGAAAACTGAATCCAGATGATCATGTGCATTTATTTAGAATTATCCCAAAACTATTTAGGGGTGAGAGAGACCCCTGGCTTTAAAACTGCCTGGGGCCCAAGGTACTCTTAAGCTGCCAACTAATACAATGTAACAAGAGTTTGATATTTCTCTCCTTAACACCTTTGTTCTTCGACACTGGCATTAGAATGCTTGTTTTACTGAAGACTTGGATATGCCTCACTCTCGATCAGTGATAAGAATCCTCTGGAGACATATCTTTATTGTCTTTCAGTTTTTTTTTAGCCTGATATGGATTCTTCATGTCATCTCTCAAATCACTTTTCAATAGCTGATACAGGCTCTCTGAAACCCAATTGTTTCAATTTTCTTCTTTTGTTATCTTGTTTCTGTTATTTATTTATTTACTTTGAATATCACAGTCATTTGCTTTGCCAGATTTCCCATTACTACAAGATTATATTGTAAACCCACACCAATGTTGCAGTATCTATATGTATTAGTTTTTATCTTGAATATCTTTTCTTGACCTAAAAGGAGCTGCTGAGGGCTAAGATATTATAACTGACTTTTCGATCAATCAGCTGAGACAATTAAAATGTTCATAAATTCTGGTTATGATGAAGAATGGGCAAAGTTTATTTTCACACTGATTAGAGAACAAACCTTTTCAGCAGGGTGCTGAAGTACAGGTAATGCCAGATAAAAACAAGTCTGCCACTTCACAGCACCATATTAAGGTGATGTAAAGCTTGGAGAGAGAAAAAGCAAATGGCCACTATTTCTGTACAATCACCAAACATGGCTTTGATGTTGAGCAAACAACATTTTATTTTGTATAATAAACTTCCTTAACAGAAAAGGACAAAAGTAAACAAAGAAAATCATTGGTTGTTTATATGCTAATTCTTTTTATGTGAACATTTAAGAGATTGTTCATATTTATTTTATTGGGAAAATAATTTTTCTAATATAACATATTGCTATCTAGACATCCTAAAGTATCTTTGCCATCTTGTCTTTCCACATTTGCAAAATAAAACACAAAAACAAAACTTCCAAAACTATTAGTGAAAGGAAGGAACTGGTAGACCAAAAACAGAGCACGGACGGTTTATTCAATAAGCACTTTCGGTAGGAAGGTTCTCCCCACCTTCTTCAGACTGAAATACAATAAACAACTGCTTCTCCACTAGTTACATACTTGGGCAGGTGCAAACATCAATTATATAATTAAAAAGTTAATAAACACATATATATTTTATATTCCAAATACTGGCTTTTAAATTATTAAAATTACATCAAATGCTTAAAAATGTATTGTGTCCAATCCCATTATCTGATAACTTTAAGATGTAATGAGTGGATAACTTCAAAAACACAAAAAAGGGGATGTTTTATATTATAATGTATATGATGTAAATTCATCAATTAACAGCAAGTCGAAAGACATAAATGACTCATATATAGTTCTGCAAAACTTTAACATATCACAAATTTCTTAAAACATATTTATTTGTGTTTGTGTTTAAATATTTATGTGCATAGGGTTGTATGTATAAAGACACCCCAGCTAAACCATGGAGTTACGTATTCAAAAATGTACGCCTAACCTTATTCTATATACAATTAGTAGCGGTCCGTGTATAAAAGACACACCACATAATCTTTAATCATAAATTATTACATACGTCTAAATTACATTTTCTATATGTAAACCACTAAGCACAATTAAACACAACGTCAAGTCAACTTATCTAAACTTGATTAGATTTTACACAAAAATAACATGCTACCTCCTGAGTGCTTTGAGTTTTAATATACATTTAATAGACACAACTTCATTTAATCCTGGGGGAATATAAGATGATGTACGAATCTGCCACAGGAGCTCTTGTTCCTCTAATTGCAGCTGCCATGGGCCCCCTCTGATGTGTGGTTGTATCTGTTGTAAAATTGAGAAACCAAAATTGTGGTTGGGGTTTTGAAAAATGTGTTTTGCCAATGCATTATTTAAATCCCCGCTGCCAATGGCATACAGGTGCTCGTACATTCTTTTCTTAAGTGGTCTATCAGTCTTACCGATGTAAAATGCAGGACAATGCCTGCACAATGCCACATAAACCACTCCCTTAGAATTGCAATTATATTTCCCATTTACCGAGAAATCTGTCCCGGCTATCTTAATCGAAGATCCAATAGAGATGTGTCTACAAAAGGAACACATGCCACACTTAGACATTCCTAAGTTTTTTCTGTGTGTTTTGTCCCTGGTGCGTTCCAAGAGGTCTTTTAAGTTGTAACCCCATCTATAAGTAAACCTAGGCCTGTCTCCTACAGCTTTGACTAACTGCTGATCATCCAAAAGCAATCGCCAATTCTTAGAGATAATATCCTTGATTGCTTTAAAATCAATGCAATATGTAAAAAGAAAGGTAATGCTAACAGTTTCTTTGCTGTTGTTAGATGCAAGCTGCATGTTGCCTCCTCTTAATAATGGTTGAAAGTGGTCAGTTTCTCTCTTGTGTATAACTTCTTGTTTGATTTCCTCAACAAACATATATGGATACCCTCGCAACAAGAACATAGATTTAATGTTCTCACATTCATTCAAGAAATCATTTTGCTCAGACACCATCCTAGCCGCTCGGACAAACTGTCCCTTAACAACACTTCGTTTTTGGTGCAGGGGATGTGAGCTAGTAAAGAATAAATATGTATTGGTTGATTTAAATTTATTCCGCTCATTGTCCTTGCTAATTTTAACATCCAAAAATGAAATTTCATTCATCCCTATAGAGTACGTAAACTCCAAGAAATGTGTCATTTTAGAAATGCTCTCAATGAATAATGGGATGGAGTCTAGAGGTCCTTTCCATAAAAAGAACATGTCATCTTGGTACCTAGTGTACCAAGTGACATGTTCCTGATACAAGGAATTTCGGAACAGATGTTCAAATTCCCAATGGGCCAATACGCTGTTAGCAAAAGTACACCCGCATGGTGATCCCATTGCTATGCCAGTAGTTTGAAGAAAAAATTGATTTTTAAAAACAAGAAAGTTATTAGTTAAGATTACATCTAATAATGTTTCCACAAGGCGTATTTGATCGTTCAATGCTCCTTTACGAAGCATAAAATCAACTGTCCACTCGACCCCTAAATCATGTGGAATAACCGTGTAGAGGTCCTTTATGTCAACCACTAGAAAGATAAAAGTCGGCTCATATGCAATTTTGCCAATGCTCTGGAGAAAACCCCATGAATCCCTGCATATCTGTGCCTCGTGTGCTAACATTGGTTTTAAAATGCTATCCACTAGTTTGGCACACGCATACGTGACTGACCCCCTTCCATCCACAATTGGCCTGAAAGGCGGATTCACAAGGTCTTTATGAATTTTGGGTGTGCCAAATATAGTGGGGATTCTAGGGGCTGGCATAGTTAAATACTGTAATAGATCATAATCAATGCTTCCCTCAAGGAATAAGTCCTCCAAGATGTTTTTAACTTTAGTATAGGCCATATTAATCTCGTTAATGCTTGATACCTTGTAAGTGTCTGAATTCAAATATCCCAGCATTTTGCTTTCATAGAAGTACTCATCCATTAAAATTAACCCTCCACCCTTATCAGGTGCCATGACCCTAACGTTGCATTCATTCAGCAATTTTATGAATGCCAGCTCATCGTTGTTAACATTTTGAGCTATGTGATTTCTCCCTCTATAAGTGAGACATTGGTTGGTGGCCATTGTTCTCAAATCCAGCTCACATACTTTTTCAAAAGTGCTTAGAGCTGCATTGAGAGGGGGGTTAAAAATGCTGGAAACCCTATGTGTGGTAAGCAATGAGGATGTGCTGCCTAGGGTATAAGCTAAGTTCAATTTGTGAACAAATAATTTTAAATCTATAATGGTGCTAACAACATTACATTTCTTGTCTGGAACAAACGATAAACCCTTAGCAAAAAAATCTACAAGTTTAGAATCTATTGTTAATACAGTGTAATTGTAGATTTTAAAGTCCCCTTTGTCATTGCACAGGATCCTCGGCCCCTCCATAGAGGATGAAGTATCAAGGGAGTCGCTTACTTGGGACAATTCTAACGTCTCCGTTGATTGCCCCTCTTCCTCCTCTGGGTGTGACCCCGATTGTTTGACCCATTGTTCGACATAGTGTTCCTCATTGTTGTAGGCCTGTGAAAACCCTGTTCATTTTCCTCATTACTATCTCCCACACCAGGACCATGAGGGATGTTGTTATTATTATTATTACGTACCCCATTGGAATTATTGTTGACATGAGCATAATTCCTTATCCGTTCACTTCTCCGGACTACTGGGGCTTCACCTTCACCCTTGTTAACCTGGAATTCCTGAGAAGAAATAGTATTTTCATTGGTTTGTGACATCCTCCAGGCAGCAACTTGTCCCGATGGGGGTGGGGGATAAGCCTTGTGGTTTTTATACTCTGAAATATCTCTCTCAATTTTGCGTTTCTTATTGATCAAAATTTTTGAAATTGAAGCTTCAGTGCTTGAGAGGATTCTAAGATAATCATACCGATATCTCAGAAAGTCATCATGTTGTTGCAATGAAGCTTCAAGTCTAATAAGTTCATCTTGCAACAGATTAATTTCAGCCATGTAAAAGTTAATAAGAGATTCCATAAATTCAATACCCTGCCTATCAAACAGGGCTAAAAGTTCTTTGTGGAAAACTGAATTCTCAATAACCCCAGTAGGGTAATGCCACTGGCGCAACCCCTTGGGGAACAATTGTTTGTCTATGCATTCCCAGAGGTATGAAACCTCCAGCTGGAGTTTCCTGCAGCGGAACAGTTTTATATCAAAAGTGTTCAAACTATCAGCAAAGGAACTCACCCGTTCTTCCTGAGAGTCTGCTGAAAGAATGCTGTCATTGTTAAAAAAATCCTTTCTTGCAAACATCGTGGTTAGACTAGGAATGGTCGAAGGACGTGACATCCCTTCAGGTGGTGCATTATTAAATCCAATTTCGCCGCTAGTGCCGTTTCCGACATGATGTTGTCTTAGCTCGATCTGCGTAGCGTTGTGTTCTGCAAGCAATGGCACATTACTCCTTCCTGTGCCGGGACTCGTCCGACCAATATTAGGCACTGCCGTTGTTTGAAAGTGAGGTCGTACATTGCTCACACTAGGTCCCTGAAATCTTTGGGATAAATTGTCAACTTTAGTCATAAGTAAGTTGACCAATATCGTTAAATCGCTGACTGAGTTGGAGCCTTCTTGTCTCCCTGCTGATTCCCCTCAGATGTGACAAGGGAATCATTTTGTGAAAACAAAACCTGGGAAGCAGTCCGATTATGCTCACTGCTTTGTTCCGTTCCCCCATTTCCACTCGACATGACAAACTAGCAAAATAAAACACAAAAACGAAACTTCCAAAACTATTAGTGAAAGGAAGGAACTGGTAGACCAAAAACAGAGCACGGACAGTTTATTCAATAAGCGCTTTCAGTAGGAAGGTTCTCCCCACCTTCTTCAGACTGAAATACAATAAACAACTGCTTCTCCACTAGTTACATACTTGGGCAGGTGCAAACATCAATTATATAATTAAAAAGTTAATAAACACATATATATTTTATATTCCAAATACTGGCTTTTAAATTATTAAAATTACATCAAATGCTTAAAAATGTACTGTGTCCAATCCCATTATCTGATAACTTTAAGATGTAATGAATGGATAACTTTAAAAACACAAAAAAGGGGATGTTTTATATTATAATGTATATGATGTAAATTCATCAATTAACAGCAAGTCGAAAGACATAAATGACTCACATATAGTTCTGCAAAACTTTAACCTATCATAAATTTCTTAAAACATATTTATCATAAATTTCTTAAAACATATTATTCCACATTTGCACAGATTGTTCTCTATGAATTTTTACTGCTTCTGTCTTAAAAAAAATGGAAAGCCCTTTTCTTCTGCTGCACATAAGTTGATGGTATGTGGCAATTGTTTATACCATTCCATGCACATGCATACAAACCAAAAAGAAAACGTAAGTTTAGACTGCAGGAGCCTACAAAGGGATACTAAGAATGGATATTTAAATAGCCCCTTAGTTTTTAATTTTCCTTCCAGACAAGACGTATATACATATGTGTATATATATATATATATATATATATATATATATATATATATATATATATATATATATATATATATCAGGTCTACTTCTAAAGACTGAAAAAAACAAAAAACTGAATCCCAAAAGACTGAAAATTCAAAATATTGAACACATTTTTAATGCAGGGGGCAAGCCACCCTGCACCCCTCATGCTAACTATATATGCCTACTCCAAAATCACACAACAGTACAGAAGGGACAAACTCTAGAAGTTCTATGCCACAAAGAAAATCTATTTCTTGCAAAATGTGATATATAATCTACTGCTGAACTGAAACAGGACTGGAACTAGAAGTTGTAATTTTTTTGATTATCTAATTGCTTCAGATAGGCAGGCATGTGTATACTGTAATTCTTCTGTTTTTTCATACACCATGGAAGGCTTTGCAGCCAAGGTAACAGGGGAATGAAATTCGTTTATTTAGTTTGCTTTGCTTTTGTCAATTATTTATTAGCAGTTTCTTCCAGATCTTTTAGTGTCTTAAGTGTTCATTTCCATAAGCTGTCACTGTCTATAGGTTTGTTGACTGATAGCTCCCTGCCATATTTTCCTGTGGTTAGTTAAAGGCATATATTTAAACTCAGAACCTATCATTCTGTAGTCTGAAGGAATGAAAAAGTAACACAAAGAAATGTGTTAAATCATGTCTATAGCTTGATTAAATACAAATCAGGGATTCTTTGATAATTTGGTTTAACAGACTACTACCAGTAGTAGGATCTGGAAGGTTCCAGGAGTGTTTCATTGTGGGTCGGCTTTTGTGGTATATCCAGCTAAGTATTTTGCATGCACATCATTCTATATTGGTAAACCAATAAGCAGTTGAGAAAAAGAATGTACGAACATCTGTATCCCATAAAAAACAAAAATATGGACAATGCACTTTTTAAGCACACTTTGGTATGTTCAAATTATAAAAAAATTATTTTAGTGTAACTGATTGTGTGCCTGGCAATTTAATGGTGACAAAGAGTGGGAATTGGACTACAGAGAATTAAAATGGCAAATTGCGTTTAATGCATATAATGCCCCGGGATTGAATGGTGGAGTGAATTACAAAGCAGTTTTACATAGGAAAGTTTATTATGACAAGTGTAAATCAGATTTTTTTACGTTTTATATTGTTTTAAGTGTACAACAGTTGTACTGTTTTTTTAAATTGCATCATTACTGTTTGTTGAGATTATTGCAAACACGTTATTGGGTATTTTTTAATTGGTGAGAGTATTTAAAAGTGCAAGGAATTATGCCTCTTTGTTCTGAAAAAAGGCATGTGTGTGTTATGGCTGAAAGTGCTTAACCTTTGTACTCATATTAAACTGTTCAAGATATTTGGTGGTGGATCTATCTTAGTAGATCGACAAGTTAAATAAGCGAAAACGAATTCACCGATGCCAGAAGATCGCAAGTCACTTCACCGACGCCAGAAGATCGACAAGGCAGAAGACCGACGGAGGAAGACACCGACGCTGAGAACACTGCGATGGGGAAAGGATGTGTAAGTATGCGGTAGTGACGGACGATAGGGTGCGAGTAAGGTAAGTGTGCGATGTTGACGGTGTGTAGGGGTAGGGGTGGGATAAGTGATTTAGGGTTAGGTGAGTAAGGTAAGTGTGCGATGTTGGTGGTCTGTAGGGTAGGGTGGGATAAGTGAGTTAGGGTTAGGTGCAGTGAGGTAAGTGTGCGATGTTGGTGGTCTGTAGGGGTAGGGGTGGGATAAGTGAGTTAGGTTAGGGGTTAGGTGAGTGTGCGATAGTGACGGACCTTAGGGTAAGGGTTTGGGTTAGGGTTGTAGATAGTTGTGTATGTATGGGTTAGTGTTTGTTTGTAAGGATTTTGGTGTGCTTGTGTTGTGTGTGTGGGTTTTGGATAGGGGGATTTGTTTTGTTTGTTGGTATGATGTGTCGGGTGTATGCGATGTCGTGTTTGTGCACTGTCGATCTTCTGGCGTCGGTGAAGTGACTTGTGATCTTCTGGCGTCGGTGAATTCGTTTTCGCTTATTTAACTTGTCGATCTACTAAGGTAGATCCTTGGTGGTTCACCTCTTTTTTTGTTTTATCCATGTAGTGTTTCATTTTATATTTAAGATAATATGTTAGTAGCATCTGTGGTGTCTACCAGACGTCTATATCATATCATTGAACGGCTACATTGTTGAATAGCATTTCATCAACAATGCAGCCTGCTGGACTGTACTAACTGAGACAGAGTTACAGTAGGAATCATGAAATTTGCCCTTTTCCCCACTGTAATGTGATCTCAGAGTTGGTATATTTAATTAGCAGGGGGTGTGCGGGTTCAATGGACTGCAATGTTGATGAAATGCCGTTCGACAATATGGGCATTTGATGATCTAGAACCATCTAGCTAGTTAGCTATGTGTTAATAAATACTGATAACAGGATTTGAATCTTTTGAAATGCCTTTATGGCACGATTTAAAGAATATTACTAGTGTTTAGTGCTCCCCCTGCTTACTGTTCTTCATGCTACAAAACATTGTCCTGTTTTATTTTTAGTGCTTTTAGGGCACAAGAAGAAGAGTATCTCTGATATCTAGTGCCCCCCCCCCCCTCGCTCCATGCCTTTTGTACTGCAAAACATTGTTCTGTTTTGTTTCCAAGTATCTAGTGTTCCTCTCAGAATAAGGAAGGATTTGCACCTTTTTCTAGAGGAGTTCAGAGGAATGAAAGCCCTCTACAAACACACATACACACATTCATGCATGTGTTTTACACACACAAACACACACACACACACACATTCATACACCACTCATAGTTCTGAATGCACTCACACTTGCTGACATACATATAATCGTATGTATGCTTCCCCAACACTGTCTGTCCAACTAAACCCCCAGCAATTCTTTGTTACATGATTGGGTTAATTCTAGCTTTCAACCATGTTCAATAACATGGATGCCCAAGGTAACTTATGCAGCTAAGCGATTCTCTGAATTGCTTGGCTGCATAAAAGCCTTACTGCAGGCATTTCTAAGTGGAGACCACAAGACTAATTAGCATAGGCCACTCCCCTAGAAAGTCACATTAGCATTTGCAGTAAGCCACAAAGACAGCACCACCATGGAGCTACACTACAAAGTAGGGTTGTACCATGCTGTGTCTGTCTCTGAATCAGAAATGGTTACCACAAGTTGTACACTACACTTTCACCTGGTAGTAACCTTTCTGAATATGGATCTAGGATGTTTGAAATGCACCCTGTATAATTTTCAAGTGTCTGTCTGGGATGTGTTGCTACCTTCTAGGTGAAACTGAAAAGTACACATATCTCAAAAAATATGGTGGTAGAAAATACTGTTACTGGTTTGTTTTATACTAATATACATGCACAAAGAGAAATGTCATATAATGCTTATCTAAAATGGCTACAGCTGATGTTTTCTCTGCCAGTTTAATAACTACCAACACTTCCAGAGTGGCAGATGTAGCAGTATCGATTCTATATCAAATCCACATATATGTAAATATATATAATACAAACTGTAAAAACGTATTATAAAAACTCCATAGCTAATATATGGAATGATATGCAGCCATACGTGTGTGTACAGATGAGCAAACAATATAACTATGGGATGATTTGGAAGAGTTAATAGACTATAACTACATAATGCAGGGTCAAAATATAATTATGACAGGTGATTTAAATATTCCTTGTACTATTTTGGACACTATTGGCACAAGTCATTTATGGAACGTCTATACTTCTGTCATCATGGAAAACAACTTAGCTGACATTGTGAAATAAAGCAGATAGGAAATATAACATTTTAGCTATAGCATGCATACCTTACAGCGATGAAGTAAATTCATGATACAAATTATCTCTCCTGTACATATAGTGACCATTCTTTCATTATAGTCTCACTAATTTCTCTTACTTAATCTATAATAAAATATTACTCCTCAGGCATTTTTATTGCCACTAATTATATGAAAGAAATCCTTGTTAATTAATATTGACTGAATGACTGCTCTGGGTATGTAAGCTTATTTGAAATATTTTATTTATGAGTGCAAAATAATCAAGAAGCAGAAAATATTTGGAAAGAAACATGTAACCTTATGTGGCGGATTACCCAGAACACACATTAATTAGTCAGGAATAATGGTAAAAAAAAAATATGTGGCAGACAAAAGAAAAAACTATGTAAAAATGAAATTAGCAAATTGGACAATTACATCAACAGCAGTACAAAAACTAATCAACAAAATTATAAGGAATCACTTCTAAATAATTCCATAAAAACAGGAAATATTTTTGCAAATATATATCATTATGGGCAGAGAATGTTTTTCATTAACACATTTGTTCAGTGTAGTCAAGGTATAATAGAAGCACAACACGCTACTAAATGTTTTTCATGACCGTATGCAATACTTTATGGAAAAAGACGCTGTAATATTTGTATAACATTAAAGATAATAACACATGTTCCTCTAATTTTAATGAGGAAAAGATTTTCAGCATGCCCAAAATTTAGATCAAGGAAAAGCCTCTGGAATGGATGATATAACTAGTCAGGAAATGAAAACATAGAACTAAGGGTTTAGAGACAAAAACAACAGAACAAAATCACTTGAAAACAAACAGTATTAGGAAGCAAAAAAAAAAAAAAAACTACAGTATATATATATATATATATATATATATATGTGTGTGTGTGTGTGTGTGTGTGTGTGTGTATGTGTGTGTATCTCTAACGCTCTCTCTCTCTCTCTCTCTCTCTATATATATATATATATATGTGTGTGTGTGTGTGTGTGTGTGTGTGTGTGTATACAACACACGTTATACATACATAAATATATATATATGTATATATATGTATATATATATATATATATATATATATATATATATATATATATATACATATATATTTATCTACAAGTGTCTCATGAAAGAGTGAATATTCATAAGAGCAAACACTTTAGATCTATATTAGCAATCATTTAAAAAATTAAACTTTTTAATTTTTTTGCAGGGGGAAGCCCCGTACACCCCCCCTGCTAATTATATATACTAACTCCAAGATCACACAACAGTGGGGTAAGCACAAATTCCCTTATCCAGCTGTAGCATGATTCCATAAGAAAGACTGCAGGCAGAAACACCAGCAGAAACTCCAATGCAAAAATGATCAGTCACATGAGTATTCACTTTTTTTTTCAGCAGTAAAGAGTGTTTGCTAATGCGATTGTTCACTCTTTCAGATTGTAGCCCATGCACACACACATAACAACTCTGAAGTCACACAGTCTGGTGAAAGGAAAAATCCCTGGGTTAGTGTAACCCCACTCTTGTTGGGGAAAAGCCAACATTCACACACTTATCGCTGAGATGTGAGTCGATCATTAGTGTAGTGATGACAAACATGTTACCCAAGTTATCATTGCTGATCTTCACCACATTTGTAAAACATTATCAAATTTCAGAAGGTTAAAAAAATGTCCTGTTTAAACAAAAATATATGGCCAAAAGGTCTAAATCAGATCTCAGCTATAACTAACTGGTGTGTATTTTACCTAATACTGGTAAAGATGTGGATGTGGATGTTTTGAAACATTTATTGGAATTATATGTTCTGACTTGTCAACAGTACTTCTTTAACAATATATAATAGCTCCAGTAAAGCATAGCATTGGTACAAATGTGGTGTACTTAGATTTTCATCAACGTTTGATAGCGTAGTGTGTTCATTTTTATCTGAAATCTGCAAATTCTGATCTCTCAACACAGTTGCAGCCATAGAAAGTATTATACTTATTAACACAAGGAAACTATTCTTAATTGCTTTGGGGCAGTAATTGTACATTATGTGCAGAATATAGATGGATATGAAATAGAACACGTCAAAGTATTTAAAGTTTTAGGTGCAATGGCTGATAAAATGTATTTGTATGAACATATTAACTTCATTATTAAGGAATGTCATACAACTATTGTATACATAAGAAGGTTCATTAAATTCCATAAAGCAATGTATTAAAAACTATATTTGCTTATTTAATTAGACCAACATAAGAATATTGTATGATGCTTTGGGACCTACTTGCAAAGAACTGATAGCAGAAATTAGAATGTTTACAGTGCAAGTTTATTAAAAGTTTAATAATTTAATAGGAGTATCTGCACTACAGTAAAAGATTGCAATTAGTAAGTTTTTTGTCCAGATCATATAGACAATGAACAAGAGACTTGCTGTAAGTCTATAAATCTCCAATAAGTTTGTTTTTATATGAATGTCTTAGACTAAAGGAAGGTGAGAGGTCTGGATTTTCTAGATTGCATAGAACCTTCTATACAAATAGAACTATCCTAACTGGTTCATAGAAAAGGTGGGAAATTAAAATGCACTCCTACAAGTACTTAAAGACAGTTGCAGTTTAAAAACCCTTTCATCTACTTAAAGACAATTGTAGTTCTAAAGCTTTAAAATGACCTTTGATGACTCCAATGGCAGCCAGTGCTATGACATCCACATGAGTTGGAAGGACAATTTAAAATCAGTACCTGATAGGCACCTAGGGTGGGTTTAGTATAACGGTAAAGGTCTTTAACTCATAGACACAATGCACTTGGTTTAATTCTGACCTCAGATTTTTGGTTAGACTTACAGTCATTCAGGTCAGTTAGCCTAGTGTTCACCTATAAACCCATTATTTTGTAGTCCACAGTAAATGTTATGTACAGTTTTACTTTGTAAATCATCTTTTAATTGTGCTAGAACAGGATAATGTCCTCATACTAACTTCTTAAGGAAAGTGCAATATGTATTCATTCATGTTTTCAGTACCATTCACTAATTATCTTAGCCTAAGCATGGAAAGGGTCCATATGGAACAGTGTTATATTCCAGGAAACAAATTTAAATCGATAAATTAGATGATGAAGCAATGTATTAAATTCATACATGGGTAATGCAGGGTTTATCTATGGCTAGTATTTTTTTTTTATTATCTTGAGAGCAAAGTGCAATGGATGAAAGGCAGCCATGGGTAATTCGGCATTATCCACATGTAAACATTATATGTGGCTACTATGCAATGAGATTATTTAATAAAAGTCTTACCTTTTTATATAATGTCATTTTATAACAGAACTTTATTTCTCTTGTGTCACCTCATATTGATTGGAATCCTGAGAAGGCTTATTGGTGTGTTGTACATGGGATAACCTATGGGAGGATGAGGAATGAATTCCTGAGTATCTTTAGTCCAAGGGTCAAAGCTACAAAGGTCAGAGCTCATCCACAGGAAATCATTATTGGCAAGCCCCCCCCCCCCCCCATGCTAAAAACAATTAAAATATGTTTTTTCCAGCATTTGTTTTTCCATGAATGGATTTCAAGGACTCTAATTTTTGGAGGGCTGAACTTTGTACATGCATAGCTGAAGTAAATCTGTGTTGGGGAGCTTGGATAGCAGAATTGGATTATTCTTGTGTGCTGTTTTATTATTCAGTAGATTTGATTATGTTTTGTATTGCACAGAATAGGCTATTTTTCATTTTTCTAGTGCATTCTTTTATGCGTATTTAGTCATTTAGTTTTAAATGTAGTAGGAAGATTGTTGAGAGACCACAGCAACCTGAGGAACAGGAAACATGATCTTACTTTAAATAAGTCTTATATATTTTTTCAACACGTTTATAGTTGTGTGAAAAACAATGGTGGATGTAATTTTTGTGTGTTTGTAGCAGCTCTGAAACAGTGATCACTGCAGCTACAGAAGCACTTTTTGGCAGTAATACAGGATTTTGGATCCAGACGTCTTCCCATGAGTAAAGCTTGATTTATTACCTGGATCACTTTTTGACCTGCTGACACTGTTTGTGTTTTTGAATATTAATGAACTTTCATTATACAATTATGGGTTTTGGTTATTCTCTCAGTGAGGTTTGAATAAAATGCTTTATAACTGTAAGTCAGTTCACTTATAAATCATTCTTGCTGCAGAATTACTTTCCTGCACAAAATGACAACGTTTACTTGCTGTACATGAAGAAATGTTGTCCCTTGAGAAACGTGTGACTCGTGTTCTAACTTTATACAGCCATGATTTCACTGAATCTATACTCAGTCGAACTGTACTATCACATAAATATCAGCTTGTATTAGACCAAGTCAACAGGCAATTTTTGTGTGTAAGGTAATACATGATTAATATAGGCTAAATCATAAAATGAATGCAATGTTTGCAATGTTAATTGTAACACATATTATTATTATTACCTGAAGTATTCATTTTAACCGTTGTTTTCATTATATCATCATTTAAATGTTGTATTTTACAGTCTACATGACTTTCATCCATTATTGTAGCATTAACGGTGCTGGTTATACTGTACATTCCATCTTCTGCCCTAGAAATATTAGGTTCTGGTAATACCTTCATATCATTGTCATTTATGGCCCATGTAAGGCTAATATTCTTAGGATAGAAACCTGATGAAGTACAGGTTAGTACAACTTTTCCATCTTTTTCTTTGCTGTATGTAATCACTGGAGCAGAAGGACTGGCTGAAAGAAGAAAAACAAGTGGATTAAAAAGAAAACTAAGATATTTATGTTCATCTGCCATGTAATGTTCTTCTGTTCCCCAAATGCTACTGTAACTAACACAAAGATAACTGCTTTAAACAAAAGTCATAACTCTTGGATCCACAATATTGCAGTTCAAATACCTTTATTCTTGTTGTACAATAATTGAAGTTAATACTCTTGACAAATTAAAACAAATTAATTTTGCTGTCAGTCTGCATTCCTTCATATTGCTGCCTACTACACTCTATAATAATTCATAAGGTTTTGAACTGTGACTACATGTGGTGTGACAACATGCATATTGCACTGAAAGTACAGAAAGTAAAATGATAACATCTGTGACAATTATGTCTGTTTTAATTTGAATAGTATTTTTCAGTTTTATATTTTGTCAAGCCCCTATAGTACAATTGCATTGCTGATATGCTTTTTTAATATATCAACATATTAAATTATTTTGTGTGTGTTGGGGGAAATGATTCATGCATGTGCACTAAAATGCTTTACAATATATGATGATGTCCTTCTAAAATATGCAACAAGTATACTAGCAAATTAATCTGGAACACATATTAAGAAAAGTAATAACACTGTTTAAGAAGTAACCCAAAAAGTAAACTGAGGACACTCAAGTGCAATAACCAGGAACCGGCAAAAGGTACTTGTGAAGAACCAGGCAAAGCAGAGCCAAGCGGAATTGTCACTTCTGTTCATAAACTTAAAAACACATAAACATTTAACTGATTGACCATGTTTTCATCCCAACAAGCCTTTATCAGGTGAGTACTAAATCCTACTAATATAGTTTAAATGCTTTTCCCATAATGCTTGATCAATTAATGAAAATTCCATTAATTACTGTTGATTACTAAATGAAAGCAAACTGAAATCATACAAATCTTCTTCTTCTTTCGGCTTTTTCCCGGTTAGGGGTCACCACAGCGGATCACCTTGTCCGCACATTGAATGGCAGTGGAGTTTTATGGTGTCGAGTTGCCAGCCCGGCGCCCAACCTTCCACAGAAGACACACTCACACGCACACCTAGGGCCAATTTAGAGTGTCCAATCCACCTGTAGCATGTCTTTGAGATGTGGGAGGAAACCGGAGCACCCGGAGGAAACCCACGCGACCACAGGGAGGACATGCAGACTCCGCACAGAAGGCACCCCAGCCGAGGATCGAACCGGAGAACCTCTTGCTGTGAGGCGGCAATGCTAACCACTGCACCACCGTGGCCGCCCTAAACTGAAATCATACAAATATATTACCTAAAACCACTAAAATACTTGTTAATGATATAAAAACATATAAAAAAACTGTTAAATGTGTAAAAACATTGTTAAAAGCTTTGTCAAACATACTGAAATGTTAAATCATTTAAAAAAGAAAGAAGAGAGATTGGCCTAATGGTCAAGGTCTTCACTACACAAAAATGAGGTCCAGGGTTTGACTTCCACAAGAGCAACCAATTAGTCCCACAAAAGCAGCCAGCCCAGAACAAATCCATAATCTATTACCCAGAAATCACAACAAATGTTTCTACATTAATTTGCACTGTTAAACACTAAGTGTACAAATATATAAACATCACAGGAGATAGCTCATTATAACCTCGCTGCCCTCAACTTTAAAACTGGGGCTAGGGAAACATTTTCATTCAAGCCAGGTGCTCTATTTGCTTCCAAAATAAGTTGCCAAAGTAATACTATGTATTCAATCTTTATTTCCTATGGCCCATCTCTAGGGTCTATGGGCACTTCTTCTATTACAAATAATGTAAACTTAGATAATCTACAACCAAGGGTATGTTTGTATAAGACATTTTTCTCTTCCTTAGATTTAATAGCTTAATAATGTTCATATATTCTCCTTATTAGCCTGCGCTCAGTCTTCCCTATATAAAATGCCTCACATTCATCACATAGGGCAATATATATTACTCCACCACTATTACAATCACTGTACTTCTTGCCCATAATGTGAGTATCCATACATTTAATATAAATTAACTCCTTATTTTTAATATAGGGACATTGGGCACAGGCTCCACACTTATAGGTGCCTACCTTTTTTCTGTTTTCCATACCAACTGTGGTCTCCTTTTGTTCAATAATGTCTTTGATACTGCATTCTTTTTCTAAATACAAATTTAAGAGGGGCCTTAAAAATACCTTCCAAGTCTGAAAGTTTAGCAAATCTGTTCCATTCTGTTTATAATATCTTTATAATCACAGAGTCTCCATTGAAATTAGTATATGTGCTTGTTTGCTTAATTCAAGGGCAAGCTGAATTGGTGAGCATTCAAAATGTCAAACATTAGGAAGGTCAAATGTGCATTTTACCAGAAAAGGTAAGTAGGGTTTGGGAAGGGTAAGAGTATTTATGCATTTGTTTGGGGGGTTAGAATAAGGGCTAGGTAAGGGTACAGCTTTAGTGTGTGTGTGTGTGTGTGTGTGTGTGTGTGTGTGTGTGTGTGTGTGTGTGTGTGTGTGTGTGTGTGTGTGTGTATATTTATCTCAGCCTGTCTTGTGGTATTGGTACTATTACAGAAAGGGTTTAGTTAAAGTAATACGCACAGTTAGAGTTTGTGGCAGGGTTAGGGTTATGATTAGGATTATAGGTGGGGTTAGCATGGATTACAAAAATGGTGAAGGGAACTGTGCTCTTTCTGTGAGCCAGTTTGTTATCAAGGAGGTTGCATACATATTTGAATTTAGATCGATCATTTTGTCTATAATGCCAGAGTTGGTATGGTAACAAAGGCATTGGCTAGCTCAGGATATGCCACATGTACCATTTGGCCTAATTGAAAGTCTTTGTTACATTTTCAAATACATTTTCTAGGTTAAAATAAATCAAAAATAACCCCCGAGCGTAGGATGTCACACCAGCAAAATATAGTATGAAGTAATCCAAGTAACAGCAGGTGCTGGTGTCAGGCGGCCACAAACCAAAACTGAAATGGTATGCACAAACCAGATGGTATAGTGAAAGGAAACCTTTCACTAAATCACTCTTAAACTGACAAAAAATTCACAAAAAAATTCCAAACGTCCAAGTAGAAATCACCACGCTAACTCTAGCAATGTGGAGCAGTAAATCCTTTAATCACAGTGAGCGCTTTCGCCATGCGGCTTCTTCAGACTGTTAACAATAATCAAAACTCAAACAGTTATCTTTATAACATGTCCCTTCACCCCATTGGTTAAAAACGTCATTACATATATTCAAACACTAAAACACAAGGCACTTGATCTTATACACAATGCAAACATATAAAGCAATCCGCTTCGTAATCAACCAAACGGTAAACACGGATACCAACTGAGCAACATTCCATTGATAGAAACACAGTACTTTAGGAAAATACAGTACTTTAGGAAAATAAATACATTAAATCCTAAATAAAAACATTTTAAAATATGCTACATGTTCCTTGTCACGTTACAACAACAGAATAACATTGTGACAGAACCCTTCAATATAGCTGCATAAGAATATATATACACACTATTTTCATATTAAAACTAACCTACGCTAAAACGCTAGACATGTGTGCAAAAAAGCAGACTTGTACTTACTGCTCTATAATAATTTAATCCTCAAAAACGTTAAAAATCCTTAAAACGCAACATATAATGCTGCTGCTTATGCTTATCCATGGCTACGCTATCAAAATGCTGAACCACGTGGTTCCTGACTGTGTCGTCAGCTTCAACTTAAAGGAGCATCGTTCTAGAGTAGAGCATTTGAAATCAGATACTGTGGTAAGGATCCACTTCAAACGGAAAGAATGTAAAACTGTGTGCATAAACATAACTGTTTTGATGTCTCCTATCTAGTAAATAAACAATCAAATAAAAATAATCAGTGCATGTTTATTAATGAGACAGTGAGCTTTATCCATCCCACGACTCAACGAAGTTATAATTTTCATACTAAAACCTCATGTGGAAGCTCCAATATTGTCTACATGGCGACTTGTGTAGCATGTCAAGCGTTCTATGTTGGTAAAACCAACAGGTCACTCAGAGAACGCATTAGGGAGCACATTTACCACATTAGGACAGCATCGATGGTAAATGCCCTGGCCAAACATCAGAAAGAGAGAGGGCCCAACCATTCATTTACATTCTTTGTCATCCAGAAGATCACACCGAATAAAAGAGGAGGTGATATTGTTAACTTCACCCTGGAGAATGAGATGAAATGGATCATTAGATTGAGGGCTGAGATGTACCCAGGACTCAATGATAAAGTACAGGTCAGACCCTTCCTTCGAAAAAGGAGATTATTTGTACCCAAACAATAGGATCTGTAGAACACCTCAACAGTGTGTTTACATCTGTCATCTACTTTGTACTCCCTCAGCACGTATCCTACACTCTCTCTCTTGCAAAGGAGTTTATTAGCACCTTTATTGAAGGCATTATTGAACACCGGTGAGTGTTCATACCCGTCCTGCACTCTGTCCCCTAGCACATTGCACCCTCAGTTTCCTTTCCTATTTTTTCCACCGGATCCACATCTCCATGTTCATACCCATTCTGCACTCTGCACTTCAGCTTAGTTCTATACCCGGACAATGGGTTTACCACATCCAGGAATCTGTTGTATAGTTAGACGTGGTATTACAGTGTTTTACATTATTGTTGCCGGTACACGATATGTCCAAGTGTTAAAAGTGCGAAGTTAAGCAGACCTTAGACATGTCATTATCTGCAGCGCATGTGCACACTAACATTTAGCGTATACAGAGCAGGTAGGCTGTATTAGTTTCAATGGGAACGGATGCATACACTATACATTCCGCTCCAGCCCTAGTTTGCCCTGTTTCAGTCTTTTGGAAGCAATGCATTTGGATGCTTCACGCATACCTCCAGGAGATCTTTCATGTATCAACTGTCTGCTTTCTGGGTAAGATTATTTAGTACGAGGCATTCAAAATAGTTCCATTTCTTATTGTTTATTATTTTTATTTGATTGTTTATTTACTAGATAGGAGACATTAAAACAGTTATGCTTATGCACACAGTTTTACATTATTTCCGTTTGAAGTGGATCCTTACCATAGGATCCGGTTTCAAATGCTCTACTCCAGAGCGATGCCCCTTTAAGTTTAAGCTGACGACACAGTCAGGAACTACGTGGTTCAGTGTTTTGATAGCGTAGCCATGGATAAGCATAAGCAGCAGCATTACTTGTTGCGTTTTAAGGATTTTTAACGTTTTTGAGGAATAAATTATTATAGAGCAGTAAGTACAAGTCTGCTTTTTGCACACATGCCTAGCGTTTTAAGCGTAGGTTAGTTTTAATATGAAAATAGTGTGTATATATATTCTTATGCAGCTATATTGAAGGGTTCTGTCACAATGTTTTTCTGTTGTTGTAACGTGACAAGGAACATGTAGCATATTTTAAAATGTTTTTATTTAGGATTTAATGTATTTATTTTCCTAAAGTACTGTATTTTCCTAAAGTACTGTGTTTCTATCAATGGAATGTTGCTTAGTTGGTATCCGTGTTTACCGTTTGGTGGATTACGAAGCGGATTGCTCTATATGTTTGCATTGTGTATAAGATCAAGTGCCTTGTGTTTTAGTGTTTGAATATATGTAATGACGTTTTTAACCAATGGGGTGAAGGGACATGTTATAAAGATAACTGTTTGAGTTTTGATTATTGTTAACAGTCTGAAGAAGCCGCATGGCGAAAGCGCTCACTGTGATTAAAGGATTTACTGCTCCACATTGCTAGAGTTAGCGTGGTGATTTCTACTTGGACGTTTGGAATTTTTTGTGAATTTTTTGTCAGTTTAAGAGTGATTTAGTGAAAGGTTTCCTTTCACTATACCATCTGGTTTGTGCATACCATTTCAGTTTTGGTTTGTGGCCGCCTGACACCAGCACCTGCTGTTACTTGGACATTTTCTAGGTTATTCAAGTAGAATCTACACTCCAGAAACTTAAAATGGTTTACACTGAGAGAGTTTAAGTTGATGATATTCTTGTTTGTGAAGTCTGTAATGAAGTATTTCTTAGTCTTGCAGGCATATCTGCTAAGCCTTATCAGTCTACAGTTGGCAGGACTGATGGTGGGACATTGTTGCGAAGAGGGACAATCACAGTTATTCTTCACTCCTCTAGCATGAATTTGTTTAAGAGGCCAAGGCATTGATGCAGGAATGGGTATGAGAGACAAAGTTTCATACTAACAGGGGCTCATCCTAGCACATTTAAACTATCTACAGAACTTTTTTCCTCCATTTAGGCCTTTAAAACTACTTCTTTGGTGATACTGGGGAATGCAGACAATATTTCATTGAACAGGGAGCAGTGGGTAGAGAGGGGAAGAAATTTGAATGAAATGTAATTGGTAATACATTTTCAAAATTCTAATGATTTGCCAACAAGTTATGTTTCAGCTCAGTGCAATGCTGGGTATTGTTTGTTTCTAACACCAACAAAAAAGGATTTATGGTTGTCCTTGCCCATTGTGGTAATTTTTGGTTCATACGTAGCCTTGGTGGGATTTATTTTATTTCTAAGGTTTTAATTTGTTTTAATGGGTTCAGTTTAGGATGAGAGGCTTTCAGTTTGTTCCTAATGTTAGGGGGTATTTTTCTTTGTTACATTTTTATAGCAAGTGTCCACAAGGGGGTTTTACTTCTAAATTTGATATTGTATTAAAACCAATGGTGTGATCCAGATGCAGTTTTAGTCACCACTGATGTCAATAATTTAGTTTCTGTCATGCCCACGATATAGGTCTCCATTGGTTTGAACAACATTAAACATACTCAACTTGACAATGATGGTATTTTTGTAATGGTTAGCCTCATGTTAATTGTGCTCAAGAACAATCATTTGTACTTTGAAGGCCAATATTTCAAAGAGACCACATGGATAGCCATGGGTGAACCATGTGCCCCTATATTTGCAAATGATGTTGTGGCAGAATGGGAAGAAAGTTATCTATTTCCCTGTGTTTAAGCCAAGAGTTGGTGTATGTACACCATATTTTTGAATGAGATATTTTTATTATGGAATGACACTGAGGAAAAGCTCCATGAATTCTTTGCATATATCAGTAATACGGTTGAATTTTTGTCCTTTTCCTATACTTTCCATCAGGATAGTACAGCATTCTTGGATGTACATATCAGTCATTTTTGTATCTAACATCTATTGTAAACCAATATTTCCCAACTCTTACATCCATTTTACCAGCTGGCATCCTCACTATCAAAATAAATCAGAACTCAAGGGCCAGCTGGTTTGTTTAGCTAGAATGGTGTCTGATAATGATGTGTTCCTTTTAGAATGTGGTAGGTTAATGGATATGTTTTTAGCTAGGGGTTATCCAGAAGAATTTTTAATGGATATCAGAAAGGAAGTGGTGAGTAAGAGAGAATTAGGGATATATACTCCTATTTTAAATCATGCTAATAAAACTTTGGAAGTTCCTAAGGAAAAGGATAAAAATATGATTGATAGGACCTCTTTTATTTTTGCTTATAGTTTAGACACCCCAGCCATTGTTGAAATTATTAGTAAGAACTGGAGACTATTTTAAGTGAAGTGAATTTTTAGGTAGGTTAGGAATAAAACCTGTGTTTGTATATAAAAAAAGACAACATTTTTAAGTATCTGTGAGAAAATAGTGTGGGGGGGTGGTTAAAGAAGGGATTCAAGCAAGTGTGTGTGTGTGTGTGTGTGTGTGTGTGTGTGTGTGTGTGTGTGTGTGTGTGTGTGTGTGTGTGTGTGTGTGTATGTATGGGATCCGGACACAAGTTCGACTAGCATATCTCCAAATCACAAAACATCAAACACATACACGAAAACGTTTAACATCGACAAGTGCTTCCGTGTATGTGTGCCTGTTTCGTAGACTAGACTACAGTGTGGGTAAGGGAAAATTGCCTTTTCCCCACTGTAGTGCAATCTCGGAGTGAGAATAATAAAGTTGGGGGGGTGGGGTGAAGACCTCCTGCAGAAACCTAGATTTTTTTTTTGAACTACAGATACATGGAAGCGCTTTTTGATGTTAAGCGCTTTTGTATATGTGTGTTCGATGTTTTGTGATTCAGACATATGCTAGTCGAGCATGTATCCTAGACCCATATATATATATATATATATATATATATATATATATATATATATATATATATCTCTATGGTTTAACTACTAAATATCGAAATTCCACAATCCCGAGATTCTGAATACAGATGCCCAGAATCTCAAGATTGCAGAATCTTGAAAAAAAAAAACTACAACACAAAACCAACAGTAATAACGTTTATGCAAGGGGACAAGCCCCCTGCATCCCCCACACCACCTCAAACTTAAATATACCATCTCTGAGGTCATACTGCAGTGGAGAGAATAGCAAAGTTCCCATTCTGCACTGTACGGTAATCGCCATTCACTGTTTTCTAGATTCCACAATCTCGAGATTCTGGGCATCGGTATTCAGAGTCTTGGGATTGTGGAATTTTGATATTTAGTAGTGAACCTATATATATAAATATATATATATATATATATATATATATATATATATATATATATATATATATATAGATAGATAGATATAGATATGGGGGTCTACTTCTGTTTCTCGGAGACACACTTTCTCGACAAACAGAAGATCGAACCCATTTAAGTGAAAGTGCACTACGTCGAAAGTGCACTTTCACAAAAGCCATTTCTCTGGAGCACATTACAGTGAGGATAAAGAAATATATCCTTTTCCACACTGTAGTGCGATCTCAGAGTTAGTATATTTAAGTAGGATGCCTCCCATATGAAGGGTGCAGGGGGGCTTGCCACCCCCTGCAAAATACTGTTTAAAGTAGTTTTTCTTTTTTTTCCGGTTGAGAGAACCGTTTTTTTGCAAAAGTCCACTTTCGATGTAGTGCAATTTCGCTTAAGTGAGTTTTGGTGTTTCTTGTTTGAGATTGTAAAATTTCATTCAAGAAACATAGACCTATATATATATATATATATATATATATATATATATATATTGGTGGGGGGGCACTATCTTCATTCGAGATGTAAAATATGGGCTAAAGCTTGTTTTAACTGCATATCCAAGAATGTGGTACATATAGGTAAAACCTCCAGGATGTTGAGGGATCGAATGTATGGGCATTCACTAGATATTAAAAAAAGGAAAGCCAACTAATGCACTGCATAGGCACATTGCAATGAATGCAACTCACAAGTTTCATTTTTTTGTACTTGACCATGTCAACAAGGATCCCCAGGGGAAAATCACAGATGAACATCTCAATTATAAGGAATTACAGTGGCAGATAAGATTAAATACCACTGTATACCCTAGTTTTAATGAATCTGCCACTTTGTGCCCCATTTTAAAATAAGACATTATGAAGTTAAATAAGGTAATACTTTCTATGAATGTCATTATTTGGATTTATTTGGATTTAATTGTTTTAAATGCAGAATGCATAGTCGTGATAGGGTTTGTCTTCTATGATTGTTTTTTTAATTATATAAATTAGTATTGATGTTTAATTATTTAGTTCTGATAAAGTTCCATTTAATAGGAACACATGCACTTAACTGAGATATTGATTTATTAAAGCTTTGCTAATGGTCGAGCCTGGTTTTTAATTTTATTTTTGTCCTCTGGATCCAATCTTCTACTTGTGTTTGTGGTTCATGGTTTGTTGAACCTCTTATATCCTTCCCCCTGAGAGGCACCTCACAGTTAATGCTTCCTTGCTCAGCTTAGTGACTGGTGCATCTGTGTATCTCAGTATGATATCACTTATAACTGCAACATTTCCTAGTGAAATAGCTAGCCAGTCAGGCCTTAGGGGCTCAAAGGCACCACACTGTTTACCCATCTTAGCAGTGTTTGAGCCAGATAATATTGTATGTGCAGGTGGTGAACATTCTTTGTGCTGCAGAGAGAACTGTGTGTCAGTCTTATACCTTGGATACTTTTGAGGCTTGTAAAGAAACTTTTAAGTACCCCAGCATAATGAGGCTTAATTTTTGGTGAATCACATGGTGGTCTGGAGTGCCAACAGAGTGGATGCTGACAATCTAGTGGGCACTGACAATGTATGTGGATGAGAATCTAGCCTCCAGATTGAGTACATATTTACACCACTCAAATGTAGAATCAGTGTGGAGCAGAAGCAGGTGGCAGACCCTGCACTACCTCAAGACACCTAATTGTAATCAGCTGGAAAATGATGATATAAGGGCAAATCATAGTTCCACTTTGTCCAGAAGCTAGTATTAGTAAGTTTGAAGGCTGTTTTGAAGTTTTTACCTAACACTAACACATAATATAAACAATTCATAGTAGCAGAGGATCTGTAATTCATTTAGAGTACCTAGTGGGGTTGGGGTCCAATTTCAGTCTCCTTAGTTGAAAAAAGGTAGCAGAGGGGTTTGCAATGCCCAGCAGGGATATCCAGTTGAAAGATGGAATATGGTTGGCCTTTACTAGGCCACACATTCAGCAAAGTAATCAGCACAGAAGCAGTAAATATGAAAAGTAAAGTGGTTTGAGATGTAAAAATGTAGAAATAATCCATTCCCTGGTGTTGGGGAATGTGCTAGAGGCCAAATTGAGTAAAGTGACTAAAACAGGGAACACAAGGGCTGCAGTCTGTATTCACCTCAGTTGCCTTGCATCTATGGATTGCACTGCTCCCACCACTGTGCAATGTGCAGCTCAGTGCAGCCTAGTTACCTGATGAGTAGAGAAACTCAGGTAACAGTGATTTACAAAGCAAGGAAAGCTCATCAGTAAAACAGTAACAGCATAGTTTGTACTCAGGGATTGGAACTTTGCCGAGGATACAACCAAGTTCCTTTCTCTCACAATGTAACTCAACAGCACTTAATGTATTGTTAAATGCACAGCAACACCTCTTGCAGTTAGAAAAATGATAAACAGTTAAATTAACTCACTTCCATGGTGGTTGAGGAATCAATAATTGGTTAAAGCTAATAGCCAGCAATCACAGAACTTTTCCTCAGCTCTGTGTAGCTCAGTGAAGTAGAGCTCAGAGCCCTGGGGAAAATGCTCGCATGACAGCAATTTCAACAGCAAACATAGCTAGTCAGGCAATTAATAACAACTTAGTTTCTACTCGTGTGTAGCGGGATATTGACAACACACAGCTAAGTTACTTCCTCTCATAAATCAAACCAACATTACTTAACAGTTAGATAAAAGAGTCAGTGAAGAAAGTAACTAACTTCACTAGTGGTTAAGGGATCCACAGTTTGGCTAAATCTAGGTGAAAGTAATCACAGTAGTATACCTTGCTTGCATATCCCTTTATTCAGATAATTGGGAGTCACATTTATCAAAAGTGTGACCCAGGCTGGAGTCTTTAGGATAGGCAAGACTTACAGTTAATACTGTCAATAATAAAATTTCCATAATAAAAAACAGATAACTAGAGGGTGTGATTAGGAGGCTGGTAATTAAATCATAAAAGGCAAAACTGAAGCTGAAAATTGGCTTACATTCAAGTCAATGAATCAGCTACAATACTATGTCATCAAGGTATACTGCTAGGTACAAAGTTTGAGGTTTCAGAACTTTGTCAGTGAAAACTTTGAGTACCTCATCTACACAGCTGACATTGGTCCCTATGTGTACTGTATATTCTCTCTGTCATTCATTAATTATATACACAGACTACTTTTTTATGTATGTAGTATATAAACTAGACCTTCTGCATGTATTTGTAAATAACCTTTACTACATATGCCTGTGTATATTTATATTACAAAATTAATTGTACAAGCTTACCTATTTATAGGTCTATCAGATCCAAGAAAAACTTTGACCCATCTAAATTTCAACTTGAACTCAAATCATGTAACTGGACAAAACTAAAGTTCCTTCCCCTTGATGAGGCAGTGTCATCATTTAACAATTCATTCCTTACTATACTTGACTCGCATGCCCCTAAACGCTCAACAAGAATTAAAACTCAACTAGCACCCTGGCTAACAACAGACACCAAAACCAAAATAACAACTAGAGACAAAGCGTGGGAAAAATGGCGCACTACCAAACTACCCCTAAATCGTATCAAATTCCAACAACTTAGAAATGAGACTAAAAAAGCCATCATACTAGATAAGAAAAATTACTTCTACAATCTGCAACATAAACATCAGAATAACCCTCAAAAGTACTGGGCAGGCATAAATAAACGTCTCCAACCAGGCAAATCCACTACCCCAGGAACATTATCTGACAAGAGCCAAGAAGATATAGCCAATTCATTCAATACTTTCTTCACAGAAACCATCCAGTCATTAGCTAACCAACTTTCTCCTCCCCACACTTCTATAAACACTATACCCGACTCACCACTCTCTTTTAACTTCCAGCCAGTGTCCACATCCTTTATCAGATCCCTTTTGAAAAAACTGAAGCCAACCACCCTTTCAGCCGATCTTCTGCCGGCTGAATACCTGCAAATTGCTGCAGATGTCGTAGCCTACCCTATCTCAATCCTAAATAACAGAACCATAACCGAGGCCTCAATCCCCTCAATTTGGAAAATATCCTATGTTATTCCACTCCACAAAGGAGGTTCATCCACACAACTATCCAACTATAGACCTATAGCCATACTATCACCACTTGCCAAAATTATGGAAAAGTGCATGCACAACCAACTAATGCTCTATCTAACCCAAAATAAACTACTCACAGACTCTCAACATGGATTCAGACCCCATCATAGTACAACCACTGCCCTCCTCTCTTTTACTGAAAACATTAATCTTAACCGAATAATAAAAAATATCCTCTGCTCTCTTCCTGGACCTATCGAAGCCTTCGATATGGTAAACCATCAGTTACTTCTATATACTTTAAAAACCCTGCATCTAGATACTCCAGCCCTTGACTGGTTTCAAGCTTACCTCACTGGGAGACAACAAGCAGTAATGTGGCAAAACAAGCTCTCCTGCCTACTACCAAATACCATAGGAGTTCCTCAAGGTTCCATATTAGGACCGCTCCTCTTTTCAGTCTTCATAAACGACATCCAAACAGTCATCCCTGAAGCCACCTGCATTCAATATGCAGATGACTCAACTATAATATGTTCCAATGCCTCTCTTGCAAATCTACTAACTACCACCCAACATAGCTTCACCAAAGTCGAAAACTGGCTTGCCAACCATCTCCTGATCTTAAATCCAAACAAAACCAAGTTACTTCTTTTCTACCCAACCAATAGATCTCCGACTGAAAACTTCACTATAAAATCCAATAATGGGACCATCATCTCCCCAGACACCTATACAAAGCTATTAGGAGTAAACATTGACAATAAACTCAGATTTGATATACATATCAACCAAGCTATTAAGTCAGTCAACAAGAAACTTGGGACCCTATATAGAATTAAAGCCTTCCTTACCCCAAATGCCAGGGCAGCCACAGCCCGTTCACACCTTCGCTCTACCCTACTATATGCCTCTCCTGTCCTCACTCACTTTAACAAATCTGATCTGGCCAAGCTCTCATCCTGCTATAATCACATTGCCAGGTTCGTTACAGGCCTGCCCTACAGAACACACCACTGTACTAACCTGAAAAAGCTTGGATGGATAGAATTACCACACCTTCTTCACCAGTCCCAACTCATAGAGGCCTTCAAAATCCTTAAACAACCTGAGAATACCCCAGCACTAAAAAACGTAATGACTCCCTACTCCAATCTAAGCTGCCTTCGCTCAGAAAACAGACTCCTTGTCCAAACAACTAAATCTCTCAACCTAGGTGGTGACGCGCTATTTGCCAACACCACTGGTAAAATATGGAACTCTCTCCCAAATAACATCACTCTTGCAACTTCTCTAAGTCAATTCAAAAATAGTCTAAAACTCCACTTCAAGTCACACTGGCTATGTCCTTGCTCAAACCCAGACTAGCTCTGTGCCATTAACTAAAACATAAACAACTAGCTAAGATGATAAGTACTTTGTATACTGTGATAAAGAAATATGTATCCTGTCTAACTCTATGTCATTATACTGCCTACTGTCCTTGCTAATATGTTATTAATGTTACATTTGTAGTAATCTCAGAAATAGTAATGGCAGTCTTGTACTTGTATGTAAATAGCCTATGTTTTTGTTAAGTTCTTTCAGCTCATTTACTGTACCTAATTATCAATGTAACTCTGTTGGAGCTTTTCTCCCCGGGCCTCTGCTGAAAAGGGACATGTATCCAGTCGGACCATCCCGGTTAACAAATGTAAAATAAATATAAAATAAATATTACATAGTTATATAGCTGTATATTACTATTCTGTTGTATTTGCCAGTCTACCTGCCTAGTTATACAACAGAAAGTAACTAAATGCTATCATCTTATGCTAGCAACCAGTGTTGGTTGTGCTTAACTTTACTAAAACTTTTGTTTTGTACACTAATGGAGATGAAGTCAGATTAGGAGCTGTGCCACATTGCGCTAAAGGGTGAGTGCGTGTCACTATTGAGTAGACATTAACTTCTTTGCAATATTACTTTGCAGGATGCAGCATCACTCTAGTAATATATTGTGTACCTCTACAATGGTTATACAATCAATGGGTTGTTATATGAGGTTGGGGGGCAGGTTTTGCTGCTACTGCCAGTTTTGTTTTACCATAAGATGCAAACCTAACAATAGCTATATGAATGCAGATGGGTTATTCTGGTCCTGTAACCATGCTATTCAGTATAAAACTGCATATTTTGTGCTAGGTTTGGGAGATATTACTGTCCATAGGAGCTATTTCAGAAATCAGAAATGCTGCTTTGAGGTGTTAGATACACACCAGACATTATGGCAGAAATTAATAGTAATGATTATTGACAACACATTACAGTTGTAGGCACATGCAAATGTGAACCACCTTAAAAAGCGTAATCAAAAGATGTGCTGAAAATACAGACTGTTACAGATGTTGCCTTATTATATAAATGATTCCATGATAAAGCATGCAGTTCTTGTTGGACCTGAATATAAGAAGCTCTGGAATATTGGGAACCTACCTTTGGATTTATTTATTGAGCACAATGAAAATTAGAACCCACAGACCCCAAACCTCAAGTCATTGTCAAGTGCAGAAAATACAGCTACAAATCAAATGGATACTTACACAGAGCATACTGCCATAGTATATATTATACTAATGAATATATATTAATTGCAAAAGCTGTAGAAGCTTACTTAGTCTTCAGAAGATATATTACTGAAATGGATATCACTATTTTGCCATAGGAAATATCACATTCATGCTTATCTGTTGGCTTTATTCAGGTAATATGTCTCCCTATGGCCAAACTAGTTGTGGCTATAATTTTGGCTACAGTAAATTGAATAGGAAGATAACATATAATCTGTGCTTAATGTGCCAGAGGTAAATTGTAGCTGCTGGTGATCATGTTTAACAGTCTAGAAATTTCTTCCCACCAAGGTACTATCCTGGAGCAAGGCCATCAAATATTTTGCCAATTCCCCAAAATTATACCAACAGTTTTTATTTTAATAAAATCAGCTTATCTTATGGGGAGTCCAGTATAAATGGAATAAGATCTTCCTTTGAATCACTACATTCCTCGATGAACTAAAATATAATCTACAATTACCCCACAATTTTAAAAAAAATTGCAGGGAAAAGGAAATACCTGAATTTGTACTCCATTTTGAGAAAGTTTAAAATATACATTCATAATTGGAAAGTCAGAAAAAATGTAATTATTCTTGCTAGGGACCTCCTTTCCTGAGAAACTGAATGTTGAAATCAAAGCAGACAGGTCTAACAAAAGAAGTTATGTCTTACCATAACGTTCCATCTGTGTTGTCAGTCTCCACTAATCCTTAAATGTGAGCTCGGTTCTCAGCCTCGGAACTGACTCGGCTGTTTTCTTCAGCTCACGCCTTCCAAACTCTCGAACTAGGCTCTAACCATGATGCTCCTCTCTAAATTACCTCAGATCGAGTTTGCCTAAATTAGTGGCAGACAAATAGTAAATAAGAAGACACCAAATATGTGTCCCTATTATGAAGCCAGTGCTGGGAGAATTCGATCTACTAGGAGTCTCAGACTGGGGGAAGGAGGAAGAGAATGCCAAGGATTAGTGAAAATCAA
The DNA here is from genome assembly GCF_019279795.1 of Protopterus annectens. Classification (NCBI taxonomy): domain Eukaryota; kingdom Metazoa; phylum Chordata; order Ceratodontiformes; family Protopteridae; genus Protopterus; species Protopterus annectens. Next base: position 1,851,099,900 of record NC_056743.1, on the reverse strand, counting down.
CAACACAGACAGAACGTTATAGTAAGACATAACTTCTTTATCTGTTGTCAATCTTCACATAATCCTTGACTGTAGGACAGAGTCCCCAGCTACCTGAGTCTTGGGAGGTCTCACAGAAGAATGTTCTAAAGCACCATTGAACCGAATGATGCTCGTCCCCTAGAGACCTGATCCAGTTTGTAATGAATGATAACGGTAGGAGGTGTAGACCATGTGGCTGCTGCACAAGTGTCATCTAAAGAAGCCCTGGCATGAAAAACTGCAGAAGTTGCCACAGCTCAAGTTGAGTGGGCTTTCACTGGATGTGGAAGGTGAAGTCTTTTTGAATGATAGATAACGTAATACAATCTCTGAGCCATTTAGCTAAGGTGACAGTGGTAACTGGGTTACCTAAAGAAAGTGAGGAAAGGGTAACAAATAGTTGGTCAGATTTTCTGCAATCCTTTGTTCTGTGAAGGTAAAATCTTAGTTGTCTGCGGATGTCTAATAAATGTAGGGAATACACCCCTTTATTGGAGAAATTAGGAAAAAAGAGTGGTAGTTGCAGTGTTTGATTGATATTAGATTCTGAGACTACCTTCGGTAAAAAAGATGGATTAGTCCTGAGGGAGACCCTGTCTTTATGTAATATTACGTAGGGTGATTTGCAGCACAAGGCCTGCATTTCAGATACTCTTCTGGCAGATGTGATAGCCACCAAGAATAAACTTTTCCAAGTCAAAAACTTTAAGTCATACGTAGCTGAAGGTTCAAAAGGGGAAGGACTAAGGGACTGAAGAACTAGTGTTAGATCCCATGGGGCAATGGGATTTTAAAAGGAGGTCTTAACATTTTGGCTGCCTTTAAGAAGGATTTACAAAGTTTATGTGACATCAGGGATGACTCTTCAGAACCCATATGGAAATTAGAAATTGCAGCTAGATGAACTTTAATCGTAGTTGCAGAAAAAACGGTTTGATAAAGGTTAGCTAAAAAGTCCAAAACTTTATGAACAAAGATCATATAAGGGTCAAGTTAATTTTTGAGAGCCTATCTTGCATATTTTCCCATCTACTTTGATACTGTTTTCTAGTAGAAAGTTTATGATGGGCCACAATGATTTGGTGGACTGGAGAGGAAAGGGAAAAATGCCTGGCAATCATGGGAATTGGAGAAGCCATGCAGTGAGCTTGAGATGATGGAGATTGGGATGAACTATTCCCTCTGGATAAGACAGCAGATCTAGAGCTGGGTCCAACATCCATGGTTTCTGGAGAAGGTGAGGCCAAAGGAAGGGGAACCAAACTTGTCAAGGCCTAAATGGGGCAATGAGGATTATATTGTTCTCCGACCTTTTGGCTTTCTTTAGAAACTGGGATATCAGAGGGGCTGGGGGAAAGGCGCAGAGAAGACCAGGAAGCTGATTGTGTTGAAGACCATCTCTGAGTGACTCCCCTGGAGGGGGAATTAGGGCAAAGTAATTGCTGCACTTGTTGTTTAGAGGGGATGCAAACAGATCGCTGCAAGGTGCCAAAAAATCTCCTTCGTCACCACAGGATTGAGAGACCACTCGTGAGGCATTTGAATAGTCCCGCTCTGCTTGTCCACAATAATGCTGGAGGTCCCTGGAATGTACATCACTGTGAGAAAGTGTTTGGAAGAAATTGCCCATAGCCAAACTTTGAGGGATTTTCAATAAAGTGGTAAGATTTGGTACCTCCTTGTTTGTTGATGTACCAAACTACCGACATGTTGTCCATCTGAAATGCTACTTTTCCTATAGGAAGGGCATCCTAAAATATTTCCAGCACTAAGAGCACTGCTCTCATCTCTAGGATACTGATGTGCAAACTGGCCTCCATCTGTGACCAAGTGCCTTGAATTGTCTTTCCCAGATAATGCCCCCCACTCCATCTGGAAGGCATCTATGGTCAATATGTTTTGGGACTGAGGAAGAATAATTGGATGACCCAAAAGAATGTCATTGGAATGGAGCCACCATGACAGGTCTTGTTTGCAGCGACTGGTAATCAAGAGGTGTGACACTGGCTGATCTATCAGAGACCACTGAGAGGCTAGCAGCCATTGTAGGATTCACATGTGATATCTGGCTAAAGGAATGAGAGTGATTGAGGCTGTCATCGAGCCCAATGCTTGTAGGACCAATCTGGCTGGAACACTTTTGTTCTGTTTAATTTGACTGACCTGAAATCTGATCCTTTGTAGTCTTTCTAATGAGAGAGATGCAAGACCTGTGACTGTATCTAACAAGGCTCCAATGAATTCCAGCTGTTGTGAATGTGGTCAGTTTGATTATTTATAATTTACTGAGATGCTTAGAGATGTAAAAAGATGTGAGGTGTAATTTTTTGCCTGTTCTATCCAATGCCTGGTGCTAGCAGTAAGGAGTCAGTCATCAAGGTATGGAAAGACTCAAAATCCCTGCGGCCTGAGATGAGCTGCTAGCTCCGTCATGCATTTGGTGAACACCCTGGGGCTGAGGTGAGTCCAAATGGCAGTGCTCTGAAACGGAAATGACTGGCTCCCAGCCAGAAGCGCAAGAATCTCCTGGACAGTTTGTCCATTTTTATAGGTTCATAGGTGTCTATCGGCTAATGATTACAAGGGCCTCTTGAAGCCAAGCCACGCATTCCAAATCTCTGACAAGTTCTGATACCCTTGATAAGTGTAAGCATGGGTATGGGAGATGAACCATTTACAGGTTACCTGTTTGCATCAGAGACAAAGATGCCAAGCCAGGGATGAATTTGCGATTTCCCATCCAATTGTCTAAGTTATACTTGAATGAGGATAGGGAGGAACTCTGCTTCACATGGATGTAGAGCCTATTCCATAGACAGGGTAGTCTTTGGGATACATACCTATGTCTCCACCAGGTCCTATTTATATCACAGGCAAGGTTTAAGTCTTCAGAATGGGCAATTCTGGTGCTGTTTCTTTTGTGGATATGCAGAAGGTCAATCAGAGTGGGGTCTGACATCTGGCAATGCCCTGTATGCCAGGCTTAAATCTCACCCCAAAATCCAGTAGGAGAAAACATACAGGAATAGGGTCTTGACCCAGTCTGTATAGGACATATTACTTACATCCTGTATTCGTTTAGTGAGGAACCTCTGTGGACGTTCAATTGTTGGATATGCCTAGTTAGGTACATACCAAAGGGGGCATTGTACTCAATGATATGTCTGATGAATGCAGAACACAGTGGAATAATGACCTCCTTGGACTTAGATGCCATATCGTTGTTTATAAGTTGTGCAACATAGAATGATTTCCTCACCACTGTAGACACATCATGATCAAAGGCTAGATTACTATCTATGTGTGTCCCTAAGTCCCTGAATACTGGGTCAGATCTAAGGGGTGTGTTGTCAATATTTGCTTTATTTTATTTTTATTTTTACATTTGTTGACCCGGCTATTCTAGCTGGATACATGTCCATTTTTAGTAGAGACCCGGGGAGAAAAGCTCCACTATGAGCACAAGTAACAAACAGTACAGTACTAATGTAGACAAGAATAACACGATTTTGCATAACAGAGTAGAACTAAATATACTTTACAACCATTTGCAAGCTATAGTTTCAAGTATTTTAAGGTAGAGACATAGAGACATGTTTATACAGTAGAGAGCTTGCAAGTAAGTTTAGGCTCTGCAGCAGATTCAGGGAAGAGCAATGTTAGTAGTGACTTTAGCAGGCCGAAAAGAAAATACCAGTTGTAGTAATATAATTTACAAGTATTAACAAGCTCTAGGTCATTATTTCTCTAAGTTAAAGACAAGTTTATACAGCAGACAGCTTACCAAGCACATTTTAGCTTGGCAGCAGATTCAAGGAAAGGGAACAGTTAGTAGTAACATTAGTAGACCGAACAGTAAAAATTCTCAGAGGTTAATAAGAGGTATACAAAAGGCATTTAAAAGAATGGTAGACATAAAAATGAGGGAGGGAGATTCTAGTCAGGATTTGCACAAGGGCATAGCCAGTGAGTTTGAAGATATTCTTTAAATTGCTTTTTGAATAGTAATGTAGAGAAGGGAGATGACAGTTTAGCAGGAAGTAGATTCCATATTTTCCCTACAGTATTAGAGAACAGTATATCCCCAGCTTTGTTTTTTGATGTATGTCTAGTTACTAGTAATCTGTTAGCTGAGCAAAAAGTTGTGAGATTTTTGTAGGGGTTGATAAGACTAGTTAGTATTGGAGTATTACTAGGGTGATAAAGGATTTTGTGTGTGATAAGGAGTTGTTGAACTATTAGTTGATTTTGGAGTTCTAGCCATCCTAGTAGTTTTAGATTATGACAATGGTGGGTTCTATATGAGGAGTTTGTGGCAAATCTGGCTATGTTGTTATAAGTGGCTGTTAGTTTGTTGAGGTTGCTTTTAGAGAGATTAGTATAAATGGGAGAGACATAGAAGAGGGTAGAGATGAGATGGGTATGGGCAATAGTAGTTCTAGTTATACGGGTAAGGTAGGGTTTAATTCTGTAAAAAGTGCCTAGCTTTCTGTTAACTGACTTTATAGTGGTATTGATGTGTGAGTTGAAGGTAAGATTATGGGCTATGGTTACACCTAAGAGTTTGGCGGTAGGTTCAGGAGTTATAAAAGTGCCATTACCTGATGTCACTATGAGGTTAATTTGTGGGGACTTTATTGTAGGATTGAAGAGTAATAATTTAGTTTTTTTGGTGTTCAGGAGAAGGCAGCACTGTAGAAACCAGCTTTCCACTTTATGGAATACATTCTGGGTGAGGGATTGGAGTTCTGGTAAGAAAGTAGCAGAGCAAATTAATGTTGAATCATCTGCATATTGTATGCAGGTTGCTTGTGGAATGTTTAGATGTAGATCGTTAATAAAGATAGCGAATAGGAGAGGGCCCAGAATACAACCCTGAGGAACACCAAGGGTAACAGGAAGGTGTGAAGAAAGTTCATTACCCCAAAGCACAGCTTGTTGTCTGTTTTCTAGGTAGGAGTTAAACCACTTTAGTGTCTGTGTATCAAGTGAGAGGGGTTTAAGAATGTCCAAAAGAAGCTGATGTTTCACCATATTGAAGGCTTTTGAGAGGTCAATAAAGAGTGCAGACGATAGGGTGTTGTTAGTAAGATTTTTGTTGATATAGTCAGAAAAGTAAAGGGAGGCAGTAGTTGTGCTGTGGAATGGCCTAAAGCCATGCTGACAGCTGGCAAGTAAGTTGTTGTGGAGGAGGTGGTTAAGAAGCTGTTGGTGGATGCACTTTTCCATTGTTTTTGCTAGTGGAGAGAGTAGGGCTATTGAGCAAAAGTTTGAGAGTTCAGTTGAGTCACCACCCTTGTGAAGGGGAATTATATGGGAAATTCTCCAAATGGAAGGGATTGTTCCTTCAGTAATAGTTCTGTTTATGAGTATGGAAATGGGATAGGCTATGACTTTTGCTGATTTCTGTAGATATTCAGCTGGAAGGAGATCTGCTGAAGGAGTGCATGGTTTAAGTTTATGGAGGAGGGAGAAAATGAAGGAAGTAGGTACAGGTTGTAAATTAAATTAGGGAGATAAGTTAGTGATAGTGGGTGACAGACTTGTGGTAACAGGAGGTAATGAATTGGCTAGAGATTGGATGGTATCAGTAAAGGAGGTATTGAAGGTGTCAGCAATAAGCTTAGGATTGTCCTGGGTGGAACCTGATGGGATTGGTGTTTTGGAGTGACCTAGGTGTAAGAACATGTTTATACCTGACCAGAACTTTTGTGGTTTGTGCTGGTGGGACTGTTGGAGTTGAAAGTAAAAGTTTTTTTTGTTATGAAGCACAGATTTTTTGGTAGCATTTCTCAACTGTCTACATTTTAGGTGGTCTGCAAGATTTCTTGTGGTTCTCCATTTGGCCCAAATCTTATTTCTTAATGTGATTTTTTTGTCTAGTTTCATTTGTAAGCCATGGAGCAGTTTTTGTGCGGTTTCTGATAGAGCGAGTAGGAGCATGGTTCTCTAAGATTTGTAGGAATTTGGTGTTGAAGTATAACACTGCTTCCTCAAGTTGTAAGTATTTTAGAGGAGACCAGTCACATGCTTTAAGTTCATTTTGGAAGTTTTCAAGATTAACATTTTTATTAAATCAAGTAGTTAGAGTTAGGAATGGTGATCTTTTGTCTATGTAGAAAGGTTAGTGAGTGGTCACTAATGTCTTCTGGAAGGATGCCTGCTTTATATAAGAAGGGATGATTGTTAACAAGGATCCAATCTAAGGTGTTTTCTTTGGTATTAGGTTTATGGATTCTAGTGGGGGAGGTAATTAGTTGGGAAAAGCCATATAGGTTAATATGGGTTGTTGGGTTATGTGAACTACAGGTATTCCAGTCAATATTAAAATTGCCCAGTACTATAGTTTCTTGGGGTAGGTAAGTGGAGAGCCAGCTAAGGATATTTTCTAGAGTATTAATGTTATTTCCAGGGGGAAGATAGGTGCATATTAAATAAATGGATTTAAAGGTATTGATTTGAAGATTTGCTGTAAGGATTTCTGCATTACTACAAGTAGGAAGCAATATATCAAGAGTAGTGATGTGTAGCCGAGACTGGTAAAGGATGGCTACACCCCCACCTTTTTTGGCTTTGCAATCTAGTCTGAGAATGTTATATCCAGGTTGGGTAATTTCCTTATCTTGGGTTGTAGGTTTTAGCCATGTTTCTGTAAGGCAGACAATGTCAAAGGAATGCACATCTAGGAGTGCATGAAGGTGGGTGATTTTGTTATTGATGCTACGAATGTTTAGATGAACTATTAGGAGAGAGTTAGAACATTTTGTATGGGTGTAAGAGGTGGAGGGAATGAAGGTTTGGGGGTTAGTGATATCTATGTTGTTGGGGCCAGGATTGGGGTGAATGTCACCATCTAATAGGGGGTGTAGTGGAAGTGTGATTGTAAACTTTAAAGTTTTGGAGAAAATGTAAGGAGATTTTCTGGATTGAAGGTAGGTAATATGGGTTAGTCTGTGATACTCAGGAAGTAGGTAGGAGGGTGTTGATGTGATGTTTATATGGCTAAAGGAGGATGCTTGAGATACTAGTAGAGTATGCTGGGAGGGGTAGTGAAGTTTAGAAATACAGAGATGTTCATAGGCTGTTTGCAAATTGGATATAGATAGAAAAGGAAGAATAATGAAAAGGAGTAATAGTATTTTGTGTGTAGGCATAGGAATGATGGCCATTGTAAGGTGACAAATAAAGATAATGGTGGAAAAGTTGAGGAGTGAGAGTGAAATTAAGTCTAAAGGAAAAGGGTTTGTGTTAAGAGAAGGTAGGAGTTGGGATGTAATTGAGCGAGTGAGTATGTTACTGAGGGGATCTGAGTGTTTGTGTGATTGGTATATAATGGTATAATGAGAAGAGGTTGGGGATTGGGTGGTTATGGAAGGGGTGTGATTTGTAGAAGTATATGTTTAGGTGCAGTGGGGTGGGTGAGATTTGGGGGTAGGGTAGGGGAGCGGAGTGAGCCCACAGGGCGACTGGTGTGGATAGACCCAACCAATGAAAGGCTAGAAGAGAAAAACAATCAATAAGGTAAGGAGACAGCAGCTAAGGTATAAGGAAGAACAGCCTATAGCACACAATGCTAAGGCATCAAGGGTAGTAGTAGAGTGGTGAAGAAAGAGCTAGGTGTCAAGAAAAAGTGAGAAGGGGCTATTTCAGATGGAGAAACCTCAGGGAGAGAAAATACATGACTATAGGCTTATTCCTGGGTATGTGGTGCCACCTAGTGGCGATAGTAAGAAATGGCTACCAGCAGGGAAGCCGCAATGTGGTAACCTACTGTAGCCTTAGGGTAGAATAAAATATTATCTGTTGGGGTATGGGAGAGAGGCAGTCTGCGGTCTGCTGCTAGTGCACTGGAGGTAAGAAATCTACTCACAGGGTAATTTAAGCAGTAAGAAAAACAAAACACTTGTATGCACTTAGGTAACAAGGCAACATACACTGAACATGCACTTATGTGAGTGATAAATCACTGTAGGGTGCGTTTAGCTGAACAGAGTCTCCATGCAATTATAGGAGGTGAGCCTTTATTCAGTTGGATGTGGTTATGAGGTTCAGAGACTATACCACAACACAGAGGGAGTACACGGGGATAGAGCGGCTGTAAAATAAAGAGACAGGACACATCTAAGTAAGGCAGGTGAGCAGAAACACATAAAGGAGACAAAAAAGAAAATAGTAAGGTCAACACTAAGAGTTAGGCAACAACAGAAGGCAATAAGGGGGGTTATTAGTCAGACATACAACCATGAAGGGACAAGACCATGTGTAAAGGACAGTTTCCCCTTGAACCAACAGAAGAGCGAACCCATCTAAAATATAGGGCAGGCAGGAAGAGTTGAAAGGAGGTACCCACACCAATTAGTCACAGAAGAACAGTACAAATAAAGGCTATAGTAGAATGGAAGGAGAAGTAGCAAGAGAAAAAATACTTGTTTTAGTACAATAGCAGCAGAGGTTGCAGAGACAAACACAATAGCAGTAAATATGATAGTTACCAGGGATGGATGACTTCCCAAATTATATTAGTATGCATTTCTTGGCATTTAGTTTTAGTCCACGGCTCTGACACCAGTTGCTTGTCTGTGTCAGCCCCTCCTGGAGAACATTTGTGTCAGTGTGAGATTCAATGACAGCTTCTAATTTGCAATCATCTGTAAATTTAGTCAGCCAGAGACCACTGACATTGGCCTTGACTTCTGAGAAGTAAATGCCAAAAGGAGTGGTATAAGGACTGATCCCTGAGGGACTCCACTTGTGAATGGCCTCTTTGTGGAGGTAGAGTCCTCAATTCTAACTTCCTAGGTCATGTCTTTAAGCCAGTTGGCTATCCACTGGGTGGCATATGGGTTTGTACCTAAACTCTTGCATTTGACAACAATGCCTGAGTGGGGTATTATGTCAAATGCCTTGGCCAGGTCAAGGTAGGCAGTGTGAATGATTTTGCCCTTATCCATTGCTTTGGTGACCTTCTCAAAGAAGTCCACCACATTGACTATGCATGCTCTGCCCTTGATGAAACCAAACTAGGTTGGGTCCAGTGTCTGGAGGTTTACTATATCTCTATTAGATCATCTCCATAATAATTTTTCCATGGCTTTACATATAAGACTAGTGAAACTTATGGTTCTGTAGTTCCCAGGGTCTGTAGATGGCCCACCATTGTGCAGAGGGTTGCTGCCTTTCTCCATTCATGAGGCATGCAGCTTGTTTGGAGGCTACAGTTAAATAGTAATTCCAGAGGCCCTGATAGGTCATGTTTCATGTTGTCATTGGCCTGGGAGCCCAAACTTACCTCAACATTAGCTTTGGTAGACTTTATTTGTCCTCTGAGTTGTTTGTTTAGTTTGATGAAAAAGTGCTTTTATTATGCTGCATGCTGCACCTCCTAATTTTTACCATGATTTTCTTCCTCTTGTTATACAGCTTCTTGATTTTGTGATTCCACCAGGGTGGCTTGTTTTTTGAGTTAGTTCTGTACTTCTTCTTGGTGGGTACAGCTGCCTCTATAGAGCTATTAACATGTTTATACAGGGTAATACACATCCTGAAGATCTATAGAGCACATCCAATCATCCTTTTCCATAAATGGAAGTATTGACTGTACTGAGGCCATCCAAAATTTGGTTTGCTGAACTGCCATATTGAACTGGCTGAGGTGCAAAATTGGTCTCCAGTCCCCTGTTTTTTGGGCACTAAAAAGAATATTGAGTAAAATCCAGATCCTATTTGTTCTGGTGGGACTTTCTGGATTACTGTTTTCTCGAGCAGTTTTTGAATTTCTACTGCTGCTGCTTCCCTGGAATGGGTGGAACATCCAGGAGTATTTTTTTGGTGATCTGGACTTGAAGAATGTGGAATCTTGTAACCTCTGGAAATGATTCCCTACAATAATTTGTCTGATGTTATCAGTTGCCAGGTGGGTTGGTGCAGGGATAATCATCTCATGACTACTTCCAGAGGAAGGCAATTGGGACCCTGTTCAGGAGTGCTGGTAGGAGGTACCAAAGAAAGTATCTCAGGACCCCTGGTTTTCAGGCCATCTCTGCCTCTAGGATGGCATCTTCCATTATTATTTCCCCCTCTGCCCCAGGAGAAGTCTTTGCCATGTGAGTCTTGGAAAGGCCCTTGGGATTTCTTAAACCATAGGCTCCCACTTCTCTGTTTCCTGGAGTAGGGCTGTTGAGGAGTGGAGAAGCATATGCTTATGGCAGAAAGAGTCTTCCCATCCTTTTCACATCTGGCCAGTGTGTCTTTTACTTTTGGACTGGATAGGGATGATCTGTCAAATGGAACTTTGATGAATGACAATTTAAATGGCTCCACAAAGTCACACGTGCATCCAGACGTGTCTTCTAATGGCAATGCCTAAACCCATTGCCCTTGTTGACCCTTCATCTGAGTGGGCATTCAGCCTCATAGAAGAGTTAGAAATTGCTTTGAGGGTGGTGAGCTGAGAAGTAACTTTCGCTCGAACGTCTTCAGCTGCTTCTCCTGAGAGGGTAACTGAAAGCTCTTTAATCAGGTCCCCCTGTAGCCTAGTAAAATGTTCCATGTAGTTCAAAGGCCTGGGAGCAAAGGTTGATGAAGCATAAATGTGCTTTCCAAACTCTATCCATAGTCATAGACTCCTTGTTAGGATGACAAATAGTAGGAATTTCTTCAGCAAGTTCTTTCTTTGTGGCTGCTGCTATCACCGTGGACTCTACAGATATGCCTTTGGCCCAATGTTGCTGTTCTTTGGGGGCATAAAGGATCCAGTCTGGTCTCTTGGGGGTAGGTTCAATGGAGTCAGACATCTTTCATGCCCTCTGCATGTTCAGTTTAATGAGCTCATCAGTGGGAAGAGAGATCCATGAGGTACAGGGTTGGGCATAAAAAGCCACCGGGTATACTAACTCTTCCAAAGAAGGCTGGAGGGAAGACCAGCTACCCCTCTGTTTCAGGATTTCTAGAATGTCCCTGAAAGAAACATCATCAGGAGTGACCATGGGGAACCTTCCCTTTGCTCAAAGTTGGTATCCTCAGTGAAGGACTCCTCCAGGGAGTCTAAGTGCTTCCTCTTGCTCTTGTTCTTCACAGGCGCTTCCTCAGGAGGATGTTCCAGGGAAGTGCCCAAAGAGGAAACCACCAAGGTTTATATATTCCTTCAGAACTGTGATAATACCCTGCACCGAGGAGGTGACCTCTGAAACCGAAGCCTGGGCCATTCCAATGAAAGCAGAAGCTCCAAGGGTGAGGGAAGGCTCCAAAATTAATTAAGTCAATCCATGCCCCTCAGAACCAGCCATGAATTCTCGACTCTGGGAGGTCTCTAGTTCTGAAAAAACAGAGGAAATCAACCCAATCCTTGGTTCCAGAGAAGAGGTTCTCACCAGAACTGAAACAGATGGAGCCAGGTGGGTCATTGCCGAGGGCTTCAATGACTCAATAGGAGCTGGAGGAGGAATATGTTGTGAAACTGTAATAGGGTCAGTCCTGATGCCAACTTGGCTAGGAACCAAAGATAATCCCCTCACCATCAGGAGCTGATCCACCAGTCTCATGATATCCAATTCCAAAAGCCTCTTAGTGGATCGAATAGACAAAGTCAAAGAAGACCCAGGGGGTTTCAGTTTGATAAAGAGGCACGGTGGACAGTTCCAGGTCTCTGGAAGGAGAATATCTGGACCTTGGTGCAGAGGGAAAATCTGAATGCTCCGCTTCCGACACACTTTTCAGTGCCAAAATAGATGGAACCAAAGATGTAGTAGGTTTGGAATCCTTTTTGCCATTCGATGCTGAGGAAACTTTTGACACCTATGGCTGTTTAAAAAATTTTTTTAGGCAGTTCCAAGCAGCTACTTGGAACTGAGTAAGATCTCTTTTTATGTTGAAAAGAAGAGGAGAAAGATGAGGATGAACTGGCTTTGTTCCTGGACATAGAAATGGCCGCTTCAAAATCCCCTTTTAGTAAACCTTTCAAGATAAGTTTGTTTCTCTGCTCAGTGAGAGTTCTGGCAGGGAAACCATGACAAATAGAACAATTCTCCTGTAAATGTACTACTCCCAGACAGTATACACAGGAAACATGCTCATCTGAATTGGGCATTTTCCTGTCTCACTTCTGGCATCTTTTAAATCCAGAAGTGCCCTTAGAATGCTTGAAGGGATCATCTGATGTTTCAGCCTTATACACCAAGGATAAGAACACAGAGAGACTCTACTAAGAAAAATAATAGAGAGAGGTTTTTTTTGTTTGTTTAGAAAAGGAAAAGAGAAAGGATTAGGAAAATACCAACTATGGTATTCAAGAAATACCTAACCAGTAAAAAAGGGTACCAACAATGGTACATAAGAAAGAAACTACTAACAGTAGTTATAAAAGCAGAAAACACTGACTAGATAAAAGCAAGAGGAATGGGTAGAAGATTAAGTAATTGAAATATAGTTTTAAGGTATATAAGGTATATAACGTAGATTAACAAGGAAAAACTTACTTTAATGAAAAGCCAAAGCTTGAGAGCGGTCGTACGCATCTGACACACGAAGCAGCAAATGAGATCTGAAGTAATTTAGAGAGGAGCATCATGGCTAGAGCTTAGCTTGAGAGTTTGGAAGGTGTGAGCTGAAGTAAATGGCCAAGATGGTTCCCACAGTCAGGAATTATGTGAAGACAGACAGCATCACATCATTTTTAACACTCTTAACGATGGAATTCGCAAATAAAGAAGAAAAAGAAAAGCAGATATTCAAAAGCTTATTTCTGTCAAGGCCAAACATCTGGGGTAAAAGAAAATAGTAAGTGGGCTTCTTCTTTGGGAATATGATGTCAAGGAAAATGGTACTAAAACCACGCTAGAAGAGATTGGCAAGGAAAGGGAAAATGAACATACAATGCAGGTGCTTTCTGATTAACAGCTGACATGATAAACAATGAATATCTTACAAGAGATGCAAGCCAAAAGCATTGAGTAATATGTAGGGCCACATTTGATAGATCGTTGAGAATGATTTACAAAAATAAGAATTTGAAATAGTTCAAAAATGAGAATTTTAAATAGTTCTTCAAAATAAAAACGAATCCAGATTTCAGTAAATATAGACAATTATATATCATTCAGATTATACTCCCTTTCAAAGAGGAATTAGTTAAGACATCTCATGGAATCTTAGTAGATCCACCTCTTCAAATAAACTTAGTTCAGATAGGTTTAAATGTGTTGAATATGAGAGTTTTTAGTACTACAAAACTGACCATATTGGATATAATTTTGATTTTAGAGAATTAAGTCATCCAGCAAAGGATACATTCAAATTATGCCACATCTGTGTTAATTGCAAAGACTGATTATACATATATTGTAAGGTTTGACAAATGAGGGGTGTCAGAAGTATACTGCCAAACTAGAGTTGTAAGATGATTAACCAGAGGAGTACGAAAATCTACTTTAACCTATTTTGTTGAAAACATTACTTTTGACTTTAATGGGGTTGCAGAAAAGACTGCAGTTATTTCATTAAATGAAGGAAAATAAAGATAAGCATTCATACCAGAAAGAGAGAGAAAGAATGAATAGTATCTACATATGCTCCAATTAAACTCAGTCATTAATTTTAATCGGATATATGGATATAACATAGAGCCAGATTGTATATTAAGCAAAATAGAGTCAATAACAACAAGGAATAAGGACAGATAGAGGGGAAGAGGGCACTCTTGTCATACTACTCAAAGCTTGTTTAAGATAGGGAAATCTAAGCTACTTATAGATAAAAAATATTTAGTATTACTAAATCAGAAAAAAAATCAACTATAGAAATTGAAATTTATAAAAGGATAATAACTGTTTAAGATAATCTCTATTAACAGTATCAAGTACATTACTGGTATCAACAACACAAAGTATACTGACTTAAAATGCAATCTTTTAGAGTTTTTAATAATATTATATTTTATGGTGGATCATTAAATGGACATTTACTGCAAGTATTAGAACAGATTGCCTTGTCTTTGAATCTCAGTATCATTCCGGATGTGATCAATGTCTTTCCAGTTTTGGACATATAGACAGCTTTCCCAGTCACGTCATTCTGCATATCACACTAATTAAACTACCAAAGATTATTCATCCCTTCTTGGACCACTGCCAGGTAATAAACATATTTGGCAGGATGGAGGGTTCTTAGAGCTTTTTTTATGTCTTTGATGCTTACTTCAAAAAGACAGCTGTCCCAATATTCTCATCCAGTTTAAAGATGGTGGTGTCTGCACACCTGACAATTGAGTCACCTATTGGCAAAACATTACTGTGTGTAGGTACAGTCTCAGTGGATCTTAAGGTCCTGGATTATGTATATTTATGACTCCTAGAAACATGAGTACTGGCTGTAAGTGTGCAGGGTGAAGTCGGGTGAGTTTCTGTATGAAGTAATGGCTGGGTTTCTTAGTCCTTTGCCTGGCAGACTTAGAGAATGTACTCTTAACAACCACAGCATAAGTTGGCTTAGTAGAGTTATTCTATGCTATATGTAAGTTTATTAATCACTAATCCTTTTACAGATTAACTGGAATTGTATTTTAGAAAACAAATCTTTTGAAACTGCTAACCTTTTAATCCTTAACCAGAATACATATTGATATGTAATATTTCCCAGTATCTATCACAACTAAGTGCTTTCTGGAGAAAATCAATATAAAACCACTTTAGTTGTAAATATGTAGGTAGTGTATAAAGAACTGAATAACATCAGTACACCTCTCTCTGTATTTCTCTTCAGACAGTCTTTCCTCATATGTCTTATTTCATAACACTTAGTGCTGTTTATAAAGTGGAATGTTTTAATCCCTGTATGCTCTCACCTCAAACTTTGTGTGCAAACAACACCCCATTCAACATTATTTTGTGACTAACAGTAGCACTTGCACAATATTCACCTCTGTCATCATAAAAATGTGCAATAGTATACAAAGTCTTCTGAATAAAAAAAAAATCTACTGCTAAGATTATAACATAGGTAGATGCTAGGTATATTGTTCACGATATCACTGAGAATCCCAGCCTGATTTCCTAAATGACCCAGAGCAGTGTCTGGTTCAATGGCTTGCTGAAAGTCACACAGTAGTCAAATGGGTATTAAGAGAATCAAACCCTGGGCTACAGCTCATTAACAGCTCATAGCATCAATATTCTCAGGTAACTGTATTTTAAGATATGCCAGACATTGGTACAAGATATCTCAGTGGTATTAACCACCTTATAGTTTTTTTTTTGTATAACATAAATCTACCAAATCTGAGAACATTTCCATCATTCTAAAAGTGCTTTTACCTGTCTTATTTTTAACTACTAAAACTAAATCATCCCAGTAAGAAACCATTAGGGGAATTCCTACTTCATCCTTAACAAAATATTTTGCACCAACATTACTTTCATTTGTCTGCCAGGAAAGAATACTCATTACCACTGATTGGACTTTCCTGTCTAACAACCCTTCTAACCTCTATACAGTGACTTAATTCACCCATCCATCCATCCATCCTCAACCCCTTTTTCTCACTGTACACATGGGGTCGGGGTGTCACTTCTGCAGTGACAATCATCTTGAGCCAAGGTTTACACCACCGGCTGGCTAGCCCTGCTGAGGTAGTTCATTAGTAACACTCACTTGCATACACACTCTTACCTACGGCCATTTTAGTGTGTCCAATCCACCTACTGCATGTCTTTGGAATGTGGGAGGAAACCAGAACATCCAGAGGAAATTCGCCATTCACCAAAAAGTTAATTCAACGTTTACTATAAGCAAAAACTAACAACTGCAGAACCTTATCTTCAATACAATAAGCTTTCATAGTCTCACGATTGTCCATGCTCTATATTATCAAAATCTTTTGCCATATCCCAGCCACCAATTTCAGTTCACTTTGTCCATGCATCACATGATTCACACCGTATCTAACTATGACATTTCCTGACTCTGCTTGCCTTTTATACCTTATACCCTTTCATCAGTATTCCCTAGTAAAGCACTCTCAAACCTCCTCCATGACAGTGTCATTAATATTTTATAATCCGTATTGTTAATAGCTATTGGTCACCAGTTCATAATATATTTTCTAATACCCTTTTATCATATAAGCTTTATTATACCCTCACAATCTTGCATACTTTGAATATATTTTCCATCTATTCATTGAATACATTCAAAAACATGACATTCCATTTTTGTCATATTGGAATATATTCTGTACTCACTTCCATCTACCTCAACACTGCACTGATATTTCCCACTTTTAATTCTTCCTCCAGCACTTGCAAAGTAACACTTTTTTCCAAATTCTACAACACTTCTTCAAATTGCTTAACTGTTCACGTACCTTTAACCTTTATTCTCTTCATGATGAATCACAGACAAAAAATGATCCACCACTCTTCCTCCTGCTTATATTTTTCTTACACTCCTTATCCATCAACACTCTAATTACAATTTCTTTAGTCCTTACCGATTTTGCTAAAAATGAGACAGCTGCTTCCTCCTTCCTTTAACACAGTACTGCTGCCTATATAACTGCATCTTAATTCATGGTTTATTTTCCTCATACAATTCCCTTTCCTTTTCCAAATATAATACATTTTTCCCTCCAGTAACCCACTCATGCATATTAATATATGTTTATAGCTGTCCTGCCTTCTTTTCCTTTCCCCACTTTCCATTTCCGCACATAACTTTTTGTATGTTTCTTAAAAAAAAAAAAAAAAAAACAACTTTCCATCCATGACTCATAAAAATCTCTCATTGTAACAAGATCTTCCTATAACTGGTCCAACTCAATCTTTTACAGTTTACTATTCAAAATATGTCATGGCATCTTTTTTATTCATTTTCTTTTATAATGTATTTATTTTATCTGTCATTAAACCAAATAGCCAAATGGTTAAAAAAATTGTAACTATAATCCTCCCATCTACTTCCTTAAATTCCTTTGAAAAAATAAAAACATATATTTTAGTTTTTATATTGCTGCTAAAGTATGTATGTTTCCTTTACTTACATGTACATAACTGACCAATTTTCAACAAATCAAAAACTTTTTTACATTCATAAAATCTTCTTTTCCCTTCAGCTAATGTCATAATGCAGGTAGGCCAACATCACTACAAACTTATTTACCACTCCATATTGGTAACAGCTTTCAAATAACTCTTCCATTTGCTTAATTACAGTATTAGCATGCATACTTCTTCATTCTGCACATCAGACATGCCTGTTTTAAGCAAGACCATATTTTGTACCAAATTAATAATTTCTTCATGGTTTACTATCAAAATGTTGAAAATTGGTTAGTCGAACGTGAAAAGTCGAGCATGAATTTGTCGACTTCCATGTTGTCGACCATTAGGTTATTGAGCTTACTTATCAGTGAATGCAAGTGTGCATTCGCTCATATGAACTCGATGTTCTGAGCAGAGTCATGGTACAGTGCAGATTGGGAAATGTATCCTTTTCCTCACTGTAGTGTAATCATGGAGTTAGAATATTTAATTTGTGGGGGTTGTGGGAGGTGCAGCCCCCCACGGGGGAGGGGGGTGCAGTGAGGCTTGCCCCCCCGATAAAATGTTAATGACAGTGTTGGTGTTTCAAGTACGTTTGCACCTACACTACCATTAAATTTAAATGCTGATGTAAATATCGACTCTGTTGAGGTCAATCATGAGCGTCGACCATGTAACTCATTAGTATGCACACCGGATGACATAATTTTCGGAATATCGACCATTCATGTATGTGAATGTTGATATTTTGATAGTAAACCTTTCTTTATTATTTGTGGTCAGTGATGCTCCTTTTGCCTCTGTGTTGCACCTCCTGGTGCCCTCACCAATTTTTTTTAAGTACTATAAATAGCACCTGAATTCTCCCATGAAAAGAAGCTACTGGTCTAGTGGGACTATTCTAGACAACAAAGGATAAATAAATAAATCTAGGCACTCTAAAAAAATTCCTTATCTTTTGACCATTGTGTCACTGCAAAAAAATTCCTTATCTTTTGACCATTGTGTCACTGCAATATTTAGGGAAGCCGTGTGTCACTCCTATAGTTAGGGAAGCCTTTTGTGTGGGTCATCTAGTTTCCAAACCCATCTCCTCTAGATCCAAAGAAGTCTTAATTTATTTTTCCTCATATCTCCTCAGATCCATCATTGAATATATGGCTTCTTTGGCATGTACTTGTCTAAATGTGTCACTCAACATGAGATAACTCAGAGGTTCCTAACTAAAAATATCAGTAGCCTCAAAAATCTTAGCTACTAGACTAGACTAGTGGTCCTCTCATTGTACACAGATTGTTACAGTCTCCTCTGAGAGAATCTGTATCAAGCCTTTTCAGCCATGTAAGATCAATCCCTGTTTGTCCTTCTATTCTTTCACTGAACAATTCGTTCCTTATATATCAATATAACAAAAAAAACTAAACCTCATCAACAGATATAGGTTCATAGGTTCATAGGTAGGTACTAGGATATCTGCCTGAGGGCATTTATAAGCCTAGCCAGAGTGTGTCGGCTTTTGCCGCCTCATTGATTAATTAACTGATCCTCTGTCAAGCAGAGCCAATGAAGTGATCCCAGGGGTGTATTTTCTGTTACCCATCCACTCGTCAAGGTTTCTCTTGAAGAGTGTTAGTGAGGGGCTCTGCCTGATGTAATTTGGAATTTTGTTCCAAAGCATGGGGAGTCTCTGTGACAGGAATCTATCCCTCCAGCATGTTCTATTTATTGTTGTGGTGAGGTATAGCTCACTAGAGAGCGTGGCTCACAGTGACTTGGATTTCTTTAGGTGGAGCATGTCCATCAATTCTGAGTTGGACATGGCTTTGTAAGTCAGGCAGAGATCACCTCTGAGTAAGTGATATGCCACTGAGTACAGCTGGAGTTTTTTCAGTTGGGCTGCATAGGACATATGTTTGAGACCAGTAATCCTCTTAGTGAGGTACTTTTGTGGTCTTTCCAGCTGTTGGAAGTGTCTTGTGAGGTACATCCCAAATGGGGCATTGTACTCTATGATGGGTCTAATGAGTGACGAGTAGAGGGGCACTATAACCTCTTTATTTCTAGATGTAAACCCTTTAGTAATTAGATGGACCACATCGAAGGCTTTCCTAACTACTTTGGCAATATGATTGTCAAAGGAGAGATTACTATCTACCTGGGTCCCCAGATCTCTTATTACCTGTTCTGTATTAAGGGGCTGCCACCTATGTGGTAATTTGTGGGTGTTTTGTTTTTCCCAAACGGGATATACAAGACATAAGACATGTTGTCATGACAGATCTATTTCTCAGTGTACCTTCCACCTCCAGAAAAAACATCCATTACATGTCAAGTGACTAGCATCCTTATTACCTTGAAGGTAAACCTAGATAAGATGGACAACTGCAAACTCTCTCATGCTCTGCCTTGTATTACCCTCCTTGAAACTGGTGAAAACTTTTTAAATATGGGTTATGGGATAGACATATCATTGGCCACAGACTTATTGCCTATTACATACCCATGAGTCTCTATGAATTTGTGAATAAGTCAGCAATTAATTGTAGAAGTTTTTTTTAGATGTTGCCTGCAACATTTTTGAAAAGGGAATCTCTGACTGAATTTGCTATTACATTCTTAGCTGAGTGTAATATTTAGGTGAAGTGGCAGGTTTTGAGTGATGCAATGACTGGGCATCAGAAATCTGATTTAGAAATTTGTGGTTGTCATTTATGGCTAAGAGGTTTAGCTTATCAGTGAAGGAAAGCAAACTGTGGGAAGTGATGCAGGGAAGAGTAAACTACTCAACAAGTAAATCAATCTAAAGGCAGATTAAATCAGCAAAGAGGGAGATTAACCAGATCACAGATTTTGGACAACTAGAAATTCAAAATTCATGATGTTTTCATATTCCTCTTAGTACTAGAGTCACATCATAAAGCAACCTTGAAAAATATCATTTATATATAGATAGTGTGAATCTTTCTGGACTAAAACTTTGAGGAAAATATAGAAAACTCTGAAATGGATTTTATTTTGTTCTCTTATAACTTTCTTAAAAGAACAGATGCCATTTGTGGGATATATGAATTTCACAGCAAACTGCAGCAGTTATACTTTTTTTTTTCAATAGGAACATTCAGAACAGATTCATGAATATATTGCAAAGAGTACTACAGTAAAGTTCTGGTGATCAAATAAGATATACTTTTTATAAATTCAGATACAGTTTTTGTGATATCACTAAACTGAAAATGAATATACACTTTCCTTATTTGAAAGATATGATTGCCACCAACTATTAATTTTATTATCATGACTTTTTTGAGTGTACCTTGGAAAAATTAATTATGAAAAAAAACTTGGAGAAAGTGTAAATGCCTATTTTAACTTAACAGCAAAACAAATAATCTTTATTGATAATTATGGAAATAAAACAAAATACACAAAAGTGTCCTGAATTCAAGCTTTTAAAATAGATATGACTGGGTAATCTACTCTATGTAACTTGTTCAGACAAAACACCAATATTTCCAAATACTTTTAAAGGCTTCACTTTAATTGTATGACTGCAAACCCTTTTGTCATTAGTTAATGAATTCAAAATCATGCTGAAACTTCTTTTATAATACAAGGAATGTGAATAAGAAAATTGAAATGTAACTGACATCTCATTTCTGTAGCGATCAGTTCCAGGTTAAAATTGACACCTCTGTTCTCAGATTTCCAAACCTTTAAACATGAAACTCAGATTTTCTCAACTGTTTACCTAAAACACTATGGTTCACAAAAGCATTCATTATCTGATCATTTAGTGCTTTATTGGTTCTAAAATAAGTTGTTATAAAGCTTGAAATATTGTTCTATATAAAATGAAGAACATGAAGCATATTTTGCTATGCATACCCCACATTTGCTAAAGTATGTAAACCTATCATCAGAACTAAGGCCCTTCTGATTTTGGGATTAACTATGCATGGACTATTAGTAGTAAAATACTGCACTGTCACTTGTACCTTAAAGAGGAAATAACAAACAATGCCTACATTAATTACCTTTTATACAAAAACCTGACAAAATCCCACAGCTTTCCAGAGTAAACACATCAAGATAAACTGGAGGCCTTTACTATCAGATTAAAAGCACTTCACCATTGCAACCTCTCTCACCAACTCTATTCACCATATAAAACAAACACTTCCTGAACCTATCCAGATTCTGAAACTTTTAAAAAATCAGAGCTTACAAAATAACCCAAAGCATTGTACAAAGTGAGTGGTGAAGCCTAGACAGATTGGTAAAAATCTTTCTCATCAGATATTATGGAAAGGCTCATACTACTGAAAAACCTAGAACACCTATAAGAAAATGCAGACTCAACCTCCTTAAACCCTCCTTAACTTCATTCAAAAATAATTAGAAAAAATACATTCTTGGATAATGTGAACAAACTAACTGGCTGCTCTCACAAGAAAGACCCTCTTAAATGAGACACAATATCAACAATTTCAGTGTCCTTTTCTTCATTCAAGGTACTTGAATAAATTTCAAGCCTTCCAATCAGTAACATACCATCCTCTAATACACTCAGTAACTGAGAAGCATGTGAACAACAACCCCCTATCCATTGTGCTTCAAAAATAAAATAAAATATATCAAAATAAAAATAAAGGTAATGGGGGAAGAGCCTAGATGGCAAACAGCTAGCACTTTTTTTAAAGCTCCTTAAAATAGTACTAGAAATAGGGAAAAAAATTCTTCAACTAAAAATAGGAAAACTTTATTAATGAACTATTAAACTATATTCTTAACAATTTTCAAAAAATTCTAGTGAGTTTTTCCTGTCAAATTAACTTGGAAATCTTCACTACTGTAACTGTATGGAAATGGCTACCTCAAAGAACTCTCACACAGAAATAACCCTGAAGAAGGAGATACAAATTATGTCTTCTACACTACAAGAAGTGTCTTTGAAAATGGATAGATTCGCTGACAACCTGGAAAATCTAAAGGTAAACAGTCAAAAACAAACTGATGTTCTTAATTAAATATTACAACAGCAACAAAATAAAATAACTGATATAGAAACATCCCTAACAGACATAGATGGGAGATTTAAAGAGGAGGAAAACCATACTGAATATTTATTACAGCAAAACAACTGGCTAATAAACAAAACATATAACATAGAAAATAGAGAGAGAAGAACAACTATAAGAATATTTGGTCTTCCTGAGAAAATAGAGGGAGAAGACATTACAACTTTTTTAAACTCATGGCTTCCAGAAATATTGGGCTTAAAGGAGGGACTTTCATATGGAATAGAGAGAGCTCATGGAGCTCTTGGAAAACCACAATCTTCATCATCTAAAACACCTCCAAGATCAATTGTTGTAAAATTCTTATCATATCTAGATAAAGAGCTTATATTAAAATCTGCATGGAGGAAAAGACCTTTAACTTATAAACAAACCCATATCAGATTTGATAATGACTATTCAGCTACAGTCCTTTATTTGAGGAAAAACCTTGGCCATTAGTAAAGCTACTTAAACAAAACAATATAAAAACACAGCTAACCTATCCATCTAAAATCTAAATCTTTCATTCAAATGTCTGGAGAACATTTAATAATATCAAAGAAGCATCTTCATTCATCAAAAACAATAATCTCATTAACATTCCTGATGATATGGACTGGTCTGCCTCAACTAACCTGAAAAGATCTTCAGAGAAAAATACTTGGATTGATATAAAGAAAAAAACTGAACTAAAATCTACTGGAACACTTAAATCTCTCATAGATACAACTAAGATATAGGATACTATTATCTATATCTTCAAATGGAAAAATAAAAGAAAAGGTATATATACTTCTTATTTATTTGTTTAGAACATAATGGGAATCATTTCCCCTTTATTAATATATATTTATAAGCTTTTCCTTATAAATTTTATTTAATTAAATGAAACTTAAAGTTTTAGTTCAGCACTAGAGTTATAGTTATATGTAAACAAAACGTTTTGATATCACAAAGAAGTTCTTCAAAAAACATACAAATGAAATAACTAACTTTCTACTTCTTTCTTATAAGGTATAAAGCATTTTAATAGAGTTATAATAGAGCTTTTTGCTTACCAAATGAATGTGTAGAGGGTGGTATGCACATGAGAGATTTTTTATTTTATTTTATTAAAACTAAATAATATAATTATATTAATCTATTCTTAGATTTCAAATTCCATTTAAAGTAAATTATGCCATTTGATTAAGCTCCAGAACATTTATTTGATAACTTTCACAGAGTTTTTTTTTTTGTGCGCATATTACAGTTTTTTTTTCCTTTTTTCTCTTTTCTGTTCCTTTCTTCCTGTTACCCTTAATATGTTCTGATTCCTGCTACACTCAAGATAAACATGTTCCTTGCACTGGTTTTAGGAAGGAGAATGCTTATGTGTAACAGCAGACAGATCTGCGGAGGGCACCGATTGCTGAGGTATGTGCTTGAACTTATTGAGAATGGACTAGAGTGGTTGCGTTTGCCAACAGATCCTCCTGTTTTATGTAGTGCATGCTTCACAAAGACTTGTACTGTCTGCGTTATGGCTTCCACTTGAATGTACAACCTCTTTAGCATACACTGTGTTGAAATTGGGACTAGCAACTAGGTTTGCAGTAGCTAGGATAGTATCAAGTGATTTAATTTTTTCAATGTTCATTGAGATACACAGTGCTAGAGACCAGTCTGTGTCATATGGATTGTGAGGAGTGTATTGTTAATACCTAGCAGAAGTTACTTTAGATTTCAACTTGTCTTTTCCTTTAGACATTCACTGATGCATCCTTACATGAACTTTCTTGCTGTACTTTTAGGTTATTTTGAATGAGACACATGACTAGAAGCTTTACCAGATAGGAATTCTTGTAAATTGGTTATTGGCTGTTTGGCATTTACCCCTCCATGACATGTTTTTTGTGAAATACCTCTTGAAACATGTTAAAAACATGACTGACAGTGGGTGGACCCTTTATGCAGGGATGATAATTTAAAGACATGTAATGTAAGCAGAGACTTGACGTAAACCAGGAAGTGAAACACATTCATTAGTAATATAACGCCACATTAATGATGATTTAAGAACATTGCTTCAAATTTTAACTGTTTCCTTTCTGGCTTATATGGTATAGGAAAAAAATTCTCACATTACTCCTGTGATATATATATATATATATATATATATATATATATATATATATATATATATATATATATATATATATATATATATATATATATCGAGTAATACAGCTAAAACATACTATTTAACATTCAATATTTAACATTCATCATACTTAAAATACTAATGTGAATTTATTTAATTAAAGAATTTACAGGATCTGAACTATGGTAATTGCTTAGCTAAAACCTGGAATGATAAGAGAATTTATTTCAATAAATACCTTAGCTACTAGTACTTCGTGGTAATTAAATCTACTTGTTTAATGATATAATGTGTATATTAATACTATAACTATTTCCCTTTTTATTAATGTACATCACAGAGAAAGAAATAAAAGGTTAATGATCATTATAGTATAATACTGAGAAAATTACCTGGTTTTCAATTTCTATTCAAGGCTGTTTCTCACAGTAAAATATTGGTTTACATTCTTTCTTACTGGTTTAATAAACAAATTAGTTAAAGAAAGAGGCTTAACTGGGGAAGTGAAATTGATATGACACATACTCAATGATGATCCCCCATGAAATGCATTAGCAACTTGTTCATAAAATTATATTTGAGTCCATAACAGAGATTGATTGCTATTATACTTTCTCATGGTATATATATACTTGTTACAATGCATTGCTTTAATGAGAAACTACATTTCATGAATCTAGATATTATACTTGCTGAGATACAATAGTAAACACTATGCTTTAATGAGTAATCTTGTATTGCTAGACTAAAGAAGAATATACAAGAATAATTTAAACATACATACGTGAAAATACGAATATATAAAGATTCATGTTAGTATGTAGAAATACAAACACCATGTGACCTATAGCATCAGTTCACGAGTAATGATATCATTCAATGGGAATCCCAGTTTTGAATATGCTATCACTATTTATTCATGGAATACTAGTGAAATATAACAGCAATATATGCTAAGATGTAACTTTGTCTCTCTTAAAAAAACCTAAACTCATTAGAATCATAACTGTACAGTAGATCTTAATAAATTACAGGACTCTGTTTGACATAATGTTTTAATTTTGATATATATAAAATGCTTTAAATAATCTTTAATGAAATTTTTGCCTTTAAGATTACTCTATTTATATGTTAATGCTATTTACTACTGTACTGATGTTATTATATAACAATAATTTCAAAATGCTAATGTATTAACAGTAACACAGGATAATCCTCACTGAGATGTATACAGATGTTTTATGTGTATTTAATGTATACAGATGTATTATTGATATTTTAAAGGGAGGAGAGGGGACAGAAGGAGGAGGAGAGAAGAGATGGATTAGTTTTTACATATTTAATTTTAAACTATTTAAATTCTTTACGAACAATTAACTGAGTGGTGTATATGACTATTACAGTATCCAAGAAGTGAAAATATTTCATCATCATTTTCCAGAATTGATTATGTTATTATTATGTATCCCAAGACTGTTTCTCATGAAAGAAGAACTAATACTAAAGTAAAATTGTTTGAAATCTTATAAGCTATTATACAATTCCAATACTGAAAATTCTCTGCAAATTATATTAGACAGACATATTAAATATAACTCATTTGATTTATTGAGTTTTGACTGACCTCACCATCCCTAATTCTACTTGATCAAGAATATATATAGAAGAATATCTTACATCACTAACATTATTATATATTTGCCTCTATGATACCTACAGTTGTCATAAGAAACAAAAATATGTTAAATCATTTTAAATTTAAATACTTAAAATATTGACTATCTTGAATATTCCTAAATGGGATGTATGAGAATCACAAAAAATACAGCCAGCACCAAGGGACTCCATATTGGCTTGAAAAAATATTTCATGTTTTTCTTTAAAAAAAAAATAAATTATACAAAATAATCAAAATCAAAAAAGTTACACTTAATTTCCACATTATTACGTTACAAAATTACTTAGCATAAATACTATACTGAGTGACCACTGAAGAAGTCTTTTTGCCGAAACCGATCTGAGTATGTTGAATTGGAAGATGTAATGATGAAATAAGTAATTTTTCAGTATGGAGTTCCTTGGTGCTGGCTATATTTTTTGTTTTTCTCTTTGAAGATGTGCGGTTGCCTTGCACCAGTCGTACTTGCTAGCTACTTTTTGTGGGTATGTATGAGAATCAGTCATGATCAAGGAACAGAAGACTTAAGAGTGGTGATTGCTTCTTATTATAAAAAATTTAGTTAATAAAGCTAAGGCTTTAAGAAATACTAAGGCCACTAGAATAACATAAGTATAACATGTCAAGTAACTATTACCTTTATTGCATTAACTCCTTAAAAGATTAAAGTTAAAAGATCCTGCATAAATTTCTTGAATAATGAATGAAAATCTATATTTATTCGTATTTAATTAATTTACTTTTTTCAGTTTTATCAATATATAAATATTGAGAATGTTTGTAGTAAAAGACAATTGTTTTATAGACATATTCACATCATATCATAATAGTCACATCATATCTTCAGAGGAAAACAATTCCATACTTTATTTACATTCTTCTATACATTCCAGTCTAGTTTAAATACTAGAATATTATCTACTAAAGTGATTTCTGTACATCTACAAACATAAAAAAGGAGAATACTTATAATAGCTTGATAGGATAGTGTACACTTTTCTTGATAGTTCATAGGAAGGTTAATCTGATAGATTTGTCTTTTTCTATTAGACTGGAAGTGTATTTCACTTCATGGTTTTTAGAACGTTATTATATTATTTAATTTTTGTAATGCATCTTTGTTTTCAAAGAATTTTCATCTTTTCTTCACTAATCTTTATTGGCTTAAACAAAAAATATTTCATGTTTTTCTTAAAAAAAATAAATTATACAAAATAATCAAAACCCAAAAAAAGTTACACTTAATTTCTACTTTATTAAGTTACAAAATTACTTATCATCATAAATACTATACTGAGTGTTTTACTATTTCCTATTACTACACAATATTAATACATAATAATGGATATAACATTTTTATCTTTAAACACTAATGGCTTACATAACCCAAGGAAAACAGCAACTTATTAAGATATTTGAAATTAAATAAAGCTCAAGTAGTATTTCTACAAGAAACACACTTTAAAAAAGAAGATACATTTTGCTGGAATCCTAATGAATATAAAATACTAGTTCACTTCCCATATAAGAAAAAAACAAGGGGAACTATAATCCTATGGAAAAAAAATGCTACCATGCCTCAAATTCTTTTTAAATATGAAGATAAAGAAGGGCTTTTGTCTACTGTAATAATAAAATACAATAATAGGATTTGGACCCTAGCTAACTCGTATCGGCTCCCAAGTTTAAGGCTAGAGACAGTAAGGAAACATACAGAACTAATCACTAAAACATATAAAGGTAATTTAATATTAGGAGGAGACAAGTGTATCTTGGACAATTCTGAGACTTCCAATAAAAGATGTACTCATATTAATAGTATAGGTAAAGCTCTTAAAACATGTATTAAAAGTCTAAATCTAATTGACACATTTGTTTATAAAGAAAATAGCTCACTATCATTCTCACATCAAGATCATAGATATGGTACTGAAACCAGAATAGGCATAATTTTCATAACCCAAGCTTTAAGCACAAAAATAAGTTTTTTCTTTAATTCCTTGTCCTTTCTCTGATCATAATTCTTTAATCCTCAAAATTCATACAGAATTTAATAAGTTAGCCTTTGTAACAAGAATTCCTGCTTATATCACTAAATTAAAAAGATTCAAACTTGGTTAGACTCTAAAATACAATTTTTTTAGATATAATCTATACCAATTAAACTAATATAATAAACTTATGGGACACTTTGAAAGCATATTTGAATGGGAAAATTCTTTTTTGGTATAAAAATAAATTAAAGGAATGGGATTCTGAATTACAAACCATGCAAAAGCAAATCACTAAACTTAATATTAACAATTCTACAAATTCACAAAAAAATAATAAAGCAATTGAACAATTAAACAAAAAGTATTGTGAAATCCTAACTCATAAAACTAATTTGCCTTTAGAAAAACTAAAACTCAATTCATATGCTGTATCTCCCAAACACATGCATAACTTAGCTCTTAGAATTAAAAAACAATCTATTGAAAATAATATCTCAAATGTCATTCATGAGGGAAGATAAAAAAAGTTTCAGACATAAGCGATATACTGGATGCTTTTAAATTTCACTGCAGCAAACATTTTAAAGATGACACGTACCTATCCAATTTATCAAATATAGAATTAAATCCAATAACCTTAAAATAATTCCAGGAAAACTAAAACTCAATCTCCAAAAACAAATTTCACTTAAAGAAGTTTCTGAAAAAATTAAGGAAAGCAAAAATAATAAAGCTCCAGGAATTCATGGCATAATTAATGAATTATATAAGATATTTCCAACTTCAGTAATATCTTTATCTCATAACATTTTTAAATGAAATACATTCAAGGAATATAATTCCTCCCTCATGGAAGTACTCCTTAATTTCACCTATCTTAAAACAAAAAAAGACCCTTCATTGTGTAATTCTTATAGACCATTTTCAATTCTCAATAATGATTATAAAATCTTTATGTCAATATTAGTTAATATAATCAAAAAACCCTTGACACAAATCATAAATGAAGACCAAACTGGATTTATTTATAATAAACACACCCAAGATAACATTCAGAGAATATTAACACATAGATTTATTAAATAGAGACAATCGAGAAGCTATAATAGTTATGTTAGACATTGAAAAAGCCTTTGACTCCCTTAGTTGGAATGTTCTTTTCAAAGTTTTAGAATTATTTAATTTTCCACTTAATTTTATTTCACTGATAAAAAACATTTATAGAGATAACATTGCATACATAAAATTAGGGGTGTTTGCTTCAGAAGCAATTAAAATATCTAAAGGCATAAAACAAGGCTGTACGATGTCTCCTATTCTATTTGTACTTGCAATAGACTTCTTTGCATCCTTAATATGTAATAACCTCAAAGTAAAGGGTATTGACATTTATGTAGAATATAACTCTAAAATTATGTTATTTGCTGATGGCATCCTATTAACAATATCTGTGTCTGAGGAATCTTTACAAGAATTAGATAATTTAGTAGATAAATTCTATAATATATCTGGACTATATGCTAACAAAACAAAGTCTAAGTACCTATTTTTAAACAAAAAAAAAAAGAGATTCTCGAATTACTGCTAATCATATAATAGATATACAAGTTGCCATATTATATTATTTTGGAATAACTCTAAGTAACAGTATGGAATTAACATTAGATTTAAACTACAAAAAATATAATAGATAACAGAAAATTATTAATAACAAAGTGGAATAAAATGTATTTGAAATTTGAAGACAGGCTCCAAATTATAAAAATGATTCTTCTACCAAAAATAAATTATATTGCACAATCCATTCCTATAATGCCTAACAGAAAATTATGAAAATAAATAAATAAAATCCTATTAAACTTCCTTTTGTATCCAAAAAGAAATAGGATAGCTTACACACCTCTCATCAGATCTTGGAATATGGGCAGGATTAATATTCCAGACATAAAGACTTATATAAAAGCATCTAGCTTTAGAATTATCAATTGGTTTGATAATAATCATTCTTCAAATTGGAAAACTTTGCATGCTATTATTTTTCAAAATGAAAGCAAGATAACTAGAAATCATATATCAAATATACAAAATAATATATTGTGGCATGGTACAATGATAAATATTCAATATAATATGTCAAAACTAACACATCTAAACTATATAAATAACATATATAACTCATTCAGAAGATTCATATATTCTGATACAGATATTACACTTTGGTTAGAATTAATAATAACCTTTAGTTCTACTAAAAACTTCTTCAATAAAATTCATATAAATACTTTAACAAATTGGGAAAATGAAAAACTTTATCTGTTAGCAACAATGTATAAAAAAATCAGAAAATTCTAGATATTTAACAAATTCAATGTACATTTAACTTATCAAATACAGATTGGTTGATACTTCAATGCATTTTACTCTATGCTCAAGACTTAAATAGAATAATTGCTAATTCATCATACAAGACTAGACCTAAATGTATAACTCTTATGTTTTTAATGTAATTTATAACAAATTCAACAGGACTAATCAAACTACAAAATTTTATAAAACATTGATGATATATAAATCTAACCTTAATTTAAAATACTGGAACTATATAACCAAAGGACATCAAACAAATATTTCAAATGAAAGTAAAATTAACCTTTTATACTCTATTAACTCAACTTTTAATTTACAAGTATGGAGAATATTTACATGGACATTTATACACAGAGCTTTCATTACACCTGACAAATTAACACAATTTAAAACATTTGAAAATACCTCATGTTGGAGATGCCAACTAATATGTAAAGTTGACTGGTTTCATGTTTTTTTCTTGATTGTATTAATGTTAAAAAATGTTGGGAAGAAATACAAAATTTTTACAAGCTATTTTCACAGATAGCTTTGTTTTAACCAAATCCCTAATTTCTTAAATGTCAATGATATTACAGAAATGAGCAAAAGGAATTATTTCTACTATGGTCTGTATTAGCAGTAGCAAGAAAATGCATAACTAGAAAATGGAAGTCAACTCAAGAACCAACTTTGGAAGACTTTCTGAAATTGTTGGAAGAAACTGTACTACAAGATATTAAAGTTAAAGAACTGAGAATCACTCCTAAAAATGGATCAGTAATCCTTGGAAGAAAATTCTTGCTCTTTTTGAGACATTAATACAGGTCTCAGATTATTTTCTTATGTGTAACTAATTGAAATGTTTTGATTGAATATTTTATCTTGAAATACTTACTCATTACAAATTATACATTGTTTATTTGTTCGAGCCAATTGTACATAGAGTATATAGAATGTTTTAATATATGACAACAAGGAAGATTGTAATATTAACTATTATAATAATGGAAAATAAAACATTTTTAAGAAAAAAATAAATATAGGAAATGGAAATGCTCCTAAAAAAATACCTTCTGACTCCTTTACTGGTGTTGATGGACTATGAATGTAGGTTTTAGCAATATGTTGAAATCATATCCTCAAATCACCTGCATGCACAAACAATAATCAAATGATTCTCTTTATGAACTAATGTGACTGTATTGTAACTAATTATGTTTGCATGCTTAACCAGTTTGTATTAATCTTGTAACCCTGGCCTGTTCCTGTATATGGCCCACTTGTGTTAATGTTCTGGCTTGGTTAGCAAATATATATAGATATATTTACAAACAAACATACAAAACCAAACCAAACTTTTATAGCCCCTTTCATAACCGTAATTTCAATTCTGCTTGTTGTTATGTAAAACTTTCCTCCGTACCGTCCTTTCAAAATGCATTTCCAATTTTTATTTGCCCTTTTATATACACAGTTTTGTTCAAGACCCATAAAATTTTGCAGCACTTAGTTTCCAGGACAAAGTTCTTCTTCTTATGATATTCTGAAATGAGTCTTGAATCCAGCTGAGATACTCTGAATGTTCAGTGTAATTAAATGGTAATCTAATGTTTTTTGGAATATTTAAAGGGGCAATGTAAGAGAGTCAATGTGTAAAATGCATGTAAATTGTAACATCAATTACACAGATTTAATGAAATAAAATAATACAATGTAAGTTGACTTTGTTTACATTATGGTTACACACACACACACACACACACACACACGCGCGCGCGCGCGTGTGTGTGTGTGTGTGTGTGTGTGTGTGTGTATCATCAGTATCATCATCAACCTCCTTTTTCCCATTCTTCTACATGGGGTTATCATGTTGTCATGACTGTTGCCATCTCTCTGAACTCAATGCCACTGTCCTACCTTCTTCAACACTCATGCATGAATGTCATTGGTCTTCTCTCACACAATCCATCCACCTCTTTGCTGGATACTGTCATTTACTCTTGCCATCTTCCTGTCTTTCCCAAATCTTTTTCACCAGATTGCCCTCTGCTTTTCTGCACATCAAACCCACACCACCATAATCCATTTACGTTGACCTTTTCTGCAATTGGAACTACTTTGGCTTCTGGTCCGATGTCCTCATTTTTTCATCTTGCTCACAATCTGCTTTCTAACACCCATCTCAGGCACTTCGTCTTCTCCATCACATCTAACTTCCTCAACTGTTCTCATCTCCATCACCTCTAGCTTCCTCAACCGTTCTGCCTTTACTGCCCAGGTTTCTATACCATGCAGTAGTACTGTTTTATACAACTTACTTTTTGACGTCTTTCACATTCTTCTGTCTTTCACTACCCCTGACAGGCTGTCTTAGTTGGCTGTAGCCCCTCTGATTTTAGCTTTGACCTCCTCATTCAGACTTCCCTTCTCCTCAATCATCCATCCCAGTTAGTTGAAGCTGTAAACCCATTCAACTACTTTGGCTTTTATCTCAGTTCTTAGCTTCTTGTGATTACCCACATTACAACTGTTCTATCTATACTCAGTTTCAACCCTTGTGCCTTCAGTTTTGCATTGCATTCCCTATCCATTGTAAAAGTTCTTGTTCGGAGTCTGCTTGTAATGTCATATAGGTTCATAGGTGTATACTAGGCTAATGACCACTAGGGTGCTTATAAGCCTAGCCACGGAACCTAAATATGGCTTACAAATTTGATTTATAAAAGTGGTAATTTACTGACTGCCTCTTTCCATTAGAGACATAAGAGCCAGACCAGGGTTGAATTTCTGATTACCCATCCATTGGTCTAAGTTACGTTTAAAAGGGATATGGAGGAACTTTACTTCACATGGATGGGGAGCCAAAATTTATGTCTTTTAATCTAGTAGTTCTGATGCAGTTTGTTTTGTGGATGTGCAAAAGGTTCAGCAAAACATAGTCAGGGGATGCCCTATATGCCAGGCAAAGATCACCTCACAGATGTCTGTATTATACTGAGAAAAGACACAGGGTTTTGAGGTGATCAGCAGAGGGCATTGCATTTACTATCTGTATTCTTTTTAAGGAACCTTTCTTGGCATTAGACTTGCTGCATGTGTCTGGTCAAGTACATACCAAAGGAGCATTATACCCTATGATGGATCTGATGAGGACCAAGTATACTGGTATGATGACCTTTCTGGACCTAGATGCCATGCCCTTGCTTATACATTGAGCAACATAGAATGCTTTTCTTAGTATCTTGGACACATATTGGTTGAAGGCTAGGTTAATGTCTATATATGTTCACAGATCTATGACTAGTGAATTAACTTTTAAGGATGCTTTATTGATGATGTAGTTATCTGGGGTGGTAGACTTCAAAAAACGTACTACAATGCATTTTGTGGTACTGAGTTTTAAGTCATGGCTTTGGCAACAAGCATTTTTCTGTACTAGACCTTCCTGAAGGGTGTTCTTATCATGTGGGGCTTCTGTGACTTCTCCCAGTTAGCAATCATCTGTGAACTTGGTCAACCAAAGACCTTTGACATTGGCTTTGACATATGAGAAGTAGATGTTAAACAAGAGGGCACTAAGCACAGAGCACTAGGGGACTCCAATGGTTACTGCCTCTTTGTGGAGTTGGCATTACCAATTCTGACTTCCTGGTTCCTATCAGTAAAGCCAGCAAGCTATCCAGTGTTTTATAAAGGGGTTTATACTTTGGTCCATAAGTTTGTTGACAATGCCTGAGTGGGCTATTGTATCAAATGCTTTAGCCAGATCCAGGTATGTAGAATGCACCATTTTCCCCTTGTCTGTTGTCTTAGTGACCTTTTCAAAGACATCCACCAGATTCAGTAAGCATGACCTCCCTTTGACCAAGCCAAACTGGGATAGATCTAGTGTCTGGAGGTTTCCTATGTCCTTGCTAATAATTTCCATGATAATTCTTTACATGGCTTTGCAAATACGACTAGTATGACTAATGGGGCTGTGGTTTCCAGGATCTGTTGAAGGTCCTCCTTTTTGAAGTGGGATGACCATTGCAGTCTTCCATTCATGTGGCACACAGCCTGTTTTAAGATTATAGCTAAACAATGACTCCAGGTGTCCTGATAAGTCATATTTTTGAATATTCAGGAGGCATCCTCGGATGTTATCAGGGATCATTTAGGCTGTGTTCTTGGGCTTTAGAGAATGGAGCCAGTACATGCTCCCTAGTTATAGTTGGAGTGGTTATGTTTGAAGGTATTTTTGAGGGGATGGTTGGCCATGAGAATGGAGTAAAGTTGGAAATGAATTTGTCCACTAACAGGTTTGCTGTATCACCAGGCTCAGTGAATGTGGCTCCATTAACCACCAGTTCAGTACATTGCTGTGTGCTGCTCTTGAGGTTTCTGACATAGTTGTAGAAGGCCTTATTGTTACCTTTCACCTGGAAGGCCTTCTTAACCTCAAAGTTGGCTTTGCTTGACCTAATTAGACCTCTTAGTTGCCTATTTATTTTGATTAGAGAGTTTCTGTCTTTATGGGAATTACCCTTCCTGATTTTTACAATATTTGTTTCCTTTTGTTTTATATTTAATTTGGGATGCCACCAGGACAGTTTGTTTCTAGGGCTAGTCCTGGGCTTACAGCTGGTAGATACAGCAGTCTCTATGTAGCCATTGACATGGTTGTGCAGAGTTTCTGAGAGCAATTCAGCATAAGCTGCTGTAATCTCTGGGTTTGGTGTGACAATATTGAAAATTCATCATTTAATAAAAGGTAATTTACCTTGAATTAGTCTCTAAGTGTTATTAGCTTTAATGAGATTACAGAGTTAATTTTGATTTTGAAAGAGACATCTTTATGGTTGGACCTTGCCATGGAGGCTTAGACATTGGGGGGGGGGGTACAGCATTCTCCCATATTTGTAAGCATGAGACCCAGCATTTTGGAGCCTCTAGTGGGCATATTCACTATTTGGCCAAGGTTGCTTATATTTACAAAATTGTGGAATATCTCTGCCTGCAAATTTGAGGCTGTGTAGGATTCACAGTCTACAGAGCGTCTCCAGAGTGTCCACAGCAGTTTGAGCTTCTTGGGACACAGAGGGTGACCTAAAGCTAGCTAGGACACAGGATGGAATTTTGTCTGTGATAATCTGCACATGTAGGAACTCCAACATGTCATTCTGTTTGATCACCCTAGAGGCATGCTTGTTACTGATGTATACTGAGACACCTTCTCCTTTAGCCCTCGTCTATGCAGCTACTGGTTTAAAAGTGTGGAAGGCAGAGAAACTTTGCTCTGCCGGGGTACTCTCTGTTGCTTTAAAATATGTCTTAGTAACTGCAAAGATGTCTATATTCTTGAATGTGATAAGGGTTTGAAGGGAGTGTAGGTTTTTATTTAGGCTACTGGCATTGACCACTAATGCCTTGAGGTTCAGATGAGTTGATTTTATTATGCTGGCAGGTTTGTCAATTTGGCATTGCCTACAAAAGTCACTTTGGGGGTGGATAAAGTTTTAACCAGTATTCAAAAGACTAGAATGGAGAAGTGCAGATTATCCTTGATAAAGCAACGTGGTTTGTTAACCATGTCCTCCCAAGCTGACAAATAATGGATCCCCTTAGAATGAAACCAGAAAGACAGCCAGTTGTTAAAATCAATCATTTTTTGCTCATACTGTGGCATCATCCTTGATGATGGTAATATGCTGCTCAGTGCTAGGCTCATATCAGTCTGAGACACATAGTCTGAAAGCTCCATAATGTCTCTCTTCATATAGTCCAGGGAGCCATATCTCAGGACATTTACACCTGTGTGTGCTACAATGGAATCATACCTGTAGCATAACAATGTGAGTGCATACATGATCTGGCGGATTCTGGCACCAAATAAGCAACTAACATTTATCTTCTTGTTTATCTTGGCTAGAGGGGCATCAGTATATCTTAAAATGGAGTACCCCCATGATGAGAGTCCTGGGAAGTTACTTACCTTAGGGGCATAGTGTTTGGGGGCTCCACTGAGATTAATAGTATGTGTGATGTTAGGTGTTTTTTTCTGGGTGCCTTTGGGCTTGCTGAGTCATAGCTTTGATAACATCTGGTTTAGGTGATCTTTGTTGTTTATGAAAATTGCTGTTAAGTGCTTCAGCATATGTTAGTATATGTGTATGAGTCGTGTACTGAGGTGGGTGTTGTGCGCATGGCTTCAGCAACCTGATATGTATTTGTTTGTGAGGCTTTAGTCTCCAGTACCATTGTGTAAATACACCTCTAGTATACTGTGCCTGCTTCTTTAAGGATCAAGTGATTGTCAGTAGACAGGAGACAATAGCTACATTGTCTCAAGATGTTCAACTCTACCAAACTAGCTATAGAGAAGTTAAGAAATTACATATCCACACTGTCCAGTCCTTTGATTTGTGATCTACAAGGGGGTGCTGTATTGGGATTAGAAGGCTATTAAGAGTGCTTTATTGGAGCAGATTATGCTAAACAGTAATAAATTCTACTAATTTTAATGTTTACACGATACTGATTTCAACTAAATTTGTAAGTATTGCAACTTGACTCCCAACTAGTTGCAATTTTAAAGAGCCTTGCAGCAGAAACAGTGAGAGGAAGTGCAATTTTTTTGTAAAAAAAAAAAAAAAAAATTAGTAAAATTCACACATTAAAGCAAGAAACCGTAGGGATTACTCAAAATTACATAAATGTGATCTAGCGATCAAAATTACTTAACTTTTCCTGGATGGTACTGGACACAAGTAAAACACTTCTGGACTGCAGGCTAGGACTCCAGGCTTTAGTGAGCTCCTGCAAAATGAGCAGGATACAATATGTAGTAAAGGAAGTTTACTCAAACAACTGCTGGGTGGGCACTCAGTATCATCGATCTACAGAAAATAATGGGTAGAAAGAGTAAATAATAGCTTATACATTAATCAATAGGCTCATAGGATCAACGTAAGTTACTAGGCTAATAGCCCTAGGGCCCTTATAAGCCTAGCTAAGGTAACCCTTGTCCCCTTGTTCCCAAGAATGTCTGCTATGGGGAGACAGGAAATCAGCACCTATTACCGATCGCTAAGAAGGACACAGGTGGAACTCCTGGGGTAAATTTACAGTTTCCTATCCAATCGTCCAAGTTATGCTTAAATAGGGTCAGTGAGGGGTCTGCTTAACATGGATTGGAAGTCTGTTCCAGAGATGAGGTAACCTCTGAGAGATAAATCTGTCCATCTAGCAAGTTCTGTTGATATCACATACCAGATTAATGTCACTTGGGAGTGTGACACATGCACTGTTTTACTTGCGAATGTGTAGCATTTCCATTAAGGCAGGGTCAGATATTGCCTTATATGCAAGGCACAGGTCACCTCTAAGCAGCCTGAACTACACAGAGTAAAGAAACAGAGATTTCAGTCTGTCCACATATGATGTGCTGGACACCTTGAATTTTCTTTGTAAGAAACCTTTACGGTCTCTCCCATTTCTGCAGGTGCTTAGAGAGGTATATACCAAAGGTAGCATTATACTCTGTTATTGCCCTCATAAGGGAATAATGCAGGGAGGTTATAACTTCCTTTTTTCTGGAGGCAATGTCCTTATGTATGAGGTGAGCAACATAGAATGCCCTTCTTATTATTGTGGAGACATGGTGATCAAAGGTAAGGTTCCTGTCAAACTGCGTGCCCAGGTCTCTCACCAGTGATTGCATGCTTCAGATATTGCTATTTATGGAGTAGTTTGTGGGAATATCACCCTTGCTGAAGAGGATGATAATGCATTTTTTTACACTGAGTGTCACTCCATGACTTTAGCAACAATCATTAGTCTGTGTAAGTCCTTCTTGCAGGATACTGACATCATTAGGGGGACTGAATGACTACTCCTAGTTTGCAGTCATCAGCAAACTTTGTCAGCCACAGATCTTTAGTTTTAGTCTGTGTCAGGGAAGTATATTCTGAACAAGAGGCATACCAGAACTGACTCCTGTGGTACACCACTGGCTACTGGTCTGTTGGAGGAGATAAAGTCTCATATTTTGACTGTATGAGTTCTATTCATGAGCCAGTTTGCAATCCACCTGGCCATATATGGGTTGATACCCAGCTGGTTGAGTTTATCAATAATGCCTGAGTGGGGGGTGGTGTAAAAGGTCTTGGCTAAGTCCAGGTAGGCCATACGCACAGTTTTTCCTTTGTCAAGGGGTTTTGTGACTCTCTCAAAGAAGTCCATCAAGTTTAACAGGCATGATCTCCCTTTGATGAAGCCAAACTGGGACTGGGTAAGGTCAAGTGTTTGTAGATTGCCTATATCTTTGTTGCTAAGATCCATGATGATATGCTCAATGGCCTTGCAGATAAGGCTGGTTAGGCTTATGAGTCTATAGTTCACAGGGTCTGTAGAAATACCCCCTTTATGCAAATGAATGACAGTAGCTGTTCTCCATTCAGCAGGGATGAAAACCGTGCTAAGGGTGTAGTTGGACAAGGTACCCAACAGTGTTGTTAATTCCTGTTTTAATCCATTGTGAACACAGCCTGCGATGTTGTCTGGTCCCATTGAGGCTGGGTTTTTAGCCTTGTAGAGGGCATTTATGACTTGCTGCTTGGAGATACTAGGTGGGGATAGGTGGTAGGGATGCTTTGTGTTATATGTGGTGGGGACAGGGGAGTGAATTTTGCACTGAACTTGTCAGCCGGCAGGTTGGCTATATCCACTGGTTTTGTATATTTAGTACCATTAACTACAAGTTCTGTGCAAATCTGGGTTTTTCCTTTGAGGTTTCAGATGTGGTTAAAGAATGCTTTATGGTTTTCCTTAGCCATGGATGCTAATTTGGATTCATAAGTAGCTTTAGAGGACTTTACAAGATGTCTTATTTGCCTGTTTAAGTTGAGGAGGGAGTGCATCCAGGTTTGAGACCATAGCTTCCTACTCTTAGACAGTAATTTCTTCCACTTATTGTATAGCCTGTTAGTGGCTGATGTCTACCATGTGGGTTTTTGCTCTTCCTTGAGGATCTTGCTTTGATCCCATCAGGTACAGCAGAGTTAATACAATTGTGTAGATGCTCATATAAAGCATTAGTGTATATCCCAGCACAGGTAACCTCTCTATCAGTGGTGGGAGGGGGGTATGAAGGTGTTTATGCCATCATGTAAGAGGGTGTAATTGGACTCGGTAAAGTTTTTCAGTCT
The DNA here is from genome assembly GCF_019279795.1 of Protopterus annectens. Taxonomy (NCBI): domain Eukaryota; kingdom Metazoa; phylum Chordata; order Ceratodontiformes; family Protopteridae; genus Protopterus; species Protopterus annectens. Next base: position 1,851,060,437 of record NC_056743.1, on the reverse strand, counting down.
AGTTTCTGCTAGGAGGGTCTGATGTTATTGTTACCTCTGATGAGACTGCTTTGTGGTCAGACCTCACCAGGGAGGGCAACACACTTGGGGTGGTACAAAAATCCCCTATCTTGGTGAGCACCAGATCCAGAATGTTTGAGTCACTTATGGGGGTGTCAAACAGTTGGTCCAGTCCATTGGAGTTAATGAAGTCCAGGAACCTTTGGGTGAGAGTGTTAGTACACATATCATTAACTCAGTCAATGGACAGGTAAATAAAGTCACCCAAAACCAGGGTGTTTGATTGTATCTTGATTGACTCAAGTAGATCCAGGCAGGCTGAGTGGGTGTCCTGGCTCATGGAGGGGGTCCTATTACTGGCAATGATTTGAAGACGGGTCTTACCAACAGTTAATTGCATCTGGAGTAATTCATGGAAGTTGCACTGTTTAACCAGGCTTGAAATGTATTTGTCTTTTATGAATGTTGATACACCACTTGCACTAGTTCTCACACCTTCAGTTGGAGGTCTGAACATGTGGAAGGAATTGAACCTGGTAAGGTTGGGCTGCTTTCTGCAGCCTTAAGCCAGATCTCTGTGACTGCACAGATGTCAGCATATTCCAATGTAATGGCTGCTTCCACTGAGTGCAGTTTCAGATTTAAACTCCTAGCTTTGAGCAGCCTAACCTTGAGTTTGTTTTCAGATGGTCGCAATACATTGGGAATTTTGTCCTTGTGACACTGCATAACTGCATAAAAAAGGTATAATGGGAATGGCAAGAGCCTTAGCCAGTAACAGAAATCCCAGAGGCAACAGATGAAGATCGTCTCTAGCAAAACATTGAGGTTTGTTGGTCTTGTCATCCCAGGCTGACCAGTACTGGTTCCCCTTAGAATGACACCAGAAAACTAAGCCAATTATTGAAATCAATCATTTTTTGTTTGTATTGAGGCATCATTCTAGGTGCAGGTAAAATGCTGCTTAAGGATAGGGACATACCTGCCTGGGACACATTATCAGTGAGCTCAATCATGACTCTCTTCTTATGTCATCCAAACCAACATAGACTATGAATGAGTCATAACAGTATATGCTGTTGAGATACTAAGTGCATGTGTGATGTGGTGGATCCTGGCACCTGACAGACAGCCGGCTGTGATCTTTTCCTTATCCAGTCTGGTGAGTGGAGCACCTGTGTGTCCCACAATGCAGTTGCCTATGACTAAGTTCTTTGGTTTTGTGTTTTGCCTTAGGGGCTTGTCTGGTGAGACACTGGTGCATGAGCTATTATGTGTATTGTGTTTAGCAGAGGATGTATTATATGAAGCATGCTTGTGTTTGGGAGATCTCTGATGTTTAGGTAGGTTTCTGATGAGGACCTCCACAAATGTAGGTATAGGTGTTGTTGGTTTGGATGATGAAGGAGTAGATGTGTGCATGCTGACAACCTGCTCTGAGGTATGGGTGTTGTTGGTTTTGGTGGTGAAGGTGGTGAGGTGTGTGTGCTGACAGCTTGCTCAGTATCAGATGTACTGACTGGTATGCAGGAGAGCATGGGTTTTAGGTTCTTAATATAGATGCATCTCTCACATATTGAATTTGTATGAATTAGAATAAGAGGGTTGTTAGTGTACATGAGGCAATTGCTACAATGCCTCAGGATGCCCATATCAATCATGCTAGCTGGAAAAACTATGGGAAATTGTATGTCCATAGTGCAAGGTAAATCACTGTGGTCAGAACAGGAAGACAACAAGAAGGACCAGATAAGGTAGATGGACAGGAGAAGAGGTCTAAATAAGAAGGGGCTAGTGGGTGGGACTTGTAATGGTACCTCTGCGGCTGCATCAAATGTTCGACATAACACAGAATAAAAAAGCAGAAATACGTTTTTCCTTAAATTAAATAAGCAACAGTGTAAAAAGCAGCACAGCAGAACAGAACTTTTACTTAAATTAGATAAGAGCAGCAGATGGTATGAAATACAGTCAAAGTGTACAAATTCAGTAGCAAAAGATGAACTTAGCATAGAGCAAAACAGCTAATGCAATGAAACCAGTGAAAAAGCTCAAACTAAGCCCTGAACCAGTAACCTTTATTTAGATAGCCCTACTGTACTTCTCCTGCCATGAGGGTGTGTGTGTGTGGGGGGGGGGGGTTCTCCAAGAAAAGATGACCGGATTTTTAGTGCTCAATCCCAAACAGAACTGGATCCAGCTGGTCTAAATCTAATCTGTACTACGAACAAAAGAAGTGCAACAGAACACAGAATAAAAAAACAGGAATACTTTTTTCCCCCTTAAATTAAATAAGTAACAGTGTAAAAAAACAACACAGCAGAACAGATCCTTTACTTAAATTAGATAAAAGCAGCAGTTGGTACAGAGTACAGTTAAAGTGCAACAAATGCAATGGTAAAAAAATAACTTAACATTCATAGTTGTCATGGCTGGTTGGTATGAAAAGAGGAGCAGAGGCTGATCACTTAACTCTCCAGAGCCCTTCTAAGACAAGTGCCAACCCAAACAAATGTGGATATTAAACAAAACATGAGAACAAAGCAGCTGCTGCAAGGAAACCAATGAAAAAGCTCAAGTGGACCTGTAAACCAATAAAAAAGCTCAAAGTAAGTCCTGAACCACTAAACTTTTAACTATATAGTCGTACTGATCTTCTCCTGCCAGGAGGGTACGTGGGGGGGTACGTGGGGGGGGGGTCTCCAAGAAAAGATGTCCTCATTTTTTGTGCTCAATCCCGAACAGAACTGGATTCAGTTAAACCAAATACAATCTATACCACAGCCAACAGAAGTGCAATGGAACACAGAATAAAAAAGCAGAAATACTTTTTTCCTTAAATTAAATAAGTAACAATGTAAAAAACAGCACATCAGAACATATATTTTACTTAAATTAGATAAAAACAGCAGTTGGTACAAAATACAGTCAAAGTGCACAAATGCAGTAGCAAAAATGAACTTAGCATTTGTAGTTCTCTTAGTTTGTATGAATAGAGGAGCAGAGGCTGATCTCTCTGGAGCCCATCTAAGACAATAGTAATGAAAAAGGGGAGGGAGGGACCTTGGAAATCAGATAATCGTTAAGGATGGAGGTCAGATGCACAGATTTATAAAACAACAACAGCAAAAGGATGGAAGGTTTAGGAAAATTTCCAAGGAACAAGCAAACTAGCAAGAGAGGCATCCAATCAAATAAAGGCAATATTGGAGCTCAGAAGCTTTAGCTTAATGTGTTAGTGGGGAATGGGGTAGACAGGAAATACAATAAAGTAAATGATAAACAGAATATAAAAGCACTGAAGTACAAACAGCAGCAGAGACAATTCTCACACAATTGACCTTCTACTACAGTTTAAGGTACCAGGCTATGCAGAAAGTTACCAGCAACAGTGTTTTTGAAAAAAAAAAAAACTACAATAATAATTGACTAAGGCTGACAATCTCCCAGGAGTACACAGTTCTGTCACAACTATGCATTTAATTCAACTTGTGGAAGTAGAAGTGGAGCATAACACAGAATCATAATCTTCCTACAACTGCAAATAAAAGTATAAAAGACTAAAGTCCCAGAACAAACTTAAAAATGCAAACAGATGGAACAGAGCAGAACAATACAAAGTAGTATTACCACACAGGTCATTAAGTGCAACTCAAATATTTAAGAAGAACTGAAATAATTAAAATAATTTAATTCTTTCTTTCTTTCAAAAGCAAGTTGCTCACAGTTTTGCACCTCTCCAAGTCTTGGATAAAAGGTACTGGGTAGGGGTAGCTCTGTGCTGGAAACCAGAGGCTAGTTAGAGAGAAATCCAATCAAATAGAGACAATATTGGATCTCTTTGAGAAACATTAGCTTAATGTGTTAGTGGAGGATGGGGCAAACACAGAATGCAACTTTAAGTAGGCAAAAGATAAGCAGAATATAAATACACTGAAACACAAACTGGAGCAGAGAAACTCTTCTCATTATTGACCTTCTGCTACAGTGTAACGCACCAGACTATGCACAAATTTACCAGTAGCACTGTTTATGGAAAAACGCAATAATAGATAAGGGTTAACATCTCAAAGGAGTACACAGTTCTGCTACAAAGGCAAATTACAATACTTCTTGTTTTTTTGAAAAACTAGTTGATCACAGTTCCACACCTCTCTAATCAACTGCATGCAGCAAATTTGTTGATCTGTTCTTTCTAACCTGTTTGCTAATGTATTCCATCACCAGTATGAACAGCAGTAGGCTCAGAGCTGAACTCTGATGCACACCCACTAACACTGGGAATGCCTCTGTGAGACTGAAAGCTGTTCATTCTCGAGTCATGCCTGTTAATACATGAGTTGTTGCATCTTTATACATAGCCTGTAATAATTCTGTCAATGTTTCTGGCACTTCAAACAACTGCAGGACTGCCCAAATCATCTTTCTTGGGACCTTGCCATATGTTATCTCCAAGACTAGGAATTCCAAGTTGGACACTTTTCTCATCTGTAACTTCTTCTCAGCTATCTGTCTTATTACAAACATTGAGTCAGTTGTGCTGCATCATGATCTGAATCTGAACTGTGCATCCCTATCTTACTTTCTACTAATCTGCATATTCATTTATCAGTCACTCTCTCCAGGACTTTCATGCAGTGTGACAGGAGTTTGATACCTCTATATGGCTCACAGTTGTGAAATTCCCTTTGCTGTTGTACACTGGCACTAGTATGCTTATTCCTCAGTCATCTGGGATACACCTTTCTCTCCATACTGCAGTGAGTACCCTCAGGAGCCAGTTCTCTTCTGTCTCACCCGACACCTTTATCGTTGTAATGCTATGTTATAATAACTTTTTGTATACAGCTCTCTGTATGCACTGTATTACTGTGGTTCTCTATGTCCTGCTAACGTAATACTAGCTTACATTCATAAACTTTTCTTACCATCTCTCTTTTCTTATACTTAGGTTCACAGGTTCATAGGTGTGAACTACATTAATGGCCTTGGAGCCTTTACAAGCCTAGCCCAAAAAAAAACTGCTCAGGCACTATGCCACCCGATGCTAGTTCACAGTACCCCTATCCATTAGGGTGACTGGAATGATCCCTGGAGTGAACTTTCTGTTACCCAACCACTCGTCAAGACTTGACATGAAGGACTTTCCCCGTATTCTGTTGTTTTGACTTACTGTGAACCTTCCTCCATATCGTTTTATAAAAAGTATTAACTGTATTACCTCAATAAAGCATGACATTTTAGTAGAGTTTTTCTCTTTTCTTTCCTTTTAGAGTCTGTGGTCACTACATCTGATCATGGCACTGCAGGAGCTCTGCCACAAGGGCCAGCTTCCAAATATTTCACTGAGAATTTTGTCTTTGTACAAAGTAAGGTAATTTAACTTGAAGAACCTTGCTGTTTATCTGCTTCAACTATAGAAATACCTACCTGTGCTGGAAATTGGCGCTAACATCCCCCCTCCAAAAGAGTAGCCCTTGCACTCAAAGGACCACTTACCTAGCTGAGCACTGTCCTTTCTCTTGACTGGTAGTTTCCATTGTATATGCCAGATAGTTAATGTTCCTGTTTGACAGATTTCTACATTCAGGAAACGAAAGAAAACATGTTTTAATTTGTACCCCTCTGTTAATTGCTTTGTATTGGCTATAAACAGATTACTCCTGTTATAATTTAACCTGTGGGTGGATGGCCCCACCTATTACAAAAAAATCAACACAATTTTCTTCTAAACACTACTCTAACCCTACAATGGTCAACCCCCAACTCCAGCAATCCAACTTTTGCTGCCATGAATGTTAGAAGCATAAGAAGTAAAACTGATGAGCTACATGCCGGGATTATTTAGCATAAACATGATATTCTCACAGTAACTGAAACCTAGCTTAAACTCAACATAAACAACCCCAGAATTATACCTTCTGGTCATAATATCAGCTGTAATGAAAGCATAAAGAGGAAAGGTGGTGGCATTGCTTTAATATTTACCAGCAACTACCACTTTCCCCCCTTACAACAAACCAATAACAAAATTAAATTCAGTAGAGCCTCTTATCACTTTCCTGAAATTAAACAATTATAAACAGCAAGGTTATTCAAGTTAAATTAGTTTTCATTGTACAAAGACAAATTTCTTAGTAAAAATGTTTGGGAGTTGGCCCTAATCAGTCAGTAAAATGGCACCGCACCCATCTCTCAATACATCCCAGTCACCACCAGTGTACTACAAGACTCTATCCTTGGTCTCTTCCTCTTTAACATTCTCACCAACACCTTCCATGCATCCACATAACAGGCCTCCCTAATACAGTATGCAGATAACTCCACATCTCCAAAAAATTACTCAGGAAGCTTTAAGTACAACTGTAACTAACAACTCATGCTCAATCTCCCAAAAAACAAATTACTACATTTGTTCCTCAAATCTCTCACCCATAAAAACAAAAGTTAATATTCTCTGTCCTGATAATACAACCATTAAAGTCACTTCTCATAGCAAATTATTAGGGATAATAATCTTAAATTCAACCTGTATATAAAAAAAACTGCATAAGAAAAAATCATCAAAAACTAAGGATTCTTTATAGGGTGAAAAACTTTCTCACTGACAGAACTAAAGCTACAATTACCACTCCTTATCTCCGCACACTTCTTTATTGCACTCTGATCCTTACTAACCTTCAGGCATCACAAAACTCAAAACTTGAATAATGCTATAATGAAGTCACTAAATTTGTAGCAAATACCCCTTTCAGAATCAACCACTGTATAGCACTAAAGAGCCTTAAATTGCAATTTTAAATTGGTTAGAACTACCCCATCAATTAACATATATATAGCTTCTTACCCCCTATAAAACTGGCCAGAATCCATTTTCTTGCCCAGAACTAAATAATATTCTATACAGCTATGTTACCAGTTGGTCATTATGATCCAATGATCAAAAACTCCTATCTGTGTACAAACTTATCAAATCTGATGGGCATTGTCTGCACTTATACCATGTTGCCAAGGCCTGGTCTCATCCCTCCCTTCCTTCAAAACCACTCTGAAAGACTTCCTAGCCAAAACCTGGCTCTGTTGTTGCTCAACACCAGGATAAACTACATCCCTAAATGTGAACAAATACCTCTTCATACCTTATATCTCCTTATTCTCCCTTCTTCATGCACTTCCTTACTTCTATCAATTACTCTCCTCTGGCATTCTTTCTAAATGTACCATAAGCCTGCTTTTCTCTCACTTCGTATTGCAACTCCTGTTTGTACTAACTTGTCTTACTTGTACATATTAACCACAGTCAAACAACTGCAGAGTAAAGAAGAAACCATACTGATTGAATCAATGGTGGAGCACAAATACAGATATCTACAAATCTGGGGGGTACAGCGTGACACTGGCATTTTGAGTCTACATTTACTGTTCTAGACTCACTTCCATAATAACTCCTAGGATCAGAAATGATACCACCACATACTTTCTGTAGACATCTAAGCTTTTCCATCAACCGTGATTCAGTCAAATGAATTTTCAGTCAACTGAGTTCGACCATTTATGATTCAGTCAAATGATCATTAAACCAAATGCTACAGACCCTTATACGCATATTCCTGATAATCTATTATAGAGTGGCCTCTGTCTGTATACCTTTTAACTGTCTCTGATTTCACAGAACATCCCTGATTTTACTTCATATGCTTTGTAAAGTTTTTGACTTTCTAGAGTTATACACAATCGATAGTGTCAGACATTAGAGTTTCATATTTCATTTTTCTTGTTCAGAAAAATACATGCTGATATAAAGTCTGTTGTTCTGTTATCTTTTGCACTTTCTCCTTCCAGTTTCTATATTTTTCTGTAACTATTAGTATATAGAGCAGATACAGGTCATTGTACTACTGAGAATTATGATTGGATCTCTGATCATAACACTGATTGTGTATTTTTGACATTTTATATATAGAGAGAAAGAGAGAGAGAGGAAGAAGAATTGCAATACACTTATAGACACACAAAAAATATTATAAATGAATTTAACTTACAAAGATTTATGTTTCCATGCAGCCATTAAGACATGCAACTACTTGTGGATGAGGTAAGTATGCAGCATATTGTTAAGGGAAGTTGTGGATATCAAATAATCTTCTCTGCTAAGAGCACAACATACCTTTGGACAACATTCATGTGTAGAAAATATACATCGGCGTCTAAGTATAACAGTGAAAGTATTGCCATTTTTATAGAGTGATTTCTAATGGAAGCCTCAGGAATGTAAGCAAAATAATAACATATAGGTACTATCTTCTATGCAAGTCTTAAAAATTTAACAAACATGTTGTTGGAGCACTATAGTCATGTATATATTGAACACAGACTAAAAAGTTATATAGTACAACTGATATGCCAAAGCATACCCATGCCATTGAGCCATCAGATATAGGAATTGTTGAGGGTGACACAATTGATCAGGGTAGTGTGGTTAATCCAGTTGCAGAACTTGCTGATTCTGCCTGAAGTCATCATGAGGGCAACATGCCACACAGGAGGCTGGTTAAAGATGCTTGGAGGAGACCTACTGCCCACCTTCCTCCTAATGTTGCTGTGTCATTACATGCCACCAGTCACATGTATGGGACATCATGGAGGCACAGGCACATTCAACTAGGACCTTGGAAGAGATAACACAAATGCTAAACATTCAGACAGAGATCATTATATCCCTGCTAATAATTAATGAGTGTATACATGAATGTGTGCATTTTGTATCACCATCATAATTGTTGTCACCATCATCAACAAACCCCTTTTTCCCCATTTTCTACATGGGGTCAGGGTGTTGTGTCAACTGCCACCATCTCTGTCTATTCACTGCCACTTCCTGCCTGCTTTGACACTTGTGCCTGACTGGCACACGACTTTTCTCACACAATCCTTCTACCTTTTTTCCTGGACACCCCTGTTTCCTCTTGCCTTCTTCCTGTCTGCCCCAAATCTTCTTCTCCAGATTGTCTCCCATTTTTCCACATGTGAGCCCAAACCAACATAATCTATTCTCTTTGACGTCTTCTGTAATTGGAGCTAATTTGGCTTCTGCTCTGATATCCTCATTTCTTTGTCTGTCCCACAGTGTACATCCTACCACTCATCTCAGGCACTTCATCTCCATCACTTCTAGCTTCCTCAACTGGTCTGCCTTTACTGCCCAGATTTCTGTACTATAAAGTAATACTAGTCACACCACTATTTTGTATACCTAACATTTCAGCTTCTTTGGCATTTTTCTATCCTAAGTTACCCCTAACACCCTGTATTAGTTGGCTGCAGCCCGTCTGATTCTAGCTTTGACCTTCTCATTCAGATTTCCCTTCTCTTCAACCACCCCTCCTAGATACTTGAAGCTGTTGACTTGTTCCACTATTTTCCATTCTATCTCAGTTCTCAACTTCTTCTGATTTCCCCATTTGCTGCCATTACAACTGTCTTATCTGTACTCACTTTCATCCCATATGCCTTCAGTTTTGCATTCCTTTCCCCTATCCTTTGCTGAGGTTCTTGCTTAGAGTCTGCCTGTAATGCCACATCATCTGCATACAGCAACTTTTTTCATCTGTCCCCTCCAAGCATTTTGCTAATGTAGTCCATCACCAGTATGAAAAGCAGTGGGCTCAGAGCTGAACCCTGGTGCACACCTACTCCCACTAGGAACCCCTCTGTGAGGCCGAACACTGTTTGTACTTGAGTCATTGGGTCCTTGTACATAGCCTGCACTAATTCTACCAATGTTTCTGGGACTTCAAACCACTGCAGGACTGCCCAGATTTTCTTGGTAGCTTGTCATATGCCTTCTCCAATTCTAAGAATGCCCAGATGGACTCTTTCCTTATTTCTAGCTTCTTCTCAACTATCTGTCTTACTGCAAACATTGGGTCTGTTGTGCTGCATTTTGATCTGAAACTGAACTGCTTATTTCTCATCTTATTTTGTATTACTCTGCATATTCAATTATCAAACACCCTCTCCAGAACTTCCATGCAGTGTGACAGGAGTGTGATACCTCTATACTGCTCACAGTTGTGAATAAGCCTTTCTCTCCATACTGCTAACATTACCCTCAGGAGCCATTTCTCCACTGTCTCACCCAACATCTTGATCATATCTGCTGTGACCTCATCTGAGCCTGCTGCTTCCCCTGACTTCATTTTCCTTAGTGCTATTCTTACTTCTTCTGTGGAGGGATCCTAACAAGAGACAGCTGTGATCTCTGTTTGGGGTTTAGCCCTTTTCTTGAGTTACTATTTGTGTGGATTTTGTAGAGTGTCTCTGTGCCTGAGTGGAGTTTCTCAGGATCATAGGATCATATGAAGTTACGAGGCTAATGGCTCAAGGGCCCTTACAAGCCTAGCCAAGTTCTTACCCTTATTGCGATGATCAGCAGCTATTACCCTGTCCAAGAGGGACACAGCTGGAACCCCCAGGGTGAATTTACTGTCACCCATCCAATCATTCAGATTGTGTTTGAAGAGGACCAATGAGGTGTTCTGTTTAACATGAAGTGGAAGCCTGTTCCAAAGGTGTGGTAACCTCTGGGAGACAAATATATCCCTCCAGCAGGTTATATTAATGTCACATATCACATACCAGGTTAAGGTCTTTAGAGCGAGTAACCCATGTACCATTTGACTTTCTGATATGAAGCATTCCCAATAATGCAAGATCAATGTTTGCCTTATTTGCAAGGCAGAGATCACCTCTGAGTAGTCTGTATGAAACAGAATAAAGTGACAGTGATTTCAGGCAATTCCCATAAGACAGATGGAGAAGACCTTGAATTTTCCTTGTGAGGAACCTCTGTGGATTCTCCATTTGCTGCAGGTGCTTAGAAAGGTACATACTAAAAGGAGCATTGTACTCAATTATTGGCCTGATGAGGGAAGAGTACAGGTAGGTAATAACTATTTTTTTTCTGGAGGCAATGCCCTTACTAATGAGATGAGCAATATAGAATGTCCTTCTTACCCACTGTGAAGACATAGTGGTCAAAGGTAAGGTTGCTATCAATTTGTGTGCCCAGGTCTCTCACCAGTGAGTGGGTACTTAAGGTGTTGCTATTTATGTGGCAGTTAGCAGAACATAATTTTTACCAAAAGGAATAATACATTTTTTTGCATTGAGTTTAAGGCCATGACTTTGGCACCAAGCATTTGTTTGTGTAAGACTCTCTTGCAGGATGTTGACATCATTTAGAGATTCTATGACTGCTCTCAGTTTGCAGTCATCAGCAAACATTGTCAGCCACAGACCTTTAGTTTTGGTTGTACTTTGGAGAAATAGATTCCAAACAGTAGAGGTCCCAGGACTGATCCCTGTGGAACACAACTGGCTACTGGTCTGCTGTTGGAATTGGCTTCCCCTATTTTTGACTATATGTGTTCTATCAGTGAGCCAGTTAGCAACCCATCTAACGATATATGGGTTGATGCCTAGTTGGGTGAGTCTGTCAATGATGTCTGAGTGGCAGCAGTGTAAAATGTCTTCTCTAAGTCCAGTTAGGCTGTATGCACAGATTACCACTCATCCAGGGTATTGGTGTCTGTCTCAAAGAAGTCCACCAGGTTTAACAGGCATGATCTCCCTTTGAAAAATCCAAACTGAGTAGGGTCAAGTGTTTGGAGATTACCTATATCTTTGTTGATAAGGTCCATGATGATTTTCTCCATGGCCTTGCAGATAAAGCTAATCAAGCTATTATGTCTATAATTCCTGGGGTCAGTGGAAGCACTACCTTTGTGCATGGGAATAATGGTGGCTGTTTTCAATTTAGCTGGTAGAAAGCTGGTGCTTAGACTATGATTGAAAAGAGTACCCAATGGTGTTGTTAATTCATGTTGCAGCTCATGTAAGACACATCCTGGGATATTATCGGGTCCCATAGATGCTGTGTTTTTGGCCTTAGAGAGGGAATGTACAACCTGCTCTTTAGAGATAAAGGTAGGGGATAGGTGGTAGGGGTGTCATGGGGTACGTGTGGTGGCAACGGGATTGAAGTTTTCATAGAACCTGTTGGCCAACAGTTTAGCAATGTCCACAGGCTCAGTATATGTGGTATCATTAACTACCAGTGCTACACAAATCTGGGCCTTTCCTTTTAGGTTATGGATTTAACTATAGAATGCCTTGTGGTTCTCCTTTGTTGAAGAAGCTACTTTGGACTCGTAGTTTGCTTTGGAGGACTTCACCAGAAGGCTTATTTATTGTTTAAGCTGAGGAGGGAGTGTTTTCCAGTTTAGGAGGGCTCACTCCCTCTTAGTCTTAGACAGCCATTTCTTCCTGTTATTGTAAAGCCTGTTAATGGCAGTTGTCTACCAGGCAGGTTTTGTTTTCCTTGATTTGCTTGTTTTGGTCCTATCAGGTATGACCACACAGGTACCCTGGGCAGGGTACTCTGATCCTACCTCCAAGATATGCTAACTTCTTAGGTGCCCATATATATTGTATTTCACTTATCCTTGTGGTACTGGTCATGCATGAAAAGGGCCCATGTTGACAATTTCCCCTCCCTGCTTAAAAAATTAATAAATTAAATTAAAAACTACTTTAATTACTTTTTCAGTAGTGGTATGCAAAACATAATTTATATATCGGCAAACATTGTGTGTATATATATATATATATATATATATATATATGTCTGCTTTAAAACATTGCAATAAAAATTCTCAGTCCATATTGAAAATATATTTGTTAAAGACTATATACTCTGGTCTACAATTATATATCGACTTTATTTAGAGATGTCCTGCTATTCTATTGGAAGGATTGTTCTATATTCATACCAGTATATATCCCCATACAGATATGAATGCCCTGTACTAATATTTATAATGATCGTATGTATTCACATATACAAATGATTGTCCTGCTTTGACGCTTACTCATCTCTATATCTCTGTCTGCACATATGGCATCACAAACATAAATGACTGAGATGAAATTCTTGGTATGGCCAGATATGCTTAACATCCTGTTTACAAATGCTCCCTATAAAATAGTAGTAGTAGTAATAATAATAATAATAATAATAATAATAATAATAATAATAATAATAATAACAACAACAATACAATGAAGAAGAAAAAGAAGAATAGTAAAAGAGGCAGAAACCATGTCAGCTATATAGTGCTTAAGTCTGAAGTGTATGCAATTATGCCTTTCTGCTTCCTTTATTTAGGGTTTGTCTTCTGCAGTGACCTCCAGGAATATGCAGGGGCAGCTCGTGCTATAGGACTGCAGCCCCCCCACCTGTAAAAAGAATAAAATAATTGCAAGTCCCCTCACTGTAGAAAATAGAAAATAAAAAACGCACAAGTCCCGGTACTCCACACATGCGTGCTTAGTTCTTGAACTCCAGACTGCTCTGTTAGGCAGTCCAGATAGGGAAGGAATGGAACTCTGCCCTACCAGCCCAGAAGTCGCACAGACCGGAAGAACACCAGATTGCATTGCCTGCAGGCTGGAGGCTCCAGCCTACTCTCATCTCGCAGGGGAAACCCAGAACAGTCTGTGCAGGCTGTTATGGAGGGTGATCGGGATGCCAGGCCACTACAGTGGACTTAGCTGATGGAAGATCTGGTGTGAGTGTGTGTGTGTAATGCCCCAATTCCTACATGGTGGTGGGTAGAGAATAAGGCTTGAACCCTGTACCATGGGCCCAAGTGGCAAGAGCCTGAATTCCCTACTCACCACCATTTGTAAAACATTTGCAGATTTTTGCCTTACATTTGTTCTGTTCTGTTCCGCATAAAATCTGTGGTTTCTGCATTTTTTGTTACTTAACATAGCCAGTGGTGCAGTGGTAGCATTGTTGCCTGACAGCTACAGGTTGTGTGGTTTGATTCTTGGATGGGGTGCCGTCTGTATGTCCTCCCTGTGTTTGTGTGGGTTTGCTCTGGTGTCCTCACTGGATATCTGTCCCTATTTTTTGAACTGTATTCCTCCATTATTTGCTTTGTCCAGATTTTTTGTGCCAAGGTTGAGAGCTATGGTGATAACTGAACTCACTGAATATGTTTGGGGGCTGTATTCCCCCATTATTGGCTTTGTTCAGGTGTTTTGTGCTAAGATGTTGACAGCTATGGTGAGAACTGAATTCAATAAATGGTAACCATTTATGTTTCAGTCTTCCTTTCTTTCATAAAACAGATGATTTGACATAGTGGTATGTTTCTCTGACTGTTTTGCACAAAGTCCTGGGTTCAATACTTGGCAGCGAAATGTATGGTGGTAAAACAGCATTTTATTCTAACAACTTTCCAACATTATACAAGCAGTGCTTAAAATGTGTCCCTGTCTTTTGCTCACCCCCCCTATATTTTGGATTTTTCCAGATTTCTTATGCTGCAAAGCTCAGAGATGCAGCTGAGTGTCAAGTAGATTTTATAAGAGGCCGAGAGCTGCAGGGGAACAAAGGCTTAGTGCTTCTTGTGCTGTGTTTGTTTGTGTTGTTAATAGCACAATAGGTAGTTTACTTGCTTTTGATGCAGAAGGCTGTGGGTTCTACTCCCACAGTAGGTAAATGCATTGCTGATACTGTACTGTACTGTAAAGGGGGTGGATGCTGCAGTCTTCTTTGGTGAAGATACCTATTAACTATGAACCTGTTATCAGTTTGCCATCCATTCCCTATTGCAATATTACTAGCTTATCATTTTTTTAATCAACTTAGGCAATTTATTCCTCAAGGGCATTAGGCACTTTATTTTGTAGATGAAACAATGAAATATAAAGTTGTTTGCTAGCAGCAGCCTCTTCATTAGTTACAGATTTCTTTAATGTGGAATTATTTAGATGACTTTTATTTCTTCAGAGATTGTACATATTTACTGATACTGGCGGACTGTAGAAGTTTGAGTAGACTTTTATGATAAAATGTTCTGAATTGGGCAGTTTTGTTGTTATTGGTGCATGCATTTTGTTTCATTGTTTATTGAAAAAATGTTCAAAACAAATTTAAAACTCCCTCTAACAACTACTATATTGTACAAGGAATATAATTTAATACAATCAGGAAGGTGTATCAAAGACCACGTGTATGTTTTGTGTGCAAGGGGCCTATGATTTGAAAACAGCCCATAGTTAATCTTTATCTGCCACTGGCAAAATGTATTTTCTTTGAATGTGGGTTTCAATGCTGTTTCAATTAATGTGAGTTTCAAGGGCAGAGAAGTTTTAATGCTAAGTCTGTTTTCATTGTGAGATTGCATTGCTTTATTTAGCAGATGTCTTAGTGTTTGTGCTGTAAAATGCAAAATAAAACTTTCAAATGAAGTCCAAATCATCGTAGAAGTAAAGCAGTATGCACATTAGTGTTTATGGTAAATGAGGTGAAATAGCCAAGTAATGGTTCATTGGAATAGCTGCAGGGGAGAGGCTCCATTCGACCATGATTTTGTGAGGTGGAAGGGCGGCAAACTCAAAGACAGCCCCGGCTGAACTATACCTCTCAACTGTCCAGATTTTCACAGAATGAATAGAGTTTTGCTTCTTATTTTTGGCTTGTTCCTCATAAAATGTGTGGTTTTCTGGCAATTTAGGAATTAAGTCATTAAATAATGACAAAAACTGAGTTTCAGACTTCATAACCTTTAGAAAAATGCATACTAAAGCAAGACCTGTTATTCTATCAATTGTCTCAGTTTATACAACAATTTACAGTACTGTTTATATGTTCTCCCAGTATATTTGGCCATATCCAGATTTCCTGTATTAACAGCTTGAGAGGTACATGCAAATAAATTGTTTTATAGAATTAGGCATAACCAAACCTCTCAACTGTCCCCAATTTTGGCTCAAAATGTTGCTCTTCCCCTAACAATCCCGCTGCAAAATGGCAATTTTGGAAGAAAACATGGAAGGCTTACAATTAAGAAATAACTGTAATAATCAGAGTTATAGATTACTTTTATTTCAGAAATGCTTGTAGATTCTTTTATTTTGTCAGCTGCTCAAGTTAGCAGTACTAATATTAAAAAAGTGTCACTTATGTGACAGGTTCCCAGCTATATTGTGTGGCTATTTTATATTTTTGCATCACATTTGTGGTCCATTTTTCATAAAATTGTGGGGTTTTTTGGCAAATTAGTGGCAAATCATTAAAGACTGAAGTTAGAAAATAATGACAGACATTTGAGTTTCAGATTTCATACCCTTCAGAAAAGTCATACTAATGCAAGACCTACTATTCTATTATCTTTTTAAAGTTTATAAAAGCAATATTTAAAAATTGTCCTTATTTTTGGGCCTTTGTCCCACTTCTATGCATGGCTCTGTCCAGATTTCTTGCTCTGAGGTTGAGAGGTATGACAAATGTGTCAGGGCCATCACAGTCGGCCAGAGACATTTCAAACCGTGACATACTTGTTGCACCCCACTCCCCCATGTAGTGACTCTGGATGTGTCCAAGCAAGGCAAGGAGCAGTTATGCAGTGTAAACATGCAGAGTATCCCCCCATCCAAGGTAGACACAAGTGCTACTTTTATTCTGTCCTTGATTTTGCAGAATGTTCTGGTTTCTGTCATATTTGTATACTGTTGATTAATGCTTATTATTACTCAGAAAGTGCTGTTGATCTGTGTTTAAGTAGCAATGCTTTAATGACCATCAGGGAAGCTTGTCTGAGATTGTAAGATGCAAGTAAGCTTTAATAAGCATACTGTTAAAGAATTGCCAACACTGAAAGCCTTTCTGTTGTTGCCATGCAGAGAATACTTGCATAACTAGATAATGTATAAGCCTTGGGTATTGAAATGCATATGACAGTATTTGTAATAAAGGACAGGATTACATTATTTTAAGAAACACATTACATTTGTTGGGGACTTGCAGTCATCTTTGCAGGCCTTACCTTTAAACCAAACAGAATGCCAGTCTATCATGTGTGGTCCATTACCTGTACAGTAATCCTTTAAGCAATGTATCTTGAGTTGTTTCTTGTTTGCTTTTCATTTTTTTAATTTGATCATGTTTTCCCCATGAAACAAGTAGATAGTTGTCAGGCAGCAGGTCTTTTTTCGATAAGAAACATTTTTACAAGTGGGGGTATCACAGAGATTGCTACTTTCAGCATGTTATTTGGTACTTTAATAAAGCTGAATATAAATTATAATTAAAAATGCAGTGCAAGGAGATGTGGTTTGAGTTGAGAGCTGCTTGTTTTTCTTATACTTGATTTTGACTGGAATTACAGTAATGTATTTAAAAAGTAATTTATTGTTTCATGCCTTACAACCTTTTTGTTTCCATCTAGATATTAAGTAAGCTGTCATGCAGCCAATGCCTTGAAATATTTTGTTTCTTCTACAGTTCATTTTGTCTTGATTGGACTCTCATAATGATGGTTTGGCACCCAGGGCAACATATTTAATTAAAGTTACAGTTTTTGTGGTTGTGAGCATAGCTCCTCCCCTTTCTGATTGGCCACACCCCTTCCCATTGACCCCACCCATTCACCTATCTCCTGCAGCCCCCCTTTGATTTGAAGTCACCAGCTGCCACTGGGAATATGCCAGTATTTGCTTGGTGACAGGTCATAACTGATCAAAGAAAAAATCACAAATTTCCATGCAGAATGTAATTATTAGGCATTGCTTTAATGCAGCACCTCTTGCAATACATCCTATCAAGAATCTGCTAACAGCCCATCTTATATATTTAACTGAATATGCAGAGATAAAATTATTTTTGTTGTTCCACTTATTAGATAAAAAATCTTCCAAAGTCACATGCTGACTGTAGATATTCCGAAAAGAAAACCGAAAAGATCATGCCAACTGATAACATAAGCTGAATAAAGATATGCCTGTCTCTAAGGTTATTTTACTTTACGATAAATCACTGCATAACTTGGAATATACAGCTTACCTTTGATAATATCATTCATTATGAAGGTTGAACTTACACGTCGGTCTAATGCCATATGATGAATTCTGCAGGTAACATATGAGTCTATTTTTGCTGCAACTGTGATGTTACTTTCTACTTTGTATGTCTTGTCTTCACCATATGAACTGACATCTATTTTAGGTCCTTTAAGCTCTGTCTCATTCTGCCACCAGGTAACACTGATATTTTTGGGGTAAAACCCCTCTGATTTACAGCTTAATGTCAGATTTTCATTAGGCTTAATTGGCTCTTTTAGCCAAGAAATGAATGGTGTGGAAGATTCTATTTAAAGAAATTAAATATTAATAATGTAAGAAACAGAAATATAAAATAAATGTAGTGGCAATGACTACAGAGATGACAGTTATCACAGAAAGTAATATCTAGTCATAAGATAAATTATATAATATTACAAGATGCATTTATAATTCAAATTCACAACATAAAATAATGACATTTTAAACATTTGAGTTATATTATTGTGTTACTATATCTACAGAGTATGGATATGTGGTTCTGAAAAAATTAAGTGAACACACAGGGAAGTAAAATGAATTGCTGTACTGTCTTATTCAAATTTGAATATCATCAGAAAAAATATACAACTTGATATTTCAGAATGCAGAGATGCACTTGCGCAGTACAGTGTGACATCATAAAAAACGAACTTGCATTACACAGAGTTGTCTTACACAAGACCAACAAAAATAGGTGAAGCTAACTCCCAAAATCGGTCATAGATATGAAAACCTGATTGTATATTAGAAACATGTCTTACAGTTTTATAGAGTAGGTAGAATTCAGCCTTATCTTCACCATAAAATTACCCTGAGTAGAAATACATAGCATAAAAGTGACATGCTTTTCTAACTGGAATCACTAAAACAATAACTGGGAGACAGTAATTTTTGTAAATATTCTGTGAATTTGTAATGCTTATTAAAAAAATACCTTTCCAACCACGGAGATGCATGGCATCACAAAAGATCCTTAAAGCATATTTCAGTGAAAAGCAAAGCAGAAAATCAAGTTACACCCAATAGCTGAGGATTCCCCAGTCCAAACCGACAACCTTTTGGAAAAGATTGCATAATAGCTAAGAAGGGGGTACATCTTAATTTTAGCACTCAGTCAAACAGAAGTAAATGTGGCTAAGGTAAGGAGTTTGGGCAATGAAGGTAATGACACTGACTGCTCTATAAGCTGTGGACATAAGTAAACTAAATAATAAATATCAGTTTTAAAAAGTAAGCAATGACAAAGCACCTTTGTTTAAATAATATCAAATCATTGTATAAAAGAGCATTTAAGATGATGAATGTCATATTAAAGCTTGTAGACTGGATATTCTTGAATCTGATTCTCTTATTCAACACACACACAATACCAAATTAGACTGATGAGACATCACAGACTCCACAGGAAAAAGAATGAACAAAATGAGAAACTGCAAAGATTTAATAAAAGTCAGTTCAGAGGCATCAACGAGTTATCCTATCATGGCAGATTAAGGAGTGAGTATCCACTGTGCTATGGGAGACTCATAAGGTTTCTATTTCAGATTTTAAAGTGATAAAGTATAAGTTATCTGTGAAGTATCTGGGACTGAGAGTTGATGAAGGGCCATTACCTGTCTCACTTCTACCATGCAGGGCTAGTAAAATGCTTTGCTAGACTGATTTTAAAGGGCCTGGTTCTCAGAAAGGGTAACAGAAACATAATGGATTATCGAGAGAAATAGATCACAATAGTATTCTGACTGATGGATGTTATATATGCAAATTATACAGATAAAGTCAGTCAAGCGAGTAGGCCTTGTCCATACTATGTTTAGCCAATACTTCAGTACTCTGTTGGCTGTAAGTTTTAAAGAGCATTCCTAAAGACAATGAAGACATACCTCTGAAGTATACCTCATTATGAGGAATTTTCCTCATTTAGGGACTTAAAAGATTCATTTTCCTTGAAGTTCCTCATTGAAAGGATCTATCATACATTCAGTGTTTGCAATTTTTAAGCTGATATCCATGGTAAATAGAACCGAATCATATTAATTCATTAAAATAACTATTATACAATTAAAAAATATCACATTTTAATCATCCTATGAGCTTTCTAGATGAGCTTGGTAGTATGCTGTTAATGTGTGTTACACATTTTGCCCATTTGTTCCACATTATGAAAGGTAGTGTTCCTCATTTTGGAGATGGAAGATCGAGAGCTGTGAAGATTAGATCAAACTAATCTCACTGGATACTCACATCCTGACCTCACCCCCTGCCCAGAAAACCACAGTGAAAAACTTCTCTAAAGCAAATTTCACACCCCTCAAAACCAAGGTGGAATCCTTCAAAGCCCCCGGGCCTGTGGAAAATACGGCCCAGACCACAGAATCCTTTATAAACGCATTCTATGAACACCTTCAGGAATGCATGGATCATGCAATCCCAAATAAAACCAAGACCCAATCCTCCAAAGGCAGACGTCCTGTCTGGTGGACCCCAGCTATAAACAAACTATACAATAGAAGGAGGAAGCTACTACATGATAGAGCAAAATCCCAAAAAGGGAAGGCATCTCTGATCAGTATTAGCAAAAAACTACGGACACTCATAAAATCGTCTAAGGCCAGCTTCGAGAGAAAAATTGCACAGGACACTAAGGATAATCACAAGGCTTTCTTTCTTTAATCAACACGGAAGGACTGTGGCTGACCAAGTTCGCAGATGACTGCAAACTGGGTCCCATAATCGACTCTCCAGCTGACACAAGCATCCTCCAAAAGGGCCTCATAGAAACAGACAACTGGTGCCAGAGCCATGGCCTCAAGCTAAATGCCAAAAAGTGTATAGTCATCCCCTTTGGCAAAAACAAAGTGCCCACAAATTACCACATAGGTGGTAATCCATTAAGTACAGAAGAAGTAATTAGGGACCTGGGGACCCAAGTTGATAGCAATCTCTCATTTGACAACCACGTGGCCAAAGTGGTTAGAAAAACATTTTATATAGCCCACCTAATCATGAAGGGATTCACATCTAGATTAGGGGAGGTCATTGTGTCTCTTTACTCATCCCTCATTAGGCCCATAATTGAGTACAATGCCCCTTTTGGGATGTACCTTACCAGACACCTGCAGCAACTGGAAAGACCCCAAAAGTACCTCACCAAGAGGATCAAAGGGCTCAAACAGATGCTATATGCTGCCCGGTTAAAGAAACTCTACCTCTACTCAGTGGCATACCGCCTGCTCAGAGGCGATCTGTGCCTGACGTATAAAGCCATGTCCAACCCGAAATTAATGGACATGCTGCACCTCAGAAAATCCAAATCCCATCGAGCTACGCACTCAAGAGACTTGAACCTCAGCACTAAAATAAATAGGACATGCTGGAGGGACAGATTCATAACCCAGAGGCTTTCTTCACTCTGGAATAAAATGGTTAGGCAGAGTCCCTCATTGACTCTCTTCAAGAGGAATCTTGATGAGTGGATGGGAGATCGTAGGTTTACCCCGGGTATCACTTCTGTGTCACTGTTAGACAGAGGCACAGTATACTAACCTCGAAAAAGGGCATAGCAAAATTAATTTAAAATGGGTGGCGAAAGCCAAACACACTCTGGCTAGGCTTATAAATGCCCTAAGGCAGATAGCCTAGTATGAACCTATGAACCTATGAACCTATGAGTGAAGAAAAACATTTGCTAAAGTACAGGAAATGAACTGGGAAATGTACTCAGGTCTTCTAGCCCCATACCTCTGACTGTAGACCTGGTGACAGCAGCTGACTGACATACATAACAATACCAGGAAGGGACACACTGTACTCTTTATAGATTGCCAGGATACTGGTAACTGAGCTATTTATTCTGGTTCCACCTCTTACACTACAGGAAGAGAATTTATTGCATTCTATTGGTAAGCGAGCATGATTGAGCACTGCAGAGGAGGGGGCTATTCCATTTACTAAGGAAGGTAGGCTTGTATTACATGTTACAGACTGACATATGTGAGTATTAGCCTCATCCAGATGTGGTTATGATTGCTTTCATGCTTCACAGCCCAGTACTGATAGCAATTCCATGGTGTACAAGCTGACTTGATATATTTTTGTATGCCTTCCCTAGCAGTAATCAACACTATAGATACATTTGATCTTCCAGACTACAGATCAGTGCCACAAATAGTACATGGTGTTAACTTTTTTTCACAGAATCCTTTGTCATAAATGAATAGTGCCTGATTCAGGGCAATTATCTCTTTCCATCCTACCTGCAGCCACCTGAAGATCCTACATAGAGCATCAGTGCAGACCAACAGTGAAATAATGTGTCTGAGCCCACAAGCATGTTTGCTAGTGTAGCTAGTAAGTGGGTTACCATCTGCCAATGATTGCATACGATACATATGCAGACTGACTACCATCTGCCCAATGATTGGATATAATACATATACAGACTGACTACCACCTGCCCAGTGATTGCATATGATACATAAGCAGACTGATTACCATCTGCCCAATGATTGCATGATACACATGCAGACTGACTACCATCTGCCCAATGATTGCATGTAATACATATACAGACTGACTACCACCTGCCCAATGATTGCATATGATACATATGCAGACTGATTACCATCTGCCCAATGATTGCATGATACATATGCAGACTGACTACCATCTGCCCAATGATTGTATATGATACATATGCAGATTGACTACCATCTGCCCAATGACTGCACATGATGCATATTCAGACTGATTACCATCTGCCCAATGACTGCATATGATACATATGCAGACTGACTACCCAATGCCCAATGATTGCATATGATACATATACAGACTACCATCTGACCAATGATTGCACTGATACATATGGAGACTGACTACCATCTGCCCAGTGATCACATATGATACATATGCAAACTGACTACCATCTGACCAATGACTGCACATGATACATATGTAGACTGGCTGCCCATCTGCCTAATGATTGCATATGATACATATGCAGACTGACTGCCATCTGCCCAATGACTGCATATGATACATATGCAGACTGACTACCCAGTGCCCAATGGCTGCATATGATACATATACAGATTGAATATCATCTGACCAATGATTGCACTGATACATATGGAGACTGACTATCATCTGAAAAATCACTGCACATTATAAATATGTAGACTGACTACCATCTGCCCAATGATTGCACATGATATGTATGCAGATTGACTACCATCTGCCCAATAATCACATATGATACATATGCAGACTGACTGCCATCTGCCTAGTGACTGCATATGATACATATGCAGACTGACTACCCAGTGCCCAATAACTGCATATGATACATATACAGACTACTATCTGACCAGTGATTGCACTGATACATATGGAGACTGACTATCATCTGACCAATCACTGCACATTATACATATGTAGACTGACTACTATCTGCCCAATGCTTGCATATGATACATATGCAGACTGACTACCATCTGCCCAATGCTTGCATATGATACATATCCAAAAAGAATAATCTGTGGTATCCCTAGAAGTCTCTAAAAGCCAGTACGCAGTGATAGTGGGTCAAAAACAAATGAAGCAGAAACCTTGCAGTGTGGAGGGTGTGAAGTTCATTCCTTGAAATATGAAATATGTTATGCACCTACTTCACAAATAAAATTCAAACTTTAAAATATATACTACAAAATAATAAAATAGCAGGTAGTTCACAGCGGAGTTAAAAATGGAATATACTTTATTGAAACAAACAAGCAATCCTAGCTGAGTATAATGAAAAGCATTGAATACATTCATTAATTTATACATATAATCAGGTTGTTTGGAGCAAGGGAGTGGTTACAGAGGGTGGTTCTGTTAAGAGCAATAAAAGCATTAAACTCATTCCTTTAACCAAGCCTGCCTTCCCCCTTAGCACCGTAGTATAAACTGAGACTGTGCTACCTTAGAACTGAAACTTGAAAGCTAGAGACAAATTAAAATATATAATACAAGAACAGCTTATTAAGGCTACCCTATGAATCCAAACTTTATTAAATAAGAAACCAACTCACAAACAAAATGACTAATCACTTAACAAAGACATCTACCACTAAACATCTATCAGAATAAATATCAGTAACTTATAAACTGAAACACTTTTAATAAAAATCACTTTCGTACCACATAAGCACTTCATCAGGTTTGTGTACAAAACATACAATAATATTAATGAACATGTCTATAAATCTACAAGTGAACACCTAAGTAGGCTGAAACCCATAGCTATGACTGCTAAGGTGGAAATACAGTGAAAATTTTAGAAATAAATAGTGAAAAATCTTAGAAATAAACATTAAGGCCCTGGGGATCTGTTCAAATGTGGCATCTAACTAAGAAAGCACTTAGTTTAAATGAATAAAAGTATCAAAAAAAGTACCAACGTCAGTTATTTTCACTGTAAAATATCTCAGTGGTTAATTATTTGTTTATAACAATATTAGTATGCATAATATTAGCGTGTAAAGTCAACATTAATCAGTCCTATACCAGACTTTTAATCGTCTTTTAAACAATGAAGTACAGTTTTCTGAGTTCTAGTATGCTTTGTATGGAGCAATAATAATTAATTCCCAGTTTTCTAAACAAGTTCAGTTTCAGCTGCCACAGTAGTTCACAATTTTCTAAAAGATTAGGGATTACTCCTTCCAGTTCCATAAGGTCCACGTGGTCAATAATTTGAAATTTAAAGCCAGCGTGTCTTTTGTGAAGCTGCAGGTGCCAAGCCAGTGTATTATTCTTGCACTTAGCTCTAATTTCAGAAAGATGGCCTGAAATCCTTCTTTTAAGTCTGTTGAGCACTTTCCCCACATAAAATGCTTCATAGTCATTGCAGCTTGCCCTGTAACCCACCTGCAGTGAGTTACAGCCACCTCCTGTGTTGGTTTTAATCAGTTTGTTTAAATAAGGGCAGAAAAACATGTCTCCCTCCTGTATGTGGTGACAAAAAATACAGTTGGCTCCACACTTATTGATACATGTATCCAATGGTCTGGGCCTAACTTCAACCCAATTCCTGATGTCTCTGGCTTTCCTATACAAAAAGAAAAAACGTTCTCCAAGCATGTCCATTATATATGAGCTTTCAGTAATTATGGCCCAATTCTTTCTAATAATAATAATGATGCTGTAATAGTCAATAGTAAAAGTCAAGATACAACTGTCTTTCAATTTGTTGTCCATAGGTTTCTTTAAAACCCTCCTATAAGGACTGTTAAGTGCTGCTGAATTTGTACTTTTTAGTTCAATAATAGGTTCCAGAATGCATCTTAACATGTTGCTTTCCTCATGAAAAACTAATTTTTAAATCATTTAGGTTCTTAAGGAAGGGTTCCATTTTCATGGTGATCCTGACCAACCTGTAGCCCTGGGAATTAACAATGTTATATTTTGCCCTGGTGGGATGGAAACTCTTGTTATGTAGAAGGAGGTTTACTCTGATAGGTTTTCTATAAAGATCTGTGTCCACTTTACCTTGTTCCAAGTCTTTAGTAATCTGCATATCTAAGAAGACTGCCGAGATGAGGCTGTGGGAAGAGGTAAAATTCAGGAAGCTGGCGGTTTGATTCAGATAGTTGATAAAATCTTCTAATTTTGCATACAATAAAAATGTCATCATTAAAGTGCAGATACACAGGGAGTGGCCAAGGATGAACACAGGATAGCAGCAGATTTCTTCAGCTCCACCAATTTCATTACACTGACAGGAATTAATTACTTAAAAAATTAATTTTTGAAGTAATTTTCTTTCTAAATATGTTTGTTTTATATAGTTCTTGAACTATATCTAAAAAGAAAGGAAATTTTAACAATATTCCTGTCAGAAATCACATTGGAAATTTTCCTGTCAGTTTATCAGTCTGAAATGAGTTCCAGTAAGACAAATTCTCAAGACTCCAGCATCAAGAAAGAACTTCAGTCTCTGATAACTATAATCCAGCAACTTACTGCTAAGATGGATAAAATGGATACTAAAATTGATACCTTCATAGAAAAAACTACAAAACAAATAGACTTGTTACATATAGACCTGCAACAACAGAAGATCCAGATGACAGGCATATAAGAAGCTGTGAATGACATGGAAAATAGAATCCAAGAAGAGGAAATCAACATTGAGTTTCTGCTGAAACAAAATACACATTTACAAACAAAGCTGGATGACTTGGAAAATAGATCTAGGCGCAATAACATTAGGATTTTTGGACTGCCAGAAAATATTGAAGGTAACAATATTACTTCTTTTTTAACAACATGGCTCCCTAAAACTTTAGACTTACCAGAAGCATTCTCTTTTGGTATTGAAAGAGCACATAGATCTATAGCTAATACTAACTCTAACAAAAACTATCCTAGATCAGCTATAGTTAGATTTCTATCATCTTTTGATAAAGAGATGGTTCTTAAATCTGCTTGGGCTAAAGCTCCTGTTAAGATTAATGAGACAACTGTGCATTTTGACAATGACTATTCTTCCTTGGTAATAGTGAAAAGAAAAGTTTTTCTGCCACTAATAAGGGAGCTTAAAAAGCACAGTTTAAAACATACCTTCTGTTTCCTGCCAAGCTAAAAATCTTCCTTCCTGATGGTCCTAAAATTTTTGATGACTTACACTCTGCTTTACTGTTTATCATAAAAAATTTCTTTTTGGATAAAATAGAGGAAATGGAATGGGCTAGTCCTTCATTAAAGAGACTGGCAACTGAAACTTCATGGAAGACTTCAGAGAAGAAGAAGAGACTAAAGAACAAATGATTTGTTCTATGTTTTTTTTCTCTCATCATTTTACTTCATTATTAATCTTTTTAAATATAGTTCCTGCATTTCCAGAAAGCCACAAATGTTCTGAAAAAGATTTAATCAAAGTTATTCTCTGTGTGCAAAGAAATGTTTTGTTTCATAACCAGTCAAAATATCTGAGGAACTAATAACAAGCTATTATTCAATTTGTTTCTCTTTCTGAAAAAGAGAAGTAAGATCAGTAATTTGATACATTTTTTTTTCTTTTTTTTCTCCTTTTCTTCTTTTCTTTGTTTAAACAATGACATTCTATTTAGATTATGTAGTGGGTAAAGGGTGGGGAGGGCAGGGAGAGAAGAGTAATGAAAATATGATAAATGGAATAATAACATATTTATTCCTTGTAAAAAGTTTATATGTTCTTCAAATGCTATTCCTAATTATACTTTCTTGATTATACTGCTTATGCTTGTTTGTAAATAATCTGTCATGCTTTAACTAATAATAATTAGATCTAAATAATAGTAAATAATATGTTTTATTTTTAACTCTATTAATATAAACAGTAAGTAATATTCCATTGTATATACTTCTTATAGCTTTCTCTTACATTTTTTTATTTCTGCTTTACACTCTTTTATTTTCTACTCTCTTTTTCTTTTCTTTATTCTTTCTCTTTATTTTTTTTTCTCATATTAATATATAGAAATGCTTTTGAACATATAGACACAGTAAATAATAAGATTTGCATAAAAATTGAGTTGGGACAAAAATATTGAGTTTTATTACTTATTAATAACTTTAGGCTTAATTTCACTTACATAGAGGCTGTAATAACCTGTAAAATACATTGCGAAGGTTTTGTCATGTTTAGATGCACTTACACTGCTAAATGAATGTTTGTCACTAGTTTTTAACAAGTTTCCCGCCAAAATGTTAAGGGAGACAATCTGGGATGTGGGCTACCTCATGAACAGTGTCCTCGAGTTGTTTCAAAAGCTTCAACTCTCAAAATTCTCACAGAGAAGCTGAAAGCAGTCAATCTGACCTTTGACCCAAATATCACACTGACACATCACAGATTCAGGAAGAACACTCTACCAGGAAGTAGAACTGATGCAAATGCGACTATGTGAAGGAAAATGAACTCTTTGACATTTAAATGTGAGTTATTTTATATAATTACTTAAATATCTATGTTATAATTCATAAAATATGACAGTTATAATGATTTTAAATGATGCAGTTTCTTGTAGTAAGTAAATGTCTTATTTTAGAAGGCATAGAAAATGAAACATTTATTCAAGTGTTTTTGAAAATCTACTTGACTACAGCATACTAATCTGTGTTAAAACTTATGTTCCAAACATATACATTACTATAACTCATTTAATTCATCTGATTGACGAGCATAAATAACTTTATAACTCTATTCTGAAAGAAATTGTCATGTGATATATTTTAAAGCAGTAGTATAGGCATACAAAATACAGATGTTTTTTTTTACAATAATGCAAGTGTTTCTGAGAATTTGCATAACTATGCAGTATGATTTATAACAATTTCTATAAATATAATATTTTATTCTATTGACAATAATGAGTATGAGTAAAATGCTCATATACAAGCAATTCAAGGTTTTTTTGGAAGCTGTTGACTGCATTTACATGACAGAAAATAGATGCATCTTAATATATGTAATGTCTGAACCATATTAGCCAAAGTTTTTGATTTAAATGAATGTTAGAACTTATTTTTACATACTTTAAATAAATTAATATGTAAATATGCCTTCTTTTTTTTTTTTTTTCTTTCTCTCTTTCTTTCACTCTCCCTCTTTCACATCTTTTATTTCTCTCTCTCCTCTTGGTTCCTAATATCAAGTTTATTTGAATGCTATTTGAATACAAGTGTATTATATTACATAGATGTATATAGTAGTATGAATAGTTTTTTTTAAAAAAAAGTTTATTTTAGTTTATATGATGCTGTTTTATCAAATGTGTGGTCTTGTCTTGTTAGATAATTGAATTGAAAGCTGTTAATTTAAGTTAAATATAACCAGTATTAAATTGATAAGGTGGTAGCTGAGGTACTGCTGCTTAGGGTAGGGGGTTAACTTGAGTGGTAAATACTACTCTAAGTTGGAGTTTCTAACTCCAGGCTGGATGCAAGGTTTAATCCTTACATTATTTTCACTTGTTCATTGTTATATGTATATAGTTTTGACATCCACAATATATTTTGTACACTCATTGTCACTACAAACAAAATTGAATCCTATACAAAATCCCATAAGAGATTCAATAAATACAGCTATATTTAAAGGTACACCTAAAGGAGGAGATGTAACATTTCTTATGTTGTTATTTGTTATTTTGATCATAAGATTCTTAAGTTTTAAAAATGCCAAATGACATCTTTAAAAGGAATTTCTTTAAACATTAATGGATTGAATAATCCGTGTAAAAGGGCAAGCCTAATAAGATACATTAATTTACATAAGGCCAACTTAGTCTTCCTGCAAGAAACCCATCTCTTGAAAAAGATATTGATAAACTAGCCACAAACAAATATACAGTATTGGTTAGTTCAGAGCACACTCAGAAAAAGAGGAGTGGCTATTTTATGGAATAAAAGTATGCCCATTCCTCAAACCATTAAGTCTTATCAGGATGACAAAGGAATGTTTTGTATGGTTACAATACAAATTAATGGGAAGACTTAAACTTTAATTAATGTATATTGGATACCTGGAATTGGTATTAATACAGTGAAACATCATCTTGATAAGATCATATCATTCTCTATAGGAGATATTATTTTAGCTGGTGACTTTAATTGTATACTACATGAAAGTGATACTACCACTATAGGAAAAGAAGAATTACATCTAATGCAAAACATTTAAATGATTTTGCTAATTCTTATCATTTGAATGATATTAATAATCAGATAGATTCAAAATCATTACCATACACCTTTTTTTCTAACAGATACAAACCTTATTCAAAAATAGATAGGGTCTTTATTTCTAACCAGATGGTAACAGATTTAATTAATTCCAAAATCATTTCATGTCCTATATCTGATCATAATTCAATTGTTTTTGAATTCATGATAAAAATACTCATAATGTTCAGATCAAAAGGATACCAGCATACTTAACTCAACTAAAAGACTATAAAGAATATATACTTTCAGAAGTACAACATTTTCTAGACATAAATAATACTCCTGAAGTCTCCATTGTCTATGTTTGGGATGCCTTAAAATCATATCTATATGGACAAAGTATAAGATGGTATAATAATAAAAGGAAATCCTGGGATAAGGAATTGTTAGATATTCAAAGTAAATTAGACTCTTATAAACATAATAATAAAGAAAATATTATGGATAAGAAAGTCATTGAAGAAATAAACTAAATGAGAAATACAAAGAAATTTTAACTCATAAAGTTAAAATAACTCTAGAGAAATACAAGTTTTTGTCTTACTCAATAAGCCCCAAATACTTACATAGACTTAAAAATAAAACAAAAAGGTTGAATAAACAAAACCATATCAAAGAAATCTTTTCTCTAAGGAAAAAGAAGAATGTTTCTAGTCTACCAGAAATACTAGATGAATTTAGAAATCACTTTCACAATATTAACAATAATAACATTAGCATGGAACCTAAAGATAAAATAAAGGAGTTTATAACCATAAACATGAATAAAAAGCTTAATAAACAACAGATTAAACTATTGGACAAAAGTATTGCATATACAGAGGTTATTACACAAATAAATAAGCTTAAATCAAACAAAGCACCTGGTAATGATGGTATTATACCAGAGATATATAAAATCCTTTCTAAAAGTACATATTCATTAATACATAAGGTTTTTATTTTGGCCCAAACTGAGTTAATAACCCCCCCATCTTGACAATATACATTTATTTCACCAATTTTAAAACCTAATGAAGATCCAGCTAGATGTACTTCATATCGGCCCATCTCATTACTTAATGTTGATTATAAAATATTTATGAGTATTTTTGCTGATAGATTGAAGACAATCATTCCCGGCATTATAGATATAGATCAGACAGGCTTCATTGTAAATAGAAATACTTTTGATAATATAAGAAGAACTTTAACATTAATTGATTTTGCAAATAGGAAAAAGAAAGATTTAACACTTATTAGTCTTGATATAAGTTCAGCATTTGATTCAGTAAGTTGGGACTATCTGTTTACCTTACTGAAGTGCACAAACTTCTCAGATGCATTTGTAAATCTAATTGAGCATTTATACAAAGGAACATTGGCTTATATTAAGGTAGGAACATATGTTTCACAAAAAATACCCATTCTTAAAGGTACAAAACAAGGATGTCCACTTTCTCCACTATTATTCACTTTAGTAATGGAGCCTTGGGCTAATTTGATCAGAAACAGTACTGACATAGAGGGTTTTGAAATAGATGAAAATACAACATCCAAAATTCAACTTTTTGCAGATGATGTTCTAATTACATCAGCAGGATCTAATTCTTCTATGCAGTCTCTATTTGATAAAATGATGAATTTTAAAAGTATTTCTGGTTTAATATTCAATGAAGAAAAAACTAAAATACTACATATATATATATACACGAAAAAATATTATCATTAGTGATTTTACTAAATATGTACCCAATTCAGGTCAGATAACTTATTTAGGTATAATACTATCTAAAGATATTAAATCTATTATATATAATAATTATAATACCTGTTTTCTTAATATACAAAATCTTTTTAATACCTGGAATAATATGTTTTTTACTATGGAGGAGAGACTTACAATTATTAAAATATAATATTCCCCAAGATTTTATACTTAATACAATCAATAATACTTCCACCTACAAAAATAATTATCAAGAAACTGAATACACTAATGTTAAATTTCCTATGGGCACCTAATAGACCTAGGATTGCATTAAAGAAACATACTAATAGCTGGTCTCAAGGGGGTATTTCTTTTCCAGACTTTAATTTATATACTATCTCTTCTATTGTAAAAGTTATTACTTTATTAATAGATCAGTCATATGTCACAAAATGGAAAGATTATTGGGAGCTAATTAGTATGCACTTCATGAAAATCTCCTTAACACATAAAAATGTGATTGTAAATAACTCCATGTTATGGTTACTAAAGGAATTTTGTACTTCACCTATTACACCTAAACATATGATGTTATGTGATCCTATCTCGCCTACATTCTGACTGATGGGTTCGGAGCCGATCCCTCGGCTCCGACTCGGCACGCTTATGCCAAAGAGCGAAGTCTCTTATTGGCTGAGCTTACTATATCCCAGGATGCACCACCACCAGTCCCCCAGATCTCGTTTGCCGCTAACTAGTGAAGACGTGGTCTTGAGCTGGCTGAGCTAAGTAGTGGGTTGTTTTTCACTAACTTTCTGTCAGAAATTTGCTAATTTCTAAACAAAAAGCTGTTTTAACGGCTACTCTGTTGTTGTGTGTGTGTTTGACATTTTTTCTGTGGAAAATTTGTGTGTGATTGATACTTGTTCTGTTTACAGGCTCCCTCGGTCTACAGGGCCTTCCTACTGGCTAATTCCCTTTTAGACCAACCTTAGGGTTTATTTATTCTTGTTTCCTTAACTTTAAGATGTCTATCACGGATGACCACTCTCTGTGTGTATATTGTTTGGGCGCCAAACATTTGCAGGAGTCCTGCAGCGTGTGTCACGCTTTTTCCTCGAGGGTCCTCCAAGAGAGGAAAAATAAGCTCATATTAAAAGGCCTTATAAAACCCTCTTTTGAAGAAGCTTTAGCATCCTCTCCTTCTCCTGCTAAAAAGAAAAGGGCGTCGGCTCCGACCAGTCCGTCGGATCCGACCGCCAAGAGACATAGGCAGGCTTCTCCTTCAGCTCCAAGGACTTTGGAGCCGAGGGCGGAACGGTCTGCCTCGATGCCACCAGTCTCGACTCCTCTGGCTTCGGAGCCGATGGCTGGGGCATCGAGAGGCGGGTCACCTTCGTCAGCTCCACTGGTTTTGGAGCCGGTGAAGGTTGTCCACTCAGACACTTCCTCCTCGGCGCCTAAGTCCTCCTCGGCACCGATGGAAACTAGTTTGGGTATTCCTTCGGCGCCGATAGTCATCGAGTCGCCTCGGAGCCGGTCCCCTAGCCCCTTGGGGCCGTTGGAGAGGCCATCTCGAACCCGTTCAGTATCCTCTAGGTCATCGAGGATGTCAGATTTGGAGATAGACAGGGTGCTCCAAAGACTGTTCCAGTCCCCAGTCTTTCAAAAATTTGTTTCGGCTCCGACCCAGTTGGCTTGAGCCGACAGCCCATGCCCATGTCATTGCCATTCCTCCTCCGACCGCTTGCTCCGTGAGCAGGTGCTGTTGGAGCCGGTGGAGATCTTAGGGTCGGCTCCGACCCTTACTCCAACCCGGCCTTGGTCCGAGTTTGCACGGACTTCTTCGGCTGGACCTGGGGTGATGTTTGGGACCTATGCTGTCGGTTCCGAGCCTCCCTCTCGGTGCTTGCTGGGACTTCCGTCTGCTATCATGGCTCGGGACGGACACTCCCAGGATTCTGGGGTCCGGCTTTCAGAGCTATGAGGAGTGCCTTGGCCAAGTCTTCTTGCCATCTCTCCAGCTTTACGGCACCTTCCTGGGCATGGAGACTGGGTCTTTGGCAGTTCCCCTGTCCTTAGGCAGCGGAGCCCCGGGGCCTGAGGTTACCCCCACTGGGGGTTCCCCTCCTCCTGAGGGTTCTTCAGAGTTGTCTTCAGAGGAGCCCCCAAGGAAGAGATCATGCAAGAGGAAGCACGTGGACTCCCCCGAGTCTCTTACATCGGACACTGATCTTGATGATGCAGAGGGGTCCCCAAAGTCGTCCTCGGATGATGTCTCATTTGCAGACATTCTAGAGATCCTCAAACAACAAGGCGGCTGGATATCCAAACCCCTCTCTGCTGATGAGTCAGTGCTTCTCAAGGCCTTTGGGACTCAGCCCTCCGCCTCCTGGGTGTCTCCGCCCTTCGACGAGCTCCTGGATTTGGTTTGTCGGAGGGCGTGGGAACATCCAGATACCGTGGAACCAGTGCCTTCTCGTCCTAACAAATTTTTGTCTGCCCCACCAGAGAAGGAGTTCCTGACTAAAGGCGTGGCTGTAGATGCCATGGTGGTGGCATCTGCTACACAACAGGACGTGGCAGAGGCTTCAACGTCCGTCCATCCTCCTAATAAGGAGTCTAGGAGCATGGACTGCAGAAGCGCACCCTGACTTCAGCGGCCTTTACACTAAGGTCCCTGAATTATTTGGCACATTTTACCAGGCTACAGAGGGATCTGGTCAAGGAGCTGTCAGATTCCCTCTCGGGTAACCTACCTGAGCAGCTAGCCCAGTCGGTTAGCTCTCAGTTGGCTATCCTTACCTCGATTTCTAACTCGTCCATGAGGCTCATTTCATATGCGGCCGAAGGGGTGGGTAGAGCGGCAGGCACAGGCGTGGCTCACGGAGACAAGCCTGGCTCCGTTTGTGTCATTTTGCGGAGGCCTTCAAGTCTTCCTTCGCCGACGCTTCCTTTGATGGGTCCTCTTTGTTTGGACCTAAGGTTAAAGACACTCTTACCCACTGTGAGCAAGAGGGAAAAACTTTATCTGCCGTAGGTGCGTTATTCGCGCTCCTTCGGCCTTATCCCAAGGCTAAAGGAGGAGGAAGATGTGGTTCCGCAAATCACGTAAGTTTTTCCTCAACAGCAGGAAGATTCCCCTTCCAGAGGCAGAGGACGGGAAATTTTTCTGGGAGACGCCGTCCCAGGGCGGCAGAGGGCCTCGCAATTCTGGAGACCGCGAGTCCTTTCGTGGCTCTTCAGCCTCCCACACTTCATGAGGGATTGCCCGGCTGTGCTGCTCCGGAGCCAGTCGGGTGCCGTTTTGCCAAGCACCTAAAAGCCTGGGAATCTATCACTCAGGACAGATGGGTGCTTGGATTATTGCCGGAGGTTACACCATTCCTTCACACTCACCCCCACCGTCCAAAAGATCCCGGACCCACCACCCAGTCAAAGGGAAATTGCAGCCGCAGAAGCGTCAAAGCTGCTAGAAAAGGAGTCATCAACCGGTCCCCACAGACCAGATCGGATCCGGAATTTACTCAAGGTTCTTTTTAGTGCCAAAAAAGACAGGGGACCTGAGACCAATATTGGATCTCAGCAGACTAAACCAATCCGTAATGAAATCCAAATTCCGAATGGTCACGTTACAATCCATTCTCCCATTGTTGGAGAAGGATGTTTGGATGTGCTCCATAGATCTCAAGGACGCCTATTATCACATACCGATACATCGGGCGTCCAGGAAGTATCTGCGCTTCAGCCTGGGAGACAGTCATTTCCAATTTTGTGCACTGCCCTTTGGTCTCACCACAGCCCCCAGGGTGTTCACCAAGTGTTTGGCAGTAGTGACTGCTCACCTGAGGAGTCGTGGATTCCAAGTGTTTCCCTATCTGGACGACTGGCTCCTGACTGCCACCACCAGGCATCTACTGATGGACAACCTCAAAGCCACCATTTCCCTGGGTGCTACCCTGGGAATTACATTCAATTGGTCAAAGTCTGTCTTGCTGCCCTCTCAGCGCATAAGGTTCATAGGAACAGAGATAGACTCAAAATTGATGCGTCTTTCTTCCTACCGAAAGGATTCAAACTTTACAAGGTCAAGTTCAAGCCCTGCTTTCAAGATCCAAAGCCCCAGCCAGGATGGTCCTGCAACTTTTAGGTTCGATGTCTGCCACGGTTCTCCTAGTTCCTCTGGCAAGATTGCACATGAGGATTCTTCAGTGGCTGTTATCGACTCAATGGTCCTTTCAGAATCTCCCCCTCAATCACCCCATTCTGATTACAGAAACGTGCAAACGGGACCTCCGCTGGTGGCTTCAGCCGTCCAATCTGAATCAGGGAAGACCTTTTGTTATCCCCCCTCCGCTGGCCACCCTGACGACGGATGCCTCCCAGACAGGGTGGGGGGGCATTGTCTGGGCAGGTTAGTTCAGGGTTCCTGGCTTCCAGACGAAACCTTTCTCCACATCAATGTATTGGAAATGAGGGCTGTACTTCTGTCCCTACAAGCCCTCCACAATTTTCTCCCTCAAGGCATTATCGCTATCCACACAGACAACATGTCGGTGGTCTGGTATCTAAACAAACAAGGAGGGACCAGATCTTACCCCCTTTGCAGAGAGGCCATGAGGGTGTGGGAATGGGCTGTAGCTACCAACCGTTTCTTGGTAGCGACCCACATTCCAGGAAATCAATATATTGGCAGACAGATTAAGCAGGACAATTCTCTCTCCTCACGAGTGGTCCCTGAACTAAACAGTAGCAGCTCAGGTTTTCAGAAGATGGGGACACCGTGCTGCGACCTGTTTGCAACACCACAAAACACAAAGTGCAAAAGGTTCTTCTCCTTGACTCCACATCAGGGGGAGGCAGCTATGGATGCTCTAGCACAACCTTGGCCAACAGGGCTACTTTATGCATTTCCTCCGGTTCCACTTCTCCCCAAAGTCATTCAGAAAGCTTCTCAATTGGGGTCCACAATGATACTAATTGCTCCGCACTGGCCTCGTCAGGTATGGTTTCCCTACCTGAAGAAACATGCTGTGGACGATCCTTGGTTTTTGGATCTAACTCCGGATCTGCTAATTCATCAGTCGGGACGACAACATCAG
The DNA here is from genome assembly GCF_019279795.1 of Protopterus annectens. Lineage (NCBI taxonomy): Eukaryota > Metazoa > Chordata > Ceratodontiformes > Protopteridae > Protopterus > Protopterus annectens. The sequence goes on along the minus strand of NC_056743.1, from coordinate 1,851,023,936 downwards.
TCCCTTCGCACTTTGAAGTTGACAGCTTGGCTCCTCCACTTCCGACCTTAGTCAGAAATCACACCTTAGACCGGAAGTTATTCACATTTTATCTTCGCCCACAAACCCACCACTAAGAAATTGTACCTCAGTAAGTGGAAGAGGTTTGCTATCTGGGCTCAACTCAGGGCTTAGACCCTATCACTGCCCGATTCCAGAGGTTTTAAAATTTTAACATCCTTGTTTAATCAAGGATCTTCAGTCTCTACTATTAAAGTCCAACTGGCAGCTATCTCTAAATTTCACGAATCCATGGATCCACCGTTGATGAGCAGCAGATTATGCAAAACTTTCATTAAAGGTGCTGGGCTGTTAAGACCCCAGTTTTCATCCTGCGCCTCCGTGGGATCTTGATTTGGTACCGTGCCTTAACATCTTCCCCTTCGAACCGGCTGCTACATGTGAGTTAAAATATCTGTCTTGGAAAACTGCCTTCTTAGTTGCAATTACCTCTGCAAGAAGAGTTTCAGAGCTTCAAGCCCTATCTATCAAACCACCGCTTGATTTTTCACAAGGATAGAGTATCACTTAGGCCTAACCCATCTTTTGTCCCAAAGGTTTGTTCTAATCTCTGTCTCCAACAATCTCTAGAGCTACCAGTTTTCTTTCCAAAATTCTCCAACGAAGCGGAGTACACTCTCCATAAATTGGATGTTCACAGGCAATTACGCTTCTATCTAGACAGGACTCAGCAAATTCGTAAATCAGACCAGTTGTTTGTGTCCTTTTCAGACAATAAATTGGGTAAAACCATCACTAAAGCTACTATCTCCAAATGGATTAGAGATTGTATAACTCAGGCTTATTCCTCTTCAAATAAGCAACTTACAACATCTGTTAAAGCTCACTCTACCAGAGCTATGGCTACTTCTATTGCCTTTCATTCCAAGCTCGCTATTTCTGAGATTTGTGCTGCGGCTACTTGGTCCAACCCGCACTTTCATTTCCCACTATAAATTGGATGTGGCATCTAAAGGGCGAGCATCATTTGGTTCCACGGTACTCAGGAGTGTTTTCCAGTGAGCCACCCAGGATTCAGGTGCTAGGGACGCTGTCCCATCAGTCAGAATGTTGGCGAGATAGGATCACATAACATCTTTTAGTTATGTACTCACCATAACTTCAGATGTTTGGGATCCATCTCGCCTACATTCCTAATACCCACCCTCCTTCCCCTGCCTTGGAGATCAGAAGAGATTGAGCGGTTTTGAGTTCTACTGTTTTATCTTGTTTCATCTGACGATGTTATATAAGCAGTGCGTGCATGTGTGCATGTATGCGGACAAACTAGATCTGGGGGACTGGTGGTGGTGCATCCTGGGATATAGTAAGCTCAGCCAATAAGAGACTTCGCTCTTTGGCATAAGCGTGCCGAGTCGGAGCCGAGGGATCGGCTCCAAACCCATCAGTCAGAATGTAGGCGAGATGGATCCCAAACATCTGAAGTTATGGTGAGTACATAACTAAAAGGTTTGTTACCCATTAAATATTATTATTAGCTATCGTAACTTTATATTCATGCACCCTAAGTATAGGGAATGGAATTTTATTATATTCCCTATAATGTATACTCAGGGTATGCTTTTGTCATCTACTTCTGAAGGAACTCATTTAGCTATAGATAATGATCTAAAGTACTGGTATCAGTTGATATCTGATAATAAAGTTAAAAATCTAGATTTCTTAAAACAAGAATTTGATCTAAGAGAAACTTGCTGGTTAGAGGTTCAGACCTTTAGACAACATCTCATTGATAGAATAGATCTAATGTCTATAACAGTTAAAGAATCTATTCCAACACTGATTGATTACTTGATATTAAATTTACAACATAAAGTTTCTGATAAAGGTAAACTTTCATACATACATAAAATTATCAGACAAGAAACTTTTTACAGTGTAGATACATACTGGAATTATTTCACTTCTATTAATGGGGACCCACCAAATCAACAAGATAAACAATATATATTGGAATCTGCCTATAGAACTACGTCTTCCATTGTCTGGAGACTTTATACATGGAAATTTTTACATAGATCTTTTATACACCTTTGATGATGAATAAAATAAATAATAAAGATAATCTATGTAAGAGATGTAATGTAGAAATTAATGCTGACTGGGCTCATATGTTTTATGACTGTATAAAATTGAAAGAATACTGGAAGCCAGTTAATGAATTTTTGCAGGCTATTTTTACAGATAATTTCATTATTTCTAAATCTCTTATATTATTCAACACACCTGTACCTCAAAGTGTTAAAAAGGTTAAGCTTCCCTTGTTATGGTCTATTCTAGCAGTGGCTAGGAAAATAATAACCAGAAATTGGATTTCAGATACACCACCTTCGTTCAATGAATTTAAAAATGTTATGAATATAGTGTGCCATATGGAACACAATTAGGTCAAGAACAACTAGAAAAACATCTTATTATATTGTATGGGATAATTTACAAAATTTGTTAAAAAAATCCTAATTTCAATAACATGGTATTTTAATTTACTTAATTGATCTGATTGTAGTGGATGTCTTTGTAAATACTTTAGTTGTTTTGTTGAATGTTATAATCATATCTATTTTTAATTACTTGTATAAAATTGTTATGATATTTCTCTTGTATGTTAAAACAATAAACCTGTTTTGAAAAAAAAAAAAGTGCAGATACACCATGATGTGTTGCATGTATTCTGTTGTTAAAATTATAATCCTCCTCCCACTTGCCTAGAGCACTGTTGGCTAGGCTAAGGGCCATAGCTGCCCCCATGGTTATACTGGTTTATAATAATTTCCATTTAACATAAAACAATTGTAGGTAAGCACCATATCTAAAGGTTTACCTAGTCCTTAATTACCTATAATTAAATTATAATTAGCCAGTTGATGTTGCATCTCCTAGTATAATGGATAAATTAGTTTTGTTGTCACAATACCATCAGATAATCTGTTCTAATAAGAGTATATTATCCCCAGGAGGTATGTAAATAGTGACCACAATTAGGGTTATATGGACATTAAGTTTACAATTGGTGATAGTAAGTTGGGCTGGATGAAAAGAGGGTAGAGTGTTAGTTAGGAGGGATACTGTAAAGTGGTCTGAGAACATAATGGCTATGCCTCTGCCTTTTTATGTGTACAGTCAAGGCATATAATGTTGTACTGGGGGGGATTTGTTATCAGTGTTATGTGGCTTGAGCCATGTTTTGGAGATAGTAACTATACTGGGGTGTATTGGGCTGTCCAGGTGTGGAATTCAGCTATCGTGTTAAGAATGCTTTGGATGTTGAGGGAATAGAAGGAAAGGTGTTTAGGAATATGGTTAGGTGGCTGCGGGAGTGTCTGTGAAGTAGAAATGGGAGTTGGTTGGTTGTAGTCAGGGCTGGGGTTGGGGTGAATATCACCTGAGAGTTATATAGTGTGGGAAGGGAAGAGGAAAATAGATGTGAAGGGGTAGTGTGACAGAAACTTTTGTTGGACGTTGTCACAAGGATTGATCTTTGGAAGGAATTTAATTTGAGTAAGGGTGAAGTCAGGAGTACAGAAGAGTGAGGGGGATACTGGAGAAGAGTATGGGTTGTCAGTTTTTGAAATGAAGTGAAGGGATGAAAAGAGAGGAAGGAACATTTTTTAGAGGGGAAAGGTGCTAGAGTGGGTGGAGAAAAGTGGGAGGGGTGAGGTCAAAGTGAGTAAGTGTGAATTTGAAGGAGGAGAAGGGTGAGTATTGGTGGGAGGTGTGCTAGTGTAGTCTGTGTAGTGGTGGGAGGGGTTAAGAGGGGAGGCATAAATTGTTATTGGTTAATGTGTATAGAAAATGGGAGGTTAGGATGGGGGTTAGAGCTGGATAGCTATAAATGTAAATGAAGCTGGGCTGGGTGAGAATGGGGATAGAATACGTTAATGGAGTAAGCCCGAGTCAAATGAGGGTGAACAGAGTGGGATGACCCAATAATTTTGTGCTGAAGCCAGAAAATAAACGATTTTAAATGTAAGATTTCATATGCAGTTTGGAGGTAAGTTGAGCCACTATTTGATGGCAAAGAGTGTTTGCGAATTAAATTAAAATAATTATGAGGAAATGCAGAGTGATTACAAGAAAAGTGGCTCTACAGAAAAAGGTTGCATGAGAGGAATAAGTTTGGAAGTGGGGGAAAGGTGCTATGGTGATGTGCTGTGACTGCAACTAGTTATAAAGTTTATTGCAGGTGAAAAAATTTAAGTGTGCACATGCAAGGCTTTACTGTTTTTGCTTGGGTAAAGGATTGTGGAAACCAATTGGTTGATATGATCAGAAAAACTCAAAGCTGGATCTACCCATATACCCAGGCCCTTAAATGAATCTACAGTTTCAATCATTGTGTGCCATATTAAATATTCACCTTTCAATTTATGTTTCTCAACTCTTATATGTTTAGTTTTTGAGGTATTTATCAGCATATTATTCTCCTGTGCCCAAAAGGTTGATATAGTCAAGTTCTTTTGTAGATGTGCCCTATCGGTTTACCCAATTTCAAGTAATCTGCATACAGACTGTAGAACACCTCAGATGAAACAGATAGGTCTGAAAGATACAATCTAAATAAGTATTGGCCTAGGACACAGCCCTGTAGGACACCATGACTATAAAGAAGAATTTCACCTGCCCAATTGCTGTATGATACTTGTCATGTCCTATTTGTAAGCCATGCAGTTGTCCATTTTATCAAGAGTACATCAATACCAAGTTGTTCTAATTTACTGATCAGTGTTTTGTGTATGACCCTGTCAAATGTTGAAGTTAAATCTGTATGATATATCACATCACGATTTTTCTTTCATAGCTGTTATTTTGTTATAGAACATCATGTTACAAGTGGTAATAGATCTACTTTCAACATATGCATGCGGATATATAATTTAAGTCCCAACCTTTTCAATTCTGACAATAACTTATCTAATATTACCTTCTCCATTATTTTTACACAACTCCCATTTCCCTTAAAGACAGGTTTGATAAACACGTCTCCAATCTTGAGAAACCTCCCAATATTTATATGAACTAGTAAATATTAGATATAATGGTATCTCCCTTTTTAATTTCTGCAAATCATTTGGGTTTCTAATACTGTGATGGAAGTGGACCCCATTCTTAAGTCAAAGTACGATTAAAGTTCATGAAATTGGTATTGTTTCAATCTTTGATGTCAGCTAGAAGTGCTCTTCGCTCATCTGCAATGTGCCCAGTAATGACTCCTTCTGCAATTTGTATTGAGTTACATGTATTGGTAACATATTTAAATCTGATTGTAAATTCTTTTTTTATAAGACCCGCTGCTCCTAGTACTACTATAGGAACTCTCTGGGCATCTTTCTTCCACATTACTTTCATTTCTGCCTGCAAATTCTATTTTATGACTGTAGTCACTGGGTGCAGAGATTTCAATGATCAATGCTACTTTTGTCTTCTTTTCTTGGACCACTATATCCGTTTTTCTAGCATCTATGTTTTGAACTGTTGGTAATGGATGATCCTATGTGATGTAGACTTCATCATTTTCTATGAGGCTTTGTGGCGCAGGCTTCCAGTGATTTTCAACTACTTTAATACCATCATGTTTGCACAATCCCCAGTGCAACAGTCTTGCCACATTATTATGCCTTTCAGTATACAGTCCTTCTGCCATTAGTATGCCACAGCCAGCAACAATGTGGGTAACTGGTTCCAATTCTGTTTTACAAAACATACATTTGTCTGTTTCTCCCACATGTTCAATGGACTTTGTAAACTATCGTGTACATAGCCCACTATCTTGTTCAGCCAACAATAACCTTTCATCTCTTGTTTTGAATTTGTCTTTCCTTAACCATTTCTGCAATCATTCTCGATCAACATGAGGCTCTTCCAGAGGTTTTCTGTACTTGCAAATACATTTATGCATTTTCCACATTTCTTTCCTTCTCATCTGATCCTTCACCTTATATTCTTGTTTTTGGTTTTTTTTGGCACATTCAGTTGCTGCCTAATTTTGTCTACTTGTGGTTTCAGTTGCATTCCTACTTGATGCTGTTATGCTTCTGCTAGCTTAATGTATTTATTATTTATTTATTTTATTTTAAATTTTTTTAATGGGAAAGCCCAGCTGGAAATGTGTCCTTTTTCAGTGGAGGCCCGTGGAGATAAGCTCCAAGATGTAAAGTAACATAGTAAAGTATGTCATATTAAAAAACAAGTGGTAGACATTACAACTATAGATAAAACACCATGTAGAATTTGTAGTTGCATACAAAGTACTATAAATTAAGACAGTGACATTAACAAATATGCAGATATATCTAGATTGTTGGTTGATATATAAATTACAACTGTCAGTAAGGAGTGAAAAACATTCAGCTCTTAGCTTCAAGAATTGGTCATAATCAATTAAGCAGAGGGTTAGAAAGTGGGTTAATAAGCAGTGGTATGCAGAAGTGGCCTATCCTGGGGGGTGGGGGCTACAGGGACAGAGACAGGAATTGTAAGGTGTGTTTTAGGAGCGTTTTGAATTATTTTGATGATGGAATGGTCACTAGTGAATTTGGTAGGGTGTTTGAAAGGTTTGACGTGTAGTTGGAAAAAAGGGATTCACCTGCTGAGTTTTTTGCTTTAGTAACTTGTAGTAGAAGTTTATTGTTAGAGCGGAGGGATCTTGCAGCTGAGTATGGCTGAATGAGGTCTTTGAGAGCTGGGGTCTTATTTGGTTGGTGGAGAATTTTATGGGCTAAGGTTAGTTGATTAAAGTGTAGGAGCTGAGGGAGTTAGAGCCAATTGAACTATTTCAAGGATAGGCAATGATGTGATTTGTAAGATGCATTGGTGGCAAATTTAGATATTTTATTGTAACAAGCTTCAAGTTTGGCAAGGTCTGTTTTACGGAGGTTGGGTAGGACTGGGGATGCATAAAGGAGTGTTCATAGCAGGTGGGTTCTGGAAATAGTGACTTTTGTACTATTTGTTAGAAAATTGTTTGTTTCCATAAAGGAGGCCAAGTTTTTTGTGTACTTTTTTGATGGTTTGATCTATATGGAGATCAAATTTCAGGTTATTGTCAATTATAACCCCTAGCAGTTTGGTATGGTCAGTTGGAGTAATCATGGTTTTGTTTTTGGAGTAGATGTGGAAGGTCGGGGGTATTTCTAGTGGGGCAGAAGAGCAGGACATTTTTTTGCTGGTATTTAGTATTAGATGGGAGTTAGTTAGCCAGGTTTCTACAGACAAGAAGCAGTCATGGGTTATGTTTTGAAGGATGTTGGGGAGGAGGCTAAGCAGATCAGGGTCGAGTTGTCCACGTATTGAATTATGGCGACATGGGTGGGTGGCATAGTGTAGCTGGTTGGTAAAGAGGGAGAATAGAAGGGGTCCAAGAATGGAGCCTTGAGGGACCCCTAAGGTGACTGGGAGGAGGAGTAAGATGGATGGTTACCAAAGGGCTGCTTGTTACCAGTCTGCTAAGTAGCTTTAGAACCATGCAATAGCAATATGGCTGAGATTAAGGGAGGAAAGGATGCAAACGAGTTTCCTGTGGTTGACCATGTCAAAGGCCTTTGTCAGGTCAAGTCATAAGGCTGATACAAATTGGGCATTGTTTCTGTGTTGGTTAACTATGTTAGTAAAGGACAGTAAGGCTGTTGTGGTACTATGAGCAGAACAAAAACCATGCTGGGTGTGAGATAGAAGATTGTGTGAGAGGAGGTATTCCATGAGTTGGGAGTGTACTACTCTTTCAATTATTTTGGATAGGGGTGAAAGAATGGCAATGGGGTGGTAGTTTGTAAGTTCACAAGAGGTGCCTCCTTTATGAAGGGGCAGAATGTGAGAGATTTTCCAAATAGTGGGAACATATATGCTTCAGTTATTGATCTATTTATGAGTATTGCTACTGGGTAGAAGATAGCTTCTGCTGTGATTTGAGGACATTTTGGAGGGAGATTATCAGCCGTTAGAGTGGTGGGTTTTATTTTTTTCAGTAGTTTTTTGATGTAACTGGTGTAGACTGGATGTAGCTTGCACTGACTGGCGGTGTTTGTGGAAGTAAGTTATAGTTTGGTTCAGGGGTAGGATTGGTCTTAGTCTGGTTATTGGCTATTGTTTGGATGGATTCTGTAAAGAAAGTGTTGAATTGGGTAGCTACACTTTCAAAGTTATTATTTGTTTTTTTTTGTAGTGGGAGTAGTAGCTTTACCTGGTTGTAATAGGTTATTTACTGCAGACCATAACTTGGGTTCTTCTGATGCTTGGTTTGGATATTTCAGTAGTAACTGAATTTGTCTGTTTTAATTAGTTTTTTTTTTGTTTTGTTTTATTTTGAAATTCAAGGAAATGTTGATTAGTAGTACTGGTTTTGTTTTTATGGAACCCCAGGCTTTATCTCTGGCTTTGAGTAGGGACCTGGTTTCTTTGGTTAACCAGGGTACGTAACTGGCTTTGACTGTTGAGAATATCAAGGAAGGTGTTGTTAAAAGAGAGTACTGCCTCATCTAGGAGCATTTGTTTCAGATGATCCCAATAGCAATTTTTTACGGCAGAGATAAAATTGTTAGGATTCAAATTTTATTGTTCCTGATTGTTCGGAAGGTAGTTTGTCTGCAGGTAAGTCATCTTAGATTTATTCTTCTTATGTTTCAAAACTTTCACTACATTTGGGTCTTGTGAAGTCATCAGATATGTGTTGAGTCCCACAATTGCAGATCTATATATGCAATCAAATTCAAGGAGGCCCATCCCTCCTTCAGAATGGGAAATATATGGTAATGGTATACACTTATTTTTATAGATCATTTGGTGAGCATTAAACATCCTTCTTGTTTTCCTGTATAATCTATCCAACAAGTTTTGTGGCCAGTCAATCACTCCAAAACTGGAAGTTAGGACTGGAAGAGCAAACTGGTTAATAGCCTGGATTTTCTTCCTAGATGTCAACGCTGTTTTCAGGATTAATTTAAGTCTTCTAAAGTATTACTTACTAAGTTTTATTCACATTTATTCATGTTTTATTGTAGATCCTTCATCAATTTGTAAATATTTATACACTCCTTCTTGCTCAAGTTCTTTTATATCACATTCTTCTCCCAAGCTGATGTTTTCTTGGTGCTGCAGTTTTCTTGCTTTAAAGGTTGCTCTTGCACGTTTATCAAGACCAAATGCCATTCTTATATCATCTGAAAAAGTTTTGACAACTTGCAGTTGTGCTTAGAGTTCCACATTTGATGTGCTATACAGTTTTAAATCATTGACAAAGAAAAGATGAGAAGTTCATAGGTTCATAGGTGTGTACCAGGCTAATGGCCCTGGAGCCTATATAAGCCTAGCCCAAGAAGATTCCCTGGCATCATGCTGCCCAAAGTTAGGTCCCAGTGCCCCTGTCAAGCAAGGTCACTGAAGTGATCCCCAGGGTGGACTTCCTATTCCCCACCCACTCATCAAGATGTCTCTTAAAGAGGGCCAGTCAAGTGCTCTGCTTGACGTGAATGGGTAGTCTTTACACTTTGTTGTTTTCTAGGAGCCAAATTATAACCATGGCCTAAGCTTTTAAGTTGACAGCTTAATGGGTTAAGGGCAAGTTGGAGTAGCAGCAGTGACAGAGAGTCACCCTGGCATATCCCCCCTTTGAATTTTTATCCCTGGAATAATAATTTGTCCTTTATCATGTTTTAATTGCAGCATGGTCTGCCACCGTTTCATGGTCACTGTAATTTAGGCGATCAGTGTAGGGTGTATTTTATACATTTTTAAACACTCTTTTATCCATGAATGTGGGATACTATCAAATGGTTTTGTAGTCAATTCATGCCATACTTAAATTCTTCCCCTTTTTACAGTTCTCCGTTATGACTTTATTTATCAACACATTGTCCTTTGTTCCATATGTCTTTCTTTTATTGCCCTTTTGTTCTGTTGTCATAACTGAGTTTTATTCTAAATGACTATAAACTCTGTAGGCATCAATTCCAGTATATGGTTTATACATTGTCAGAAGGCAAGTTACTGGTCTATAATTTTTAGGGTGGCTTGCAGGTTCACTCTTAAGTAGGAGCATTGTTTTTCCTGTTGTTAGCCAGGTTGCTGTCTGTTTGAAATGTGCATATAAATAGTTCTTATTCATGGCTAAATCTTTGTGCAAAGATGTTAATACTTTTAACCAGAAGTTAGGTACTGCATCTGAGCCTTGGGTTTTCCAGTTAGAGACTTTTCTTAACTTTGTTTCAATCTCTCTGGCTGTTACTTCAGCCATTTCATACCCTGCACCTTTACATTTCTTATTATTTTACTTATTCTATCCATTTAGCATCTTTGTTATGTTCCACATGATCTTCATAGATATACTTCTCCAAAATGTATCTATTTTTTCTTTTTTTGGTGGTCTTTCAATTCATTTTACTTTGCTTCCTAGTTCTCTATAAAACTTTTTGGGTCATCAATAAATTGCTTATTTTGTACTTTTTCTTTATATTTATCTGCATTATCTTCTAGGTTTTCAGCTTGTGCCACAATTTTTAGTTTATTTGCTATAGTGCATGATAGATCATGATCTGTTCTAATACTGCACATTGCTTTTATCACATCTATCTTTCCAAGCATTTTTGTTGATCTGTTCCCCCTTCTATACTCTTTTAACAGTGACACTTCTTGCCTTAGTTGCTTTATAGTTTTCTGTTTTCGATACTTCCATGATGGTATTCGAGTTCTCCCCTTTCTCTTCCTCACTACCTTGTGTTCTTGTGGTAGAACTTTATCAGTTATTAATTTGGCTGCACAGTAATATATCCTGTTTACTTCTGTTATATTGCATGTATCTCCATGGACGGCCCTAATTACTGTGTTTGTTTGTTTTATCAAACTTTTGCTTTTTGGATTTTATTGACCTTCTGCAGTCTATTTCTTTCATTGATCTTAATATGTCTATCTCAATTAAATCAAGCAAGTCTTCTCTTAACTTGTTTTCTTCTAAACTGAGGGCACATTTTTTGTTTTCAATTTCCTGTGAGCATTCTATAGAAAGTTCTATTGCATCTTCCTGTGGAACATTCTCTTCAATTTCATCCATTGTCATTCATTGCTCTGTCATATGGGAACTCACTGGCCTATCACTCCTCAACACTAATTGTGTCAGATTTTCCACAGTTTCCTGTTCCTTCCCTTGCTGTCTCGATACAAGTGAACATTTATACTGGTTTCCTATGGAAGGCTCCAAAATATCTTCATATGGCACCTGATCAATTACTTCCTGTTCCACTAGTTTCCTCTTAATTTGGAGGTCCATTGCTCTGTCCTGTTGTGGTGCTTTCTGAATTCAATTTTCTCCACTGAATCTTTCACTTCAGAGGTACTCCATAAACTTAGTTCCTATTTCTTTAACTTCTCCATTACTAATCTTCTTTTCTACATTCCCTCTTTGTCATATTATTTTTTTTTATTGTGAAATTTTCCATGTCTGGATGCCTTTGCTTGTATTTCTCTATGAATATTGTTGGGGCTGCCTTCTTTATGTTGATTAATTTGGCTTTTGTCTTCACATAAATATTGCACCATATCAAATCACTCTTTCTTTCCCATGTCCATATTTCTTTTTTATACTTTTGAAAAATATCTAGGTTTTGTTCTTTATATTTTTGGACTTCCTCAGATACTTCTTATTCCAAATAGATCAAAGTTTCTTGGTCTATATACTGCTTTTCACAAATCTGTTGTATTAATGACCACAAATCTTTATTTGAAGCTTCTGACAGTTTTTCTTGCGGAAGTATTTATATATCCTCTAATTTCTCTATTAATCTTTTTGTATATCTTGTGTCTAGAAATTCTGAGCTTTTTGCATAATAGTAACAATACATAATTTCTTTCTTATTCTCAGTAGTCCACTCTATAGTGTTTATGGCTGTTCTTTGGCCTATCAGTTTTTGTGATATTTGTGGAGTGCTACTACCTATTACAACACGTGGGCCATCCTCCCCCTGGGCCTGGCCTGGTCCCATTGTAGAAATATTTCCATATTTTGCAGATTCTACACTGTGACTTTTTTCAGTCCTGGCACCAGCGTGCCTACAAGGATTGGGGACATTTTTATCCTGGGTCTTGTGCACCCAGCTATCTTTTTTAATTTTTGACCTACTTCTGTCCATGATAGATGCTATATAAATACAGTCTACATATCAGTGTTGCCTTGATGAGATTTTGTGAAAAACAGAATCCACCTCACAAAGATATTCAACAAGACTTGAGGATGAATTAAGTTTCAGCACTACTACTCTCCTTTGCTTGCTGACTTTTCATCTCTCCATTCCAATCCCAAATTGTTCTGTAAGTTCTTATTAAAGTATTCTGAGGTCATTATTACTAATTCTGTCTCCTCCCTGTGATTTGTTTTGATCCAGTTTATATATTTCTTTTTTCAATATAATTTAATTTGATTCCAGTATCTGAGGTTACCTGGATGTCACTAGAACAACTTATCAACCCCTTTGTGGAGCCAATCTGTTTTTCATAATATTTTGTAAATATATCTATAATCTGTTGTGTCTGTGAATAAATTTTAGAATCTACACACAGTTTATCATTGGGAGAATTCAATAAAGCTTACATGGATTTTTTTCCATGTAGGCATAGTGGCACAGTGCTTAGACGGATGTAAGGAAATGTGCGAATCAGTAAACAGATCTGAGGAACGTGCACGAGCACGCCAAAACAAAAGTATCCGTAGCATGCAAATTACCTCATAAGCAGATAAACTGAATGCAAATGAGGGTGGTTGAGTTATCCAGCAAGCAGCTAGGCAGTCCTGCAGACTCTGTGTTTGTGTCCAAAGTGTACACGGAAAAATTACGTGTACAGGATGTAAAACAGTCAACAGGGGCTGTAAAAGTACAGTTAGAAGGACAGAAATAGCATAGCAGACATAGATATGTGCAAAACTGTGCACTGTGGGTCCAAAACTTATTAGAAAATAATTAAAAAAAAAAAATTTTAATAAGCAGGTTATGTTTGTGTGGAGCACCACAGTGCGCAAACATGCTGTTATGCAAAAACAAAAAAAAATGTAAAAGTGTAAAAATGAAACTTATTAGTATGTGACAATAATGCATTATAGGACCTTGCATGGAGTATATAGAATGGCAGACTGCTGTGGTTGCTAAAAAGGCAGGGCCTGGAGTTGTGTACTTTCCAGGTTGTGTGCACGGATCTCTATGAAAATGAGCTGGGGTTACTGAATAGTACAAATAGGTATTCGTGCATGCAGATCCCATCCATGTAGGCAGAGAACCATGGTGGTGTCCACAGAAGAGGTAGCTCATAAGTTCATAGGTAGGTACTAGGCTATTGGCCCAAGGGCCTACATAAGCCTAGCCAACAAGATTCCCTGGCTTACGCCACTCAAGAAAGTTATTTTCCTGTGCCACTGTCAAGAAGAGACACAGAAGTGATCCCTGGGGTGTATTTCCTATTTCCCATCCACTCATCAAGATTTTTCTTGAAGAGTGCTAATGAAGAACTTTGCTTGACATAGATGGGTAGCCTGTTCCAGAGTATGGGAAGTCTCTGGGACAGGAATCTATCCCTCCAGCAAGTCCTCTTTATTGTGGTGACAAGGTTTAGGTCCCTAGAGTGTGTAGCTTGGAGGGATTGGGATTTCTTTATGTGTAGCATGTCCAACAGCTCTGGGTTTGACATAGCTTTATATGTTAGGCAGAGATCACCTCGGAGTAGGCGGTATGCTACGGAGTAAAGGTGGAGTTTTTTGAGGCGGTGAGTGTAGGGCATTTGTTTGAGACCAGTAATCCTCCTTGTGAGGTACTCACTGACATAGCTGACATAAAAGGGGGCCTGCCCCATTCTTTTGAGCTTATGGAGCTCAGCGGTGCCAGTTTGCACAGCACGCCTCTCAGCTGAGCAGGGGGTATGTACAGTGTCTACTAAGCTTTGTTTACCTTTGGGCATGTGTTTAATTGGGTTTGAGTGTGTTTGCACTGTGCGCTGCTGTTTTGAGCATGTCCATCCAGGGAGATGTGTCTAGTGAATGCTGAGCATTTTATATCCCTGCTGGCAGGGGTTTGCATGGCGCTTCAGCAAGGAAGGCTGTCAAAAAAAAATAAATTGGCCGAAAAAGCCAATGATATATAAATTACTGATGACCCCTGTTTTACTTAAACTGGGTGATTACAACCCCTTAATGATGTACTTGGCAGGTAGAATGCATCTTACGTAGCCAATCACACAGGCTGCACCTACAGCAGAGCACTATAAAAGTTGCATACACCATACGATCTGATTTCACCCCCATACTCTGGACCAGTGGAGTACAAACATGGGATTTTTCACTAAAGCAATGATTGGCACTGCTGCAGCTCTGCTACACCTGTATGTGCTAGATGCTGAGGTCAGTGCTGATGCTGCTGCAGACAATAGGCCTAGATTGAGAAGGAAAAGAGTGTTTAGGCCCATGGTAACATTCTAGAGCTACATGAGCTGCAGATTGTAGAATGTTACAGGGTGGACAGGGACATACTACAAGAACTCACAGAGCTCTGCCGCCCTGAACTCAGACCCAGGGCCAACAGAAGGGAACCCATCCCAGTGGAAACAAAGGTATGTGCAGCCCTTAGGATACTAGCTATGGGTACTTTTCAAAGACCAACTGGGGACATGATGGGGGTCTCGCAGGCATCAGCATCCAGAGTACTCCATCATTTCCTGGATGCCATGCTACCACAGGCCAGTGAGCACATTTATTTACCCCGGACTCCTGAGGAGAAGCCCAGCATTATGTGACTCTTCTACCATGTAGCACACTAGCCTGAGGTACTGGTTGCCATAGATTGCACTCATGTACGTATCAAGGCACCACCCGATGAGAAGAGTAGAATCAATGTCAACTGCAAGGGGTATCAGTCCATCAACTGCGAGGTCATGTGCAATGCCCAGGTCATTATCATGAATGTGTGTGCTGGCTGCCCTGGCAGTAATCATGACTCCCATATCTGGCATGCTTCACAGCTGTACCAGATGTTTGAAAGGGGGTTATCCTGTATGGCCATTTACTAGGGGATGCTGGCTACTCACTGGAACCGTGGATGATGATACCCATCAGAAATGCACACACACCTACTGAGGAATGTCATAATGAGACACACAAACAAACTAGGAACATCACAGAGCATGCATTTGGGCTGCTCAAGTCATGGTTCCGGTGCCTCTATATATCTGGTGGAGCCCTGCAATACTCTCCAGCCACATGTGCACAGATGTTTACAATATGGGCCATGCTACATAGGTTCATAGGTTCATAGGTTCATACTAGGCTATCTGCCCTAGGGCATTTATAAGCCTAGCCAGAGTTGTGTGGCTTTCACCACCCCTTAGGTTGAAGAATACTATACCCATTAGTTTGCCGTGCCTCTGTCCAGCAGTGATACAGAGATGATCCCCAGGGTAAACCTACGATCTCCCATCCACTGATCAAGGTTCCTCTTGAACAGAGCCAGTGAGGTGCTCTGTCTCACATGGACCGGGATTCTGTTCCACAGCATAGGGAGTCTCTGGGTGATGAATCTGTCCCTCCAGCACATCCTATTTATATCCATGTTGAGGTTTAAGTCTCTTGCTCTTGTGGCTCTGGTGGATTTGGATTTTTTGAGGTGGAGCATGTCCATTAATTCCGGGTTGGACATGGCCTTGTATGTCAGGCACAGGTCACCTCTGAGCAGACGGTATGCGACTGAATAGAGCTGGAGTTTCTTCAGTCGGGCAGCATATGGCATATTTTTGAGCCCCTTTATCCTTTTGGTGAGGAACTTTTGGGGTCTTTCCAATTGCTGCAGGTGTCGGGTAAGATACATTCCGAATGGGGCATTGTACTCAATCATTGGTCTGATAAGTGAAGAGTACAGGGGAAAAATGACCTCCCTTGATCTGGATGTGAATCCCTTCATAATCAGGTGGGCAATGTAGAAGGTCCTCCTAACCACTTTGGCAATGTGAGTGTCAAAAGAAAGGTTACTGTCAATTTGGGTCCCCAGGTCCCTGATAACCTCTTCTGTGCTTAATGGATTGCCACCTATGTGGTAAATTGGGGTTACCTTGTTTTTACCAAAGGGTATGACTATACTTTTTTTTCGTTTAGCTTAAGGCCATGGCTCTGGCACCAGTTATCCATTTCTATGAGACCTCTCTGAAGGATATCTGTGTCTGATGGATTTTCAACTATGGCGCCCAGTTTGCAGTCATCTGCAAACTTTGTCAACCACAATCCTCCTATGTTTGCCTGCACTTCTGAAAAGTAGATGCCAAACAAGAGGGGGCCCAGGACTGAGCCCTGTGGGACACCGCTTGTGAACGGCTTGGAGTCTGACATGGCACCAGCAACTCTAACCCTGTGGGTTCTGTCCTTGAGCCAGTTTGCAACCCATCTTGTGACATATGGGTTTACATTTAAGCTGGTGAGCTTTTCTATGATACCCGAGTGGGGTATTGTGTGAAAGCTTTGCAAGGTCAAGGTAGGCTGTGTGAACTGCCTTACCCTCATCAATGGCCTTGGTGACTGTTTCAAAAAGTCAACCAAGTTCAAGAGGCATGATCTGCCCTTGACAAAGCCATTGGGTAGGATCCAATGTCTGTAGGTCCCCTATGTCTTTATTTATGAGTTCCATTATGATCCTCTCCATAGCTTTGCAGACCAGGCTTGTTAAGCTTATGGGGTGGTAATTACCAGGGTCCGTAGAAGCACCGCCTTTGTGGAGTGGGACCACAGTTGCCGTACGCCACTCTTTGGGTACGTATCCTGTGGTAAGGCTAAGATTAAACAACAGCCTTATGTGTGGGTTTAGTTCCTCATTGAGTTCATGTAGCACACAGCTGGGGACACCATCCGGTCCCATTGATGCTGTGTTTTTAGCTTTAGAGAGAGCAGCTCTCACCTGGGCATTTGAGATGATTGGGAGGCTACACTCTGCTGGGATAGATATGTCTCCTTTTGGGGGGGAGGGGAGGGAAGGGAGAAATTTTCACTGAACCTGTCTGCCAGTATGTTTGCAATGTCTGTGGGTTCAGTGATTTTTGTATCATTTTGGACTAATTCTGAGCATATCTGGGAGTTTCCACCCGGATTTCTAACATAGCTAAAGAAGGCCTTATGATTGTCTTTTGAGTCCTTTTGAGATCTTGCAGAAACAGCTGCAGCATAATCAGCACAGGGAAGGGATACACAGCCCCCATCAGTGCCTAGGACTCCACAGTCACAACCATAGGGGGACTTAGAGGATGAACCCCCTGAGGGTGTCCTAGTAGGCAGACGTAGGCATGCACAGTATGCTCTGGCCTTGGCCAGGAGACAACGCATAGCAAATGCACTGGCAAGCTAGGGCCCTAGGGACCGATACCTTACTTTGACTCACATACATATAGTAAAAATTATGCCAGCCAGCCCACACAACCTGTACCTAACCATGCACTGGCTGTGTACTGCATGCATCAGACAGAGTCAGCCCTAAACTACAGGTCTGTCAAATGCTGCATTTGCAAGGTGAGTCACTCTCCTATACAACACATGTACGGGGTACTAGACTTTGGTAGCATATGTATGGACCTGCCACATGTATGCAAGAGTATATAGTGGGCTACTGTGCTACTTGCACAGGTCTAACAGCCACTTGGTACAGCAGGTATTCTGTACAATAGTGTGTGCCCTATAATATTCACTAGGCCACATGGCTGGAAACTGCACTACATTATTCAAGGGAGATGCCAAACAGTAGGATCACAAGACAGTCACATGACTGTCTATGCCAACAGACTATGGGCTGGTTATCCCCAACCCAAACACATCAGTGTTCCCATACAACTGCAGTAACAGTAAGTGTGCAAGGATATATCAGCGGACCAGACAATTCTAGGTCTGTGAGACAGAACCTGGTCAAATGTTGTATTTCTCATAAAATGCAGGGGTGACAGTGTATGTCTGTATGCTATTGACACTGTGAGGAATGAAACCTCTCTTTCTGGAAGGTTTTGTGGCTCACTGGGTAGGGACATTAGTATGGGTGAAGGTGTTGATGGTTCGAAGCTGGTAGCATCTACATCTTTTGCATGTGAGGTACTCGTATTGTGGTATTCCCACAGACTAAAAGTAGTGAGCCAGCAAACTGTTGCCTGAAGCAAAAATTTTATTGAAGAGATATAAAAGACATAAAACAACAAAAAGACAGACCGGTTTCGGCTGGAATTAGAAACACAGCCTTCCTCAGTGCAATGTATAACTAGATCCAATATAAATATACTGACAAACAACACATTTAGTACAATGTATTCCACTGGTGGTGTGAGTGTCTTTGATAGGGTTAATAAGGAACTTTTTCTCTCTATTTTCAATGTGTAGACTAATAGATTTTGTTCTTTTAAAAGAAAATGCAGGATTGGGACCTAGAACAGAGCAGATGTGTTGAGAATTAGAAAATAGGTCCCAGTTCCTAGTGATAACTTCCCTAATTAGAGACATATCTCTTGAAATAGGTAAAGGGAAGCTAAGTGTCATGTCTTTATTATTTTTATGTGACTTATGAGATACAAACCCATATTTTAAAACAGGAAAATATTTGGTGTGTCTGAGAGCTGTCACTTCATCAGAATTTTCTAAACAATCAAGTTTATTAAAGCAGATGATTTACTTAAAAAATACCCACAGAAGTTAGTTGATATATGTGATGAAGTGACAGCTCTCAGACACACCAAATATCTTCCTGTTTTAAAATATGGGTTTGTATCTCACAATACACATAAAAATAATAAAGACATGACACTTAGCTTCCCTTTGCCTATTTCAAGAGATATGTATCTAATTAGGGAAGTTATCACTAGGAACTGGGACCTACTTTCTAATTCTCAACACATCTGCTCTGTTCTAGGTCCCACTCCAGCATTTTATTTTAAAACAACAAAATCTATGCATCTACACATTGAAAATAGAGACAGAAAGTTCCTTATTAACCCTATCAGAGACACTCACACCACCAATGGAATGCATTGTTGTACTAAATGTGTTGTTTGTCAGTATATTTATATTGGATCTAGTTATACTTTTAAACACTGCAAGTTTACTGTTACATTTCCCAGATTTTTGCCTGCCATTCTGTCTCAGTTGTTTGTCCAGCTGTATGTTCTTCATGTGAAAGTTTTTATATAGGTAAAACCTCTAGAAAATTGTCAGATCATATTAAGGATCACCTGGGTGCCATTAGTAAAGGAAATACATATAATGCTCTTGCTAAACATAGTACAGTTTGTAGATCATTTGTTAAATTCCATTTCTTGGTAGTAGAACAAATTAGTGCATTTTTGGTAACGCATTTATTTTTAGAAGTCAGAGAGCTTAAGTGGCAATTTAGAAATGGCATCAGGTTTAAATGAAAGCTGCAGTATTAAATGTGCTCTCAAATGGTTTAGCTAATTTAATATTCATTATGTAAATACTATTAATGTTATTCTATTTCTTTCATAGTCATTGAATAGTTCATAACATAAGGCATGTAATTATTGGTTACTGTACATGTATATAGTTTCACACTATTGGATATAATTCTGTCACATGGTTTGCTTCTACTGTTAATACCACTGACTTTTCATTTGTAACATTATTCTGAAGAAGTTCTTTCACTTAATAGAATGAAAGCTTGATCAACTGTTTTGAGTCTCAGTGATTTATTTAAAATACTGGGCAATACGTTGAGTTTTTATTTTAATATATGTGTGTGTGTGTGTGGGGGGGGGTGTACGAATGTCCCCACACACACTCAGAATGCTGGGGGTTATCTCCACCTACACATCACAATAGTTGTCCGGTGAAAGCAGACCAAGGCTGTAACAGTACATAATCCATTCACCCACAGAACCCTGTGCCTGTGGAATGTCACCCTGTAGACAGACACCAATGAGCAGGTGGTGTAATGTGCAATGGTTGCAATGCATGCCTTGGAAAGGCTATATTGTCCCTGGCCACATGTCCGCCTGCCATACTGCAACCAGCCACATATAGCCATACTGGTAACTGTGCACACATAGCAGAAATATTAACAGATATCCCACTCCTAGGACACTAGATACAATAACAGTATCAAGCAGGATCACTCTAGAGGCCACACATGCTGCGTAACACAATGCCACTTTGCGTACTCCACATGTACTGTGCCTGCATCCATATATACAACAGACATAACCAGTGGCTCATGCAATAAGTACTACAAGCTACAGTGTGTAATAGTAGATGGTTAGGGGTTCGAATCTCACATCAGCCAACCCATGTGCATAGATATATCCCCTGCAGCAGTACAGACATGCCCATCTGGCCTATGTATGTGCAAAGGTTATTCATCTTATGGCCCTGTGACTAGCTGCTTTCCTCAGCATTAGCCTACTTTACAAGGCCTTATGATGTCATCCACATTAAGAGCACTGGCTGACAGTCTAATATCAGATACATGCTGTGGCATATGTGATAAGTACTGCAAATTATAGTGTGTACTACTAGAGAGATAGGGGTTCTAATCTCACAACAGGCAAATCTGTGTGTGTAAAGGTATCCCCTCACATCAGTACAGACATGGCTATATGGCCGATCACTGTGCAATGGTTATACATTTTAGGGCCCTGTGACTATCTGATGGCATCTACATTGGCCTCCTTTACATGGCCTATTGATGCCATCTGCCTTAACAGCACTGGTTGACAGTCTAATTTTAAGTAAATCCCATGGCACATTAGATAAATGTTCCAAACTGTAGTGTGCAAGAGGAGACAGGTAGGGCTTCTAAACTCACTTCAGCCAACTCTCTGTGTGAGCAAATCTGTCCCCCTTGCAGCACTCCAGATAGGCCCATATGGGATATCTCCATGCAATGGTTATGTATTTTATGGCCTGTGACTAGCTGCTGACCTCTAGATGCCTTCCTGTACAAGGCCTGCTGATGTCATCTACCTTAAGACCACTGGCTGACAGTCTAATATCAAATAAACTCTGTGGCACATGCAATAAGTATTGTGATTTATACTGTGTACTACTAGATAGGTACGGGTTCTAATCTCACATCTGCCAATTCTCTGTGTGTTTAAAAATATATCCTCTTGCAGCACTATGGAAATGCCCATATACTCTGTTTCTGTGTAATGGTTAAGCATTTTACAGCCCTGAGACTAGCTGCTGGCCCTAACTTGCCATGATCTACATAGGCATAACTGATGTCTGGCACCATCAAGATTTGTACAGTCAGAAAACCCAGGTCACACATATCAAGGGTAGTAGACCTTGTCACAAAGTATGAATGCATAATTATGCTGACTGCCCCCCATTGTCCCTGACACACTGTTCTACACATATGCACCTAGGGAGCCATGCACATATACTGCTGTACCTTGCTAATGGTATATTTGCCGTGCTGCCACGCCATCTTGTGCAGCTGCATTGCCACCATGTGTCCATAGTTTAACCACATAGACTCCTGGAACAGAAATATACACAGGTCCATGACACACCTGTCATTCTGTACCACTGCCACCAGTCTAACATCATGCAACAAAGATACACAAAGTTTGCTGTGTAGCCATGACACATGCCAGCATACAGTACCTGCCAGGGCCCACAACTGCCATGGCATAAGAATACTGTACTACATGAGTACATTTAAGTAATATAGTCACCCTGTGCATCAGACACATATTCGCATGTCCCTGCATCGATGGCATGGATGGCAGGGATGTGACACATGTATCATCACATGCACAGGGTGTGGTGTGGGAGTGCCAGAGACCTAGGTGGTACCAAACAGTTAGCAGCATGTGTGTGTGACAGGAAGGGGTGCTGGCTAGATGGGCCATGGAAAGGTGCTGTGCGTGTCTGTTGGTGACCTGCATGTGACAGTGGTATTTGAGTGTGTGTGTGTGCACACAGTCAAGCCCAGTGCTGGCCTACATGTGTCTATGTTGGACAGCTGTGGATTGTACATGGCAGAGTGGACAGTTCAGCATCTCTGGCCACAAACATGGGAATTGACTCTGCCAGGAGTAGAGCTGGTACTACCATGTCCAAGGTCAGATGTGCTAGTAGCTGACAGTGACTGCTGTCTTCTGAGTCCATGTCTCCCCTTGGGACCACCCAGGACCACTTGCCCCTAGGCTGCCACATCATTGAGTGGACAGCACACCTCCCTCTGTAGCGGTGGAGGTACTGTCACTATTGCAATGTGCATGGCCACGTGGACTGTCAGCAGATGGTGTTGCTGACCTACATCTAAGTGTCCAATGCCCAACTCCAACCAGATGTTCCAGCACAATGTACAGTTAAAGACAGACACTGTCTCAGCCTGTCTGTCCACTACATCAGTGAAACAATCCATGGCATCAGCAATGCAGTGGAGGCAGTCACAGATATCAGAAAGTGCTGCATCCATAACCCTAAGCATCCATCTGGTTTTGCATTCAGAACATGCCTGTACCTTCATGATGGCCCAAAACATGCCACGAGTGACCTGTGACGTGACACCTGTGACAGGAGGTGGATGGGCAGCATTCCTCCTTCGAGCACTCCTGTCAATCTGCCTGTGTGGGACCTCACCAGCTCTACACTCACTGATTCCATAGCTGTCACACTGTCCGGTTCAATGTCACCACCCTCTGACTGTCAAATATCTGTGGTCTCTGGGGACTGGACATGTGTGTGCATACTGACTGTGTGTGGGAACAATGGGGGAAGAAAAGGGATGTCAACCTCTGACAGATTCAGGCCCCAACAACCCCACCTATGCCTCACTATTGCCACCATCATCATCATAGTCCGATGAGACACTAACATCAGGTTGTGAGAGGGACAGAATCCAACCCCCCGTTCACCTGTGAGAAGCAAGACAAAAGCAGTACATTACTACCTGCACTATTATGTATGGTAATTCACACAGATGAGGCTCCACAACTTCATTACATGTCCCACAACTTCTCATCTCTGATCCCATGCACAACACACAAAGTCATAACAACATATACAGACATGTCAGGCCCTTTATAACATGCAGTTCACCTACGTCCCGTTAACATTGCCAGTGCACTACACCTGAGAGGTAAGCAATATGACAGTGTATGTGATAGAACTGCACATAAAACACAGTACACCTATCACTGCCTTAGGTATATAACATCTCCCTATTGTGTTTGAACAGGCATCTTGGAGTAATTGCCTCATGTATAGTAGGCTGCATAGTTGCTCATAACTATAAGTGCAAATGTGTTAATGTTTATACAAATACACACTTGTGATTACCCAGTCTATGCACTGTAGGTAACTGCTCCAAAATGGAATATACAACTATTCTACTCTGGCTAAGCATAACAGTTGTGTCTAGGGCAACATTTTTATTTAACATTTGTTTACCGGGAAAGTCCGACTTGGAATGAAGCCAATTTTCAGCAGAGACCCAGGGAAAAACACTCCAGACCCATCTCTTTGAAACGTGGGAGGAAACCAGAGCACCTGGAGGAAACCCATACAAATGCAGGAAGGACATGCAGACTCCACAGAGAAGGCACCCCAGCTGAGAATTGAACCAGAGCACCACTTGCTGTGAGGTGACAACACTACCACTGCACCACTGTGCCCTTAACTTTCTTAAGGTATATATGATCCATAAAACAACTGTATCACACTTACCAGGTACAGGATCACAGACTCTGACCACACCAGATGGACCTATGAAAAGATGAGGGAGAGTTATTGTCAGCAATACCAAATGTTGCTGGGTTACAAGGCAATATGTGTGAATATCCGCATGTACAGCAGCTAATGTGATACCGCCTACATTGCTGACATTCTGAGTATGTGTGCACAACTGTGCATAACACACAACCCCCCCCATGCAAATAGACCTGACACCCATGTACTGTTATGTAGAGCCTGCCACAATAACTCATACAGTATTACACTGGTAAATACAGTAAATTTACCTGCCCGCTCCTCTGATGTGTATGCCGTGGCACCCACCTCCAGGATGTATGGTGTGATGGATGCCTGGGAAATGTTGGCTGATCCTAGGCTCACCAGGAATTCCTCTGTGGCTGAGAGTGGTTGTTCTGTTGCAGTCTCTCCACCAGTGGTAGCAAAAACCCTGGCAACAGCAGCTGCCCTTTGATGTGCAGCATTGACCTTATCCGTGGCCCGGTGTCGGACCTGCTCATAGGTTCTGTCCTGTTGGCCAAGCTGATTAACTGCCCTGACAATGCTGCCCACTGTTCATGATTGTGGTGACCCCTTGAAAGCAGGATGAGATGATGGAGTCTGAAGCCATCCAGTATAACATCATTCTTCATAACTGAATGGTGGAGGTCTCCTGCGGTACATCATTCCTGAAAGACAACAAAAAGGGGAACACATTACAGGACCAGATACATGGATGTCCACTATGTACACATCCTGCACAACCAAAATGGCCTGCACTATCCACAGCTGCCTCACATGTCATACCCTGCAGTCTGGCAACATACTATATGTGTGGCTATCACCAAGATAGTAGCAATACTGTGTTATGTCCCTGTGTGCTGTGACAGATTCTGCTGTATGTCTCTGCACCCATCACTGCAGTCTACTGTGGTGTGTCCCATATGGGCAAATTCCCATCAATATATCATACAGCCACTGCTGGACAAATATCAGTGTGGTATTACAACTATATGGGGACAGTCCAGCAACACTAGTATGCCACAATGACAGAAAGCAATGCAAACCTGCTGTAGTATATGTTCCTTGTAGGCATCATACATCATACCTCTCAACTATACAGACATTTGTGGAATGTCAACATGTTTGCCTCATAGATGTGGTCCTTTTTGCACAAACATGTGGATGTCTGATAAATGGTTAGCTAATCATTGGTGGTTGCTGTCAGAAAATCACTAGAGAATCTGACTGTCACATAATGGACCCCTCAGAAAACACTTATGCTACAGTAACATCTGTTAGTCTATTCACATTCTTACTTTGTATGGTGAATATGTATACAACGTCACTGCATTTTGGTCTTTATCCCCCAATTAATTATGGCTTTGTCCTGATTTCTTGTTGTAGGAGGTTGACAGGTATGTTAGGCATAGCTCTCAACCAAACAGGGACGAATGTCAATGAAATTGGGACTTAGCCAGAGTACATCAGGGACATTCAGGGACACTTACAATGTTATAACTATTTATTTGTGACATTGACAGACTGAGAGGAGGTGAATTACAGTACATTGTTTAATGTTACAGGAGTGTATATCCTTACTTAATGTCACTATGTCTTATGTATAATCCACTAGCTTTCCTATAACAGCCGACCAAAGGATTGACAGGGACAGAGCTGAGATTTGATTCAAAGCAGGGACAGGTGAGAGGCATGCATGTAGCTGTTGGACAGCAGAGTATCACTGACATGCCAATACCATAGATCTAATACAAGCCTACTGTTGTAATCTCTATTCCCCATACCTCCATCCTCCCATTTGCATCCCATTATATGGAAACATCTGTTTCATACCTGGTAGAGTGATATTTTCCTTTTTTGAAGCATTCTTCTGCAAATGCATACATTGTCTGTGTGAGTGAAACAACATACAGACCCGTTTCCCATAAGCAGTTGCTTGCCTTTTGCAGGTAATGCTCATTAACAGGTAATTGCCTCTGCACCAATCTGTGGCTCAGACTTACTAACTGCATCCAAAACAGCTAAATTACACTATCATTAGCCAAGGACATGGCACCACAGTGCAATATATATGGCCTTCATGTTGGTCTTGGCCCCATTCTTAGTTTTTAGATGGACATTAGTGAGGTGTGGAGACTACAGCATTAAAGAAAGTAGGTACAAATACTGTCCATTGTAGAGATTTGTGAAGTATGTCCACAGTTTTGCCTGATATGTTTGGTCAGTGTCCCATGACATTGTGGTTATCTGTCAGTTCACTGTCAAACATTGAGAGTTGAGGTCAGTAAGGGAAGAGAGACGTTTGTGTGTCACATGTCATACCCATCAGAATGTGTGCCAATGAAGTAGCTGCTATTCTATCTTTGTAGGGGCAAACATTTAAATATTTCCCTATCGCTGGACCTTTGCCCCCCTCTTTATGTATGGTTGTGTCCGGATCCCTTGTTCTAGGGGGTTAAGAGGTATGGTAGGTCTGTAGCAGCTACTTTAACATACAGATGTGTGTGCTACAGGCTGCAGCTGCTGCTGCAGCCTAGGACATATAGTGGAGAGTGTGAACACTGTGGAGCATAGCAAAATGTACATGTAACTGTGGCAGCAGTGGTAGCCCTGTCATTACAGCAGAGCCAGGGTAATGGTATCCTTTACAGTCCAATCAAGGCATGTGCTTAAGGTACATCTGTTATGCAACAGTGCCAGTAACAGAGTAGTAGGTAGGTGACATATAGTTAAGCTGTATGGATATGTGCAGTGTGTCTCTACCTGCAGGCCTTTGACTTGAAAAACTGGGTATCAGATAATTCAGTAGCAGTAACCTGTGGGGAATAAAATTGCATGACTCAGTCATTACTTGCTGTCTTCATAACAATGTAATTGGGGTGCAACACAATGGATTCGAATCCAGGGCTGTGTGTAGCACTATGTACTGCATGCAAGGCATTTAACAAACTGAGCTAGTAAGTCAGTGCTCTTGCAAGCTGTATTTGCAAGATATATGTGCAGACATACATGCTGTGACTCACCTTGTCTGCATCCATCAGTATGTGCATGGCTTTCAAAGGCAGTTTTTCTGCTGAAGGGTCAACATATGTACTTCACCATTGGTGCCTTAGCAGGTGTGTTTAAAGATGTTGCTGATAAAAGGGAACATTTACCTGCTATCCCAGGCCTCAAGTACTTCCGTTATTATTTACTTGGCTGTCTACTGGTGTATTATTGCATCAGAGTCCCAGATACGCTACCATTTTCCACATTAGGTTTAATTTAATTGGAAATGCAGGAAACACCTGGTTTAACTAAGAGCTGTGTGGTGTGTTAATGCAGTAGGCTGGAGTTGACAGGGGCCTGGGTTTGAAACATGGCAGTGGTGATTATTTTGTACATGTGACTAACAATGTGAGAAACACATAAGTTCATTAAAGCTCATTTAAGTGGATTTGCGAGGAGCTAAGCGAAGAGGTGTGGAGCAGCCCACTGCATCATGCCACTTAGCTTAGCTCCATGCAAATCCATGCTAAAACATTAAAAAGAAAAGAAAAAGGGGGGTGGTGATAGAATAGTGGTGAAATGGGGGCAAGTAGGTAGAAAAACATAGTGAAAGGCAGGTAGGGATATGCAGGAAGGGTGTAGGAAAGAACCATAGCTTTCCATCAACGGCTGTGCATTATGACAGATTTTGTAGATTAATTTTGACTCTCAAACCCCAGAGAGAGGGGTGAGGATAACATGAATGTGTTGTCAAGCCAATTGGACCAAATTAGTTGTGTCCAGTGGACATGTGTGTGAAATAGAGAGCTATGTATGGGGTGATTTTTTTTTTTTTTGGTGGGACAGGTGCCCATTTTTTTTAAGAAGAGAGTGGTATGTTGGGGTAGGGATAAAGGTAGATGTGGGGAGGTAAGTTGGGTAGGAAAGGATGCAATTTCTGACAGACAAGACTGCAGACAGGGGTGGTGTGTGACACATGAGGGGTAAACACCTTGAATGGGGAGGGTGTTGTGGAATCAGATAGGCGTGTTCCTCTAGATGGCAGCAGTGTGACTGACATCCCCACCCATGGGCAGTCCACATTGCTCCTTCACTGTCCCAAAGGTGGCTGTGCTGGAGGCTGGGTGCCAGGGCCAGCATGCCCCAACCAGGGTGGCCAGTGTGCCCTCAATCTGGCACAGGCGATGTTCATAGCTCTGATAAACGATCCTGCACACCATGGCCAGTAGTTGCTGTTGGGTGACTACCACCCCTCAACTACTGCTCCCATGGGGAGGCCAGGCCCTGTCCTCTGTGGCAGTTCCACCTGATGCCACAGATGGTGCAGGGACAGCAGAGGGGGCACCACTGTCTGGGGTCAGAGACATGCCAGGTGCTGGTGTCATGGCCAGTCGTGGTAGGTAGGCAGATCACCGGGAGCAGGCCTACCCTGACGTGCTGTGGTGATGGATAGATTAGGTATGAATAAAACATTGTTAGTAGTAACAGCATGCCAGAACATTGGAATAACCCAATTACGTACCAATACATATTATGTGAAACATAATAATAAATAACAGAACAGTCAGAATGCAAACAGCATGCCAGTAGCAGTTACAGCATAAGGCCAACAAAACAGGTAATTCAACAAGATATGTTAATATGTAACAATTATAATACATAACAGTAATAAAACACATGCCCAAAAATACAGTTCAGTGTACCAACATATGTTAATAGTAAACCATACACAATGAATAACAATAATAAATAAATGAAGATAAGGACTGGGGATAGAGAGAGAAAACAGTCCATTAGTACCATTATAGGCTATATACTTAAAAACAGTACTAGTATCTACTCCACTGGTCTGTCCTTTCTTTATGTGTACAAGTCCCTTTTGGCTGCTATAGCATGTACATACTTCTCAAGCTATCTGCATGAGATAGTATGTGCCAAGCAGTAACAACTGCAGGTACACAACTATACAACCACTTGCACATCAGGCGGACCTATATAACTACCAAGGTGTACTCTGGGCTGATGTAATAATACTTTGCTATTTAGGTAATCATGTCGATGATAAACCTGTGACAGAGGGATTACACACTACTAATTAAATAACGTGACAGTGTGACACTTGGGACACATGTATGTGTACAGTAGAGAAACTAAATAACTATCATGCCTTGCTTGGCAGGCATGGAGATAGAACCCAACAGCAGTGGCTGCAGAGGACATCTACATGGCATGTATAAATTGGTTGCAGCAACATTTTAACATACACTCCAGGCATACAGCCATACCAAGAATACACATGTTATTTATTTCATTTTACTTTACTATTATATTATTTATTTCCTTTATCTTATAATGTATTTTCGCATTCTTGCTAATGATTCTAACAATCTGTGACATCTAAACACACAATTGATTACTCATAATCTGTGCTACCTCACCCATTTACCTGTAGTTCCTGTGGAGGGAGAATCTGTAAACATTATGTGACTGATACTGTAATATGTATTGCTACATTGCAGTGGATTCTAACCCTGCCTGTGTTTGGCAAAATATACTATATGCAGTGCTTTAAAAAACTGGACTACTGAGTCACTGCTGGTTACTGATTGACTAATATTTGCCTGGAGCTCACCTGGAACCA
The DNA here is from genome assembly GCF_019279795.1 of Protopterus annectens. Lineage (NCBI taxonomy): Eukaryota > Metazoa > Chordata > Ceratodontiformes > Protopteridae > Protopterus > Protopterus annectens. The sequence goes on along the minus strand of NC_056743.1, from coordinate 1,850,994,555 downwards.
AGATATGACCTGATAGTAGTACTACAGTTTTATACTAGACTGCAGTGACAGTAGGACACTCATGCATGAACTACAAGCATGACAGAGATAGTAGGTAATCTATACATTACTATATAGACTGCATGTGTGCACAATATATTCTTAGTGGGTTGAAATACCTGTGGAGTCACCAAACAATATCAGATCATGCTGTGAGATACCTCACCCATATATCTTGCTTACCTGCTGTTTGTGGATGACAGACTATTATGTGAACAGTATTGACCTAGAATGAGCCTTGACAGGTACTACATGTGTTAAACAATACATTTAGCAGCCATGACATCTGCAGTCTACAGCTATTACACTGTTATACTTGGCTGCAGCACCTTAACTCACAACCTGAATGCATATAGCTGAAATTCAGTGATTAAAACAACACAGTACTGATGTCCTGCCTTTGCCCAGAATGATACCACAATATGAGGACAAAATGACTGACTTCAACAATTGGCTAAGCTTCTGGTGTCATTCAAAGGGGATCCAGTATCTGTCTGCCTGGGATGACATGATCAGCAGACCACGATGCTTTGCCAGAGATAGTCTGCACCTGTCGCCCCTGGGATTCAGGTTACTGGCTAAGGCTCTTGCCACCCCTATAGTGCCTTTTTTAGGAAAAGTTCAAAGGACAAAACCACCACCAACAGGTAAAAGCATGCAAAATCTGAAGGTAATGCTACTCAATGCTAGAAGTCTAAACCTCAAAATGCACTCTCTCGAGGCACTCCTAAAAATGGAGAACATCGATATCTGTGCAGTAACTGAGACCTGGTTCAATGCTCCAGAGAGCACCCCTGCAATACCAGGCTACAACTCTTACCACACTTTTTGGCCACAAAACCAGGACCGAAACACTAAAGGTGGAGGAGTGTCAATATTCACCAAGGATATTCACACCACCAGGCTAGTTGCCCAACACAATGCGTCTGAAATTCTCCAGGTGCAACTAACACTAGGTAAGACTGCAATCCAAATTGTAGCTTGCTACAGATCCCGCACCATACCCCAAGATTCTCACTACACCTTTCTAAACATACTGGAAAATATTAAGATAGAACCAAACACCCTAATACTGGGTGATTTTAACTACCCTGCCATTAACTGGGAAAACTACTCATGTACCAACACCTTTGCCCAACGGTTCTTGGAATTCATAAATTCCAACGCCCTGGATCAACTAATCCATAGTCCCACCAGGGGCTCCAATATCCTAGACCTGGTCATTACCAACATGGGAAATCGATGCTCCACATCTATGGTCACCCCCTCGTTATTCAGGTCTAACCATAAGCTAATCACCCTTAACATCCACATCCCACCCCTACCCCCAGCAAGGAAACCTCCATAAAAAACTTCTCTAAAGCCAACTTCATGTTCCTCAAATCAGAAATGACAAACTTCATGACACCCATGCAGACGAGAACTGAAAATTCAACTGCTGAATCCTACACTAAGGCACTGTATGAGCACATCCACTCATGCATGAATCGTGCCATCCCAAATAGAACCAAGATGCTCTCATCCAAAAAAAGGAAGCCAGTCTGGTGGCCCCCTGCCATAAACAAACTTTACAACAAAAGGAAGAAACTGTTGCAGAAAAGAGGAAAATCCCAGGATGCAAAAAACTCCCTTACCAGCCTCAGTAAGAAACTGAGATCCCTCATAAAATCCTCCAAAGCTAGTTGTGAAAATAAAATTGCCAAAGATTCCAAAGACAACCACAAGGCATTCTATAACTATGTCAAGAATCTAAATGGCAATGCTCAGATCTGCTCTGAGCTAAAACAGAATGGCATTAAATATACTGATCCCAAGGATATTGCCAATATCCTGGCAGATCAATTCAGTGCCAACTTCAACCCCCTCTCACCCCCTAAATGGCCCATCTCAATACCAGAAGATTGCCAAATTCCGGTAATAACAGCCACACAGGTAAAAAAATGCACTCTCCAAAGCTAAGAATACAGCATCCATGGGAACAGATGACATCCCAGGCTGTGTACTACATGAACTACAATATGAACTGGCACCTCACCTAAGTGTCATGTTTAATCATAGCCTCACCTCAGGTTTCGTGCCCACTGCGGGGCACAGAGCTACAGTTATCCCACTCCACAAGGGGCAATCCACCTTGGATCCCTGAAACTACCATCCCATAAGTCTGATGAGCCTTATCTGCAAGGCCATGGGGCGTATTATCATGGAACTTATAAACAAAGACATTGGCAACCTTCAAACACTGGACCCCACCCAGTTTGGGTTCATGAAAGGCCGATCTTGTCTCCTGAACCTGATTGACTTCTTCGAATCAGTCTCCAGAGCCATGGACAAGGGTAAGGTGGTCCAGACAGCCTATCTAGACCTTGCCAAGGCCTTTGACACCATTCCCCACTCTGGAATCATAGATAAACTTACTAAGCTGGGCATTAATCCCTATGTCACCCAATGGGTTGCTAACTAGCTTACTGATAGAACCCACACTGTAAAAGTAGCTGACTCCAAATCCAGCTCCAGACAAGTGACAAGTGGAGTACCTCAGGGTTCAGTTCTGGGACCGCTCTTGTTTGGCATCTACTTCTCTGAAGTACAGGCCAACACTAAGGGACACTGGCTAATAAAGTTCACAGATGACTGCAAACTGGGAGCCATTATTGAATCCCCAAATGATGTGGATACTCTGCAAAAGGGCCTTACAGAAACAGATGCTTGGTGCCAGAGCCATTGGCTTAAGCTCAATGCCAAGAAATGTATAGTTATCCCCTTTGGGAAAAAACATGCACCCATGAATTACCATATAGGTGGCAGTACACTAAACACCGAAATTGTGATAAGAGACTTAGGGACACAGGTGGACAGTGGTCTCACCTTCAATAACCACATCGCCACAACAGTCAGGAAATCCTTCTATGTGGCACACCTCATCACTAAGGGCTTTTCATCCAGAAAAAAGGAGGTCATTGTCCCACTGTACTCATCCCTCATTAGACCCATTATAGAATGCAACGCTCCTTTTGGTATGTACCTCTCAAGACATCTGCAACAACTGGAAAGGCCGCAGAAATACCTCACTAAAAGAATCACAGGCCTAAAGCAGATGTCCTACGCTGACCGCCTTAAAAAACTCCAGCTATACTCTGTCGCATATAGTCTACTCAGAGGTGATTTCTGCTTAACATACAAGGCCATGTCAAACCCAGAGCTGTTGGACATGCTACATTTAAAGAAATCCCAATCCCTCAGAGACACACACTCCAGGGATCTAAACCTTGTCATCACAATAAACAAAACATGCTGGAGGGATATGTTCCTGACCCAGAGACTCCCCAGACTCTGGAATAGATTGCCCAAACATGTCAAGTAGAGTGCCTCTTTGGCCCTGTTCAAAAGGAACCTTGATGATTGGATGGGAGAAAGGAAATTCACCCCAGGGATCACGTCAATCACCCTGCTAGACAGGGGTCAAGGGAAGTAAATAGTGTAGGAAGAAAGAGCCAGGGAATTGTTATGGCTAGGCTTGTATAGGCCCTAGGGCTGATAGCCTAGTACCAACCTATGAACCTATGAATCTATGTACACAATTTACCTTAGTATTACTGATATTAGCACATGTGTTACTGCAGAAAAGTTGTCATAAATAATTTCTCACAAAACAGCTTTAATTCCACACTTACTGCACAACAGACTTCATTATATATACCTTCATGCAGTTACTGGTATAGTTTTAAGTTTTTATTGCACAACAGCTGCCATTATGCAGGTTTTGCAATACAGCTGTAATTCCACAGTTATTGCACTACAAACTTTATTGCATATACTTTATTATGGTTTATGCTTTAGTCTTCTCTGCTTATTGCAGTACAGCTCTAAGCCCGCATTCATTGCAATACAATCTTTACTGTATATACCTAATCACAGGTAATGCTTCACTCTTTCTTGTTTATTTGACTATAGATAGCATAATACAGCTGTACTCACCACACTCATGGATCAACCTGGCCATGTGCCCGGCATGTGGCTTGATGTTGCAAGCTCTCTCCTCTGCAGCTGTTGGGAGAGAAGCACACCATTATGCATACCAGTTTAGCAAACATTCAGTTTAGATATTGGTCAAACAGAGGTGCAATTACTTACAGACTTGTGGGGCATTCCCTGCCCAAGCTTCTCAGACCCAGGTGTCCAAGAGATCTCCCTTTTGATACTTCAGTTCATCATAGTGGTGAACTACCTGCTCATCTGTGCGTGGTATACCTGTCACGCTAGTGAGTTCATGAGTCAACCAGTCCCAGGCCTCCGCCTTGCATTCTGAACCCTGGAACCCTCCCTGCAGCAGTTGGTCATCATCTTTTTTTACCAGGAGTCCAACCATGACCCTGAACTCCTGAAAGCCCCACTGCTGCACCTGGAAGTGTGCACCCTCTCCAACTCCTGCCATAGTCACTACACAGTCAGAACTCCAACAGATTATGCTGTATTTCCACTTAGTGAGCTTTATGTAACCTGTTTCCTCACCATTAAATGCAATTGAGCAGCATTTAAAAAAGCACTGCATTGCTTAGCACTGCACAAACCAGCTAGACTCAGCCAAGAATCACAAAAACTCACAGAACCTGATGCTTAACATTGCTTATAAGTGTGCAAACCATCCAAGTGCAGTCAAGCAGTGCATAAACATTTTCAGCCATTATTATGTTTATACGATGTTTAGCAGGTCTTAGCAGAGCTTAGCTGATTGCAGCAGGCCAGAATTTAAAAATAATTGGCATAATTTGTATTTCCAAAATAAAGACTTATTTTCCCTTCCATGCATTCATCCCCTGCACCTACTGCACATAAGGCCATAATTCTACCCACTTAGCTATACGGATATGTGGAATTTTGCTATACCTTTACATATACCTCACATAAGGCCATAATTCTACCCGCTTAGCTACGTGGATATGTGGAATTTTGCTATACCTTTACATATACCTCTGAGCTATGTATAAGCAGTGGTAAGCATCATGCCGAAACACTCAAACCTGCTCAAGTATGCTTAAACTTGACATTTAAATAAATAATTAAATGCATCCGGTTTCTATGTTTAGATGTCTGGCAGGTGTCTCAGCACCACTTAGCATTGCTGTGATTCATGCCATGCTGCACAAACATGCTTTTTAAAAAAAAGAAATTAAATTACATTGCTATAATACAATCGGACTTAGTTCATCTTTGGACATAGTTAGCATCACACTCCCTACACTGATTCAATAACCATGTTCCATGGCTCTACCTCAGCAATGCGCCATGATTAATATGCATGATGCACTGCTGAAGGGGAGCTGAGTACATGGACACAGTAACATTACATGTAGGCTCTACACGATACCTACATGAATTTTATTAAATCTGGGGGAATTTGTATGTTTTTATTCCCTCTATATCTTACGTATCTATAAAACAATTTCCTATCATGCTCAATATCTTTAAATACATTTTCTTCAAAATTTTCTTGATCATGTCTCACACTATACTTAATTTGTTTGCCCAGCTTGTTTGTTTCAGTTTTCAATGTTGTAGTTTGACCTCTTTTCCAATTTTTATATTTTTTGTCTCTCACCTAAATCAGGTATCTTGTTATTAGGAAATGTATCCCTCTGACGTTGCATGTCTAGATTCTCATATTAAACATTTTTTTTGTATTTTCTGCACTCAAACAATTTCTCTTTCAAAGCTTTCCACATTCCTTCTGCAGTTTCTAAACTGAATGTATCACTCCAAGTAGTTTTACATAGTGACTGTTTTCCTTCCATGTAATCTGCAATTAATCTTGTGTGTATTGCTTTAGATTTCAGTTTTCCAGAATTATCTAGCAGCAAATTAACCTTTATAACCCCATACTGGCAGTTAGTATAAAGGACTAAAGTGTTTTCTTGTTAATGAGCTGTTTCCTGTGGCAAGGGTGTAGGCATAGCTGGCCTTAGGCATAGGCCAACTAGGTGGCCGCCTAGGGTGCTGCTCTAACAGGGGTGTTCTTCCAGTATTTGTTTAATGTAGGTAGGCCAGGATGGGGCACCAGGTGGTATGGTGGGGGCACCATGGAGCCCATTTGCCTAGGGCACCAATTAACCTAAGACTGGTCCTGGGTGCAGGGTTTGAATTTTTCCATCTTCATTTATCTCCCTTGTGAGATTGAACAAGTTATTTAAACAGACAATGCTTTAATGTAATTGGAAATGTATGCTATTGTCCTTAATAATCTCCAGGACAGCATACCTAGTAATTATGAATCTATCATTGTTTGCTCTTGTAAATACTCAATGTAAACTGTGGTATACATGGCTGGATCTTATGGTATAATGCTAGTGATCTTTATACAGTTCTATGTTGTTTATTCAAAGCTACCAATAAAGTGCATGTACATGTAATTTATTTCTTCATAACAATAATAAATTTACAAAGTCAACAAAGTGGTTATAACTGCTGTTGGGTTGGGGGGACTGTCTGCTGATGAAGGCACCTTATGCTCTTATTATCTGGCCATTTTTTTTATAAAAAGTCAATCTGGCTTTGCAGGACTAGTGTATGCATGCATGTGTTTTGGTGCATGCGTGTGCGTGTGCGTGTGTGTGTGTGTGTGTGTGTGTGTGTGTGTGTGTGTGTGTGTGTGTGTGTGTGTGTGTGAGAGAGAGAGAGAGAGGGAGAGAGGGACAGAGAGAGATTGTCAGACAGAATACTGAAATACTTTGGCTACTTTGTGTGTGAAACAAATTTGAAATATGTGAGTTTTTTCATTATTATTGTTGTTAATTTTTTACACTGACATCTGAGAAGGATGTAGTCAATGTAGCTATAATTACTGGGTTTGAAGGATGTCTGTAGTTATAAATGTACACATAATCTGCCACTGACCAGATGCATTTTTAATGAATGCGAGTTTCAGGGGATACTGTTTCTCATGCTAAGTTTGTTTTGTTTTCTTAATTAAAACATCATCAGTGTTTATGTCATAAAATTTGAAATAAAAGTTTTAAATCAAATATCTGTACCACTGTAAAAGTAAAGAAAAAAATGGGGAGAGAGAGACAAGTAATGGAACACTGGAATGGTTATGGGGGGGTCTGGTCCATGACCCTGCCCTGTGCTCCATTTGACTATGGTCCAGCTTTAATGACAGTCAGTATGATTAGAAGAGATCACTGTATGTCAGAATAAATGACTGAGATTTACCCACTCCTACATGTAAAATGTATGCTAGCATAAGATGTCTGACTTGTTAACTATGTGGTGCAGAGTTGTGAAAGAAGTGGATATAAGACTGCAGAGCAAGTACATCAAAATAACACTTCTTTAAGTATCTCACGTGAAGAGTCCATCTCTACAAAGAGGCCAGTCACAAGTGGGGTCCCTCAAGGATCAGTCCTTGGACCACTCCTTTTTGGCATTTACTTCTCAGAAGTCAAGGCCAATGTCAATGGTGTCTGGCTGACTAAATCTGCAGATGATTGCAAATTAGGAGCTGTCATTGAATCTCACACTGACACAAATGTTCTCCAGGAGAGGCTGACACAGACAAATAACTTGTGTCAGAGCCATGGACTAAAACTAAATGCCAAGAAATTCATAATAGTATCCTTTGGGAAGTCATCCATTCCTGGCAGCTATCATACTGACAACACACCCCTTAAAGTTGACCCAGTAGTTAGGGACTTAGGAACACACATAGATAGTAATCTAGCCTTTGACCATCATGTGTCTACAGTCATGAGGAAATCATTCTATGTTGCGCAACTTATAAACAAAGGTATGGCATCTAAGTCCAAGGAAGTCATTGTTCCACTGTATTTGGCATTCATCAGACCTATCATTGAGTACAATGCTCCCTTTGGTATGCACCTAACCAAACACATCCAATAACTGGAATGTCCACAAAGGTACCTCACAAAAAGAATACAGGGCAGAAGTAAAATGTCCTATGCAAACTGCCTTAAGGCCTTTTCCCTGTATTCTGTCTCCTACAGGCTTCTGATAGGAGATCTATGCCTGGCATACAGGGCATTGTCAGACCACACTCTAATGGACCTCCTGCATATCCTCAAAAAAAGCAGCACTAGAATTACCCATTCTAAAGACAAACCTCACATGTGATATAAATAGGATCTGCTGGAGAGAGAGGTATATATCCCAGAGATTACCCCATCTATGGAACAGGCTCCCCATCCATGTGAAGCAGAGCTCCTCTCTAACCAAATTCAAGTGCAATTTGGACAATTGGATGGGAAACCAGAAATTCATCCCTGGGTTGGCATCTATGTCTCTAATGGACACTGGTAACCTGTAAATGGTTCAGCTCCTATGCCCATGCTTCCACTTATCAAGGGTATCAGAACTTGTCAGAGATTTGGGATGCATGGCTCTGCTTAAAAAGGCCCATGTAGTCGTTAGCCTAGTAAACACCTATGAATGCAAAAAATAAATGTTTTTCATGTGAATTTCCATCAGCAGATTTGCACATTCGCTTCACACAGCATTTACTGCAATGTTAAAGCAGGCATTTGCAATGCTACCTATTGTTTATAAATGTATTTATTGTTTGATTGATTATTTCATTATTAATTCACTCACTCTACCTTTGATGGTTAAAGAATGAAAAATTATTTCAGAAGCATTAAAACAAAAGAAATCAATGAAGTTAGTTTTCTGTAGTCGCTGCAACAGAAAGAATTGTACTTCCTGTAATAGTAAACTTTCTGGAAGTTTGTTTTCCTTGTTGCATATATAATGACAAATGCCAGCAAATCCTAGGTCACTGCAGGCAGGAGATTGTGATTATATAAATTATTTATCTATCTTTTTATTTCAGGGGTGCTCCACTATTCTGATAATTGAAGCAATTTATAATAGTGAGCCAATGAGATTTCTTGTTCTCTGAGACTTACTTATCTCTCCCAGCACTTATAACTTCACTAGCACAAATGAATGAAACATATTTATATTCACCTAAATTCCTCTATACATCCTTTCCTCAGCAGAAAGAAAAAAAAAAGCGACTATGAAGAGTATGTAATCTATGCAGTGTTGCAAGTTGAAGTGCATTATGCAATTTTCACCTTTCAGTATGTATTTGTGGCTACAGTTCTACTTCTACAGCCATTTTCATCAGCTCTCTGCCCTGGCAAATGTCAATGTGTGCTTGGAGCAAAACATTATTTGGTCAGGAAATTTAACAAACATCCTAAATGTCCACATCAAGTACTATAAGTATCTTGTGACAAGCATTCAGCATAGTTAACAGAAGTGGCACCAAGCAAAAATGCAATTTCTTAATTCTTTTGTCTGCAAAACATCTATCACAGAAAAAAAATACTCAAAACAAAAAATAATGTTTAATTAAGCTTTTGGGGGTTCTGCCCTGTCATCCCTTAATTATGAATCAACTGCAAAGGCAAACTTGATTTCAGGAAGAAAAAATATGAGTTTTGCAGTGTTAGCTAATTTAAGAGATCTTTTGATGGAAAACCTCAAAAAGGAGATTTAATGAAACAGAAAATTCTGTAAATCATAAGATTCTTGTTTGCCGGGCAGCATTCATGAACTCCTGTGTCATACTTTATGGTGAACCTGCCCAGAGCTCATTACAGATAACATCTGAATATGTAGAGTCAAAACTGGCTTTGACATGTCATTTTAAATATTAGTCTAACCAGGTAAACTGATTAAACACATGCATATTTTTGTATGGTAGCCTGTCACCATTGCCTGGTTGAATTATTTGTTTTGCATCACATTGTAGGCAAAATAAGACAGAGGAGGCTAATTCCAGGACTAAAGGTTGAAGTTGACTGAGAGCTTATAATCAAACTCATCTGAGATGGACTTCCACACAAGTGTAGACTGACATATTACATATAAATCTCCCTGTTAGAATAACATGGCATTTTTCAGTAATGTCCTCTTCAGGCTATCATTTGAATACCCTTTGTCTATCTTGTTCAGTGAAATAGTCTGTCCATATCTGTGCATATTGCTGGAAACCACATACTTCATCAGAAACTGATATTGCAAAACAAACATCATTTGAGTTCCTCTAAAAAAAGCCTATAGATGTTTAGTTTTCCAAAAATTATTTCCTTCATTAATGTGAAATGATACAGTCATTATAACTAAACATGTCTCAAAGATTATTATTTAATTTTCTGAGTAAGAATGACATTAGATGTGACTAGGCAACTTACCTTTTACAATATTGTTTATTTGGAAGGTTGAGTTTATAGGTAGTTCTAATGCTGTGTGATTAATTATACAGATAACAGGTGAGTCTATTTTTGCTGGAACAGTGATGTTACTTTGTACATAATATGTCTTGTCTGTGGTATGTAAATAGACGGCGTTTGTAGAATTTAAAACCTCCATGCCATTCTGTAACCAGGTAATGCTGATCTCTTTTGGGTAAAATCCTTCTGAAGTGCAGCTTAATGTCACATTTTCATTAAGCATAATTTGCTTTGTGGGTCCAGAAACTGATGGAGCAGAAGGTATTCCTTAAACAAATGTCAAAATTAATACAAGAGGAACATAAATGTGAAGACACTGACAATATAGGATTGATTATGGTTGACAATCAAATGCAGTCATATAATATTACTATTATATTGACATTTTAGATACAGAACATAAAACACAGACTTTCAGATACCAGAATGTAAATGCATCTTCGTATTACAGCCATTCAGTGGGGTACCTGATTGTGAATACTGAGCAGATTGCACAGACAGAAATATCGGACTTAGATCATCATTTAAACTGGAATATGGTACAGAGTATATAAAGAAAGCCTGACTCACTTGTATAATTTACCCTTAGGCTGTGCTGATATCCCAGTACAAGATGTCAGCAGCAGAACCTGCCTTAGTAGGAGCCACTTTACATGTGATGCAGTCAGGAATCATTAGATCTGTCTAATCCACAGAAGTGAACTCAAAATATACCAAATGCATGGCTGACACCTTTAAAAAGCAAAATCAAAGAACAACTAAATTATATAATATGCTCCTGTCTCACACTATGTGGTTGTTTTCTAGAATACAGCACAATAGTCTTAAACATTGCAAGTATGCTATATACATACATTATGAATACTGACCGTCTATTGATTTGCAAGGATAAAACTCGGGTAACATCCTTTCAAAGAAAACACATGCAAGTGTTGTAGAGACATGGGATAAGTTCATAGGTTCATAGGTAGGTACTAGACTATTGGACCTAGGGCCTATATAAGCCTAGCTAAAAAGGTACCCCGGCTTTCACCACCCAAGAAAGCTGTTTTCCTCTGCCCCTGTCAAACAGAGCCACAGAAGTGATCCCCGGGGTGAATTTCCTATTTCCCATCCAATTATCAAGATTTTTCTTGAAGAGTGCTAATGAGGAACTCTGTTTGACATAGACAGGTAGTCTGTTCCAGAGTATGGGAAGTCTCTGGGACAGGAATCTATCCTTCCAGCATGTTCTGTTTATTGTGGTGACAAGGTTTAGGTCCCTAGAGCATGTAGCTTAGAGGGATTGGGATTTCTTTAAGTGGAGCATGTCCAACAACTCTGGGTTTGACATAGCTTTGTATGTCAGGCAGAGATCGCCTCTGAGTAGGTGATATGCGACAGAGTAAAGCTGAAGTTTTTTTGAGACGGTCTGCGTAGGGCATCTGTTTGAGGCCAGTAATCCTTTTTGTGAGGTATTTCTGTGGTTTTTACAGTTGTTGTAGATGTCTTGTGAGGTATATACCAAAAGGGGTGTTGTACTCTATAATGGGTCTAATGAGTGATGAGTAGAGGGGAACAATGCCTCTTTTTTCTGGATGAGAAACCTTTTGTGATGAGGTGTGCCACATAGAAGGATTTCCTGACCACTGCGGTGATGTGATTATCAAAGGAGAGACAACTGTCCACCTGTGTTCCAAGGTCTGTTATCACACTTTCAGTGTTAAGTAGACTACCGCCTATGTGGTAGTTCATGGGTACAGAGTTTTTGCCAAAGGGGATGACAATGCACTTTTTGGCACTGAGCTTGAGGCCATGGCTTTGTCACCAGGCATCTGTCTCAGTGAGGCCTTTTTGTAGGATGTCTACATCGTTAGGAGTTTCGATTATGGCTCCTAGTTTGCAGTCATCTGCGAACTTAGTTAGCCAAAGACCTTCTGTGTTAGCCTGTACTTCAGAGAAGTAGATATCAAACAGGAGAGAACCCAGGACTGAATCCTGTGGTACTCCACTTATCACTGGTCTGAAGTTGGATTTGGAGTCTGCTACTTTCACAGTGTGGGTTATGTCAGTAAGCCAGTTGGCAACCCATCTTGTGACATAGGGATTTATACCTAGTTTAGTGAGTTTATCTATAATTCCAGAGTGGGGGATGGTGTCAAAAGCCTTGGTGATATCTAGATAGGCTGTGTGAACCACCTTACCCTCATCTATGGCTTTGGTGACTGCTTCAACGAAGTCTATCAGGTTTAGTAGACATAATCTGCCTTTTACAAACCCGAACTGTGTGGGGTGCAGAGTTTGGAGATTACCAATGTCTTTGTTTATGAGTTTCATGATGATACATTCCATGGCCTTGCAGACCAGGCTCGTCAGGCTAATGGGGCGATAGTTCCTGGGTTCTGTCATGGCTCCCCCCTTTATGGAGTGGGATAACCGTCGCAGTGCGCCATTCAATGGGCACAAAGCCTGAGGTGGGGCTATGATTGAACATGGTACTTAGGTGGGGTGCCAGTTCATTCTATAGTTTGTGTAGAATGCAGCCTGGGATGTTGTCAGGTCCCATGGATGCTGTGTTCTTGGCTTTGGAGAGTGAGGTTTTTACTTGTGCAGCTGTGATTACAGGAACTTTGCATTCTTCTGTTATAGAGATGGGCCCTTTAGGGGGTGAGAGGGGGATAAAGTTAGCACTGAATCTATTTGCCAGGATGTTGGCCATATCAGTTGGTCCTGTATATTTAGTGCCATTGAGCTGTAACTCAGAGCAGACCTGAGTGTTTCCATTGAGATTCTTGACATAGCTATAGAATGCTTTGTGGTTGTCTTTAGAATCAGTGGTGATTTTGTTTTCATAACTAGCATAACATAATAATAATAGGATAACACAATGGTATGCTGGTTCTTTGGTTAAACTGAAATACTGGTTTCCTTCCCACCTTTGTATGCTTTGTCTATTTTGGTATTACATTAAGACAGCAAAACTGATGCAAATATATCAATTATCCACGTTTTTTTTTTGTACAGCCAAGTAAAATCTACAAGCTGATGCATAGTCCACTATAATGTAATAACTCCTGTACAACATGCGTACCTACAATGCTGTATATACAATGAAGTTTATGCCGCATACCTAAGCATTTGAATGTATATCTTCTTGCAAATGTTGTGTAATATTTTACTTTTCACTGGCACGTCTTTTCCATTTATTGTACACACAATCTTTGTCAAATGCCTAAGAAACATAACTTTTTATTCTTTCTATTTCTAAGTGCATTTCTTACCTGTTATTGATTTTGCTACTGTGGCACAGGTCATGGCTGACAAAGGTCCCTGGGCCAGTTTTCTTACCAAGTTAACAAAGTATAAGTAAATAAATACTAAATAGAAGCCATGCCATGTACACATCAATTATTTACACTTCCTTCTTCTACACATGCTCCTTCCTTTGTAAATAACCAATGACAACACTGAATACCTTCAGTATGTTTAGCCACTTGGAAATACCACTCCACATTACCCATCAAACAGAAACATACAAGCCAAAACACTAAGCCTTGTAATCCAAATCAGGTCATCTGCCACCATATTCCATCTCAAAAACAAGCTACTATAACCACTCTTTACTCATTTTGACATAGTTTCACAATCAACAAAATAAAAATAAAAATTGCAACACACTAAAATACAATACTTTTCTGGGTAGAAACACACAAAGCAAATCACTGGGCGGCTTTTACAATAGTTGTTCCTCTGGCATTTGTTTTCACTTAAATAGTGTTATTAGCATTTTCCAAAGTACAATAAATCATGAACATTAAGAAAAATTTACATCTATGTAAATATTTTAACAGCAAATTTCTTAATTCATTAAAAAATAAAATGTAATTTAAAGAATTGTCATGGTTAAAACAGGTGCAGTCTTGTCCATATTAGAACTGTCTGAATCCAGGCTGGAGAGTTTGTGATTCCACTCATTCATGTCGTATGTTTTCATGATTCTTTTCATTAACTTCATCCCATACCTCTCAACCTCTTTGTGGAAGAATTTTAGGAAGTGGAAATTTTCCTGTTACTTCAACAGTAAAAGCACTGGTTCTGCAATGAAACATTGATTTCCACAATTCCGAAGATCAGAAATGGTGAACAAATTATGCCCCAAAACCAGAAGGGCAAAAAAATACCTTTAAATGCTTTTCACAGGGTGGCAAGCCCCACTGAACATTCCCCAGACATATATATACCAGTTCCACAGTCACGCCAAACCAAAGATGGGATACATCATCCAAAAGAGATAAATCATTGTTGGTGCACACATAGAAATCGCACCATGCAATGATTTCTTATGGGAAACAGAGTGAGATTAAGGCTATGTTAGTTTTTTTTTCCAGACTGCTGACACTCAAGGACTTTTACTTTGATCATCTGTTATTTATTTTTTATTCAACTATTTTGGGTAGTACTGCTGGGGGGTACTGTACAAGGAAGCATTCAGCTGATGTTCTGCGTGACTCACTCCCCAAAAACAAGTGAAGCTCCACTGGCTAGTTTGCTGGCTTTTTGTTTAATTGTTTAAATTGCAGAGGCCTGCATTCCTCATTCCCCATTTGGTTGGGCTACACAGAGCTCTATACTGTACAGCAGTGGAGATCATTGCAATCCATAGATACACTTGAAAGTAAACTCAGTCTATAGCCTAGAGTCCCTGTTTTACCCCCTCTCCAACTTACATTCATGGTCAAGCCACATCTAGTAGTCATAGTTGTTATATAACTTATAATTGTAATCAGTCCACATCCTTATGATATGCTTTAAGTTTGGACATACTGTTAATGCTAGGTTAGTTGTGTTGTCTACTAAACTATCTTACCTTGATAAGACTCCTGGAGGTGAGATCTGCCAGTACCAAAGGCTGGATACTATGACCTCTTGTATTTAAGATCCCTTGCTTCTACTGACAAGATGACAAATGATATTGGTAGTAATTTTTAATGCTGCAATAAATATGCTCACCTGGATGATATCAAAGACAAATTAGCTTGTATCCCTTCTGCTGCCAGCTTCATAGCACTTGTTATTTTAGGCACTGTAGGAACTGCCTAAAGCTCACAGGAAATGGATTGTTTCTAGACATTCTTGATACTATCTAGGAAAGATGTAAGTATCTGTATAACATGGAGGCTACCCTCTCAGCTAAACCAATGGACTTTAAGCAAAACACATTTTCACTCACGGTTTTGCATGATTAGTTGAAACCAACATTTTTATTTGCTTTGTTCAATATGTTTGCCCCACAGCTGACTATCAGCTGACACTAGTGCATCTCCTTGTCAACCTGGCCCACCAGGCTATTCTTTTCTCCCCTGGACTTACCCTGTCCCCAACCCATATTTGCACTGTAACTGAGAATTTGTTTCATTGCAAAAATAACACTCTCCTTACCTAAGTGTAGTGCTTAGAATGCATTCAGGGCTGAGAGAAACTACGTTTCCATATTTTTCAGGAACAATTTACTACTAGGAAAGCTCCTCAGGACCCACAAATCAAATTTACTGAACTCTGGCTTACCATAAATAAAATAAATTCTTACTTTGAGTGATGGGGGGGTCCTCATAGGTAGGATGCTGGCATGTTTTAATGGAGGCATGAAGTCCAGAAGGTAAAACAACTAGACTGGAAAGGGCAAAGGGCAAGACTGAGTTCCGATGTATGTAGGGGAAATAAATCCCTCTATAAACAAACTTATGAATAACCTGTACAGAGTTATCAGGAATAGTCTGATCTGTATTCCATGTGTTTTGAATCTAAAATGATGGTATTCATGAAAGTTTTGCCTTTTTTTGCTAACAGTTTTAATGAGAACCAGTTCTGTGCATTATTTAAAAGTCTGCAATAAAAGGACAGTTTGTTTCTTTCGGCTTTTCCCGGTTAGGGGTCGCCACAGCGGAACTCCGGTCCGCTAATGATTGGCAGTAGATTTTGACGTGCTGGCTTGCCGGGCCTAACGCACAACCTTCAAAGAAGGAACGCCCATTCACGCATGTCGCCACACAGAAGACGCTCTGAGAATCGAACGAGCAACATCTAACTGTGAGGCGACAATGCTACCGCAGCACCACCACCGCAGTTCTGCAAGAAGGGAAGAGTATTCTTAATAAACTGTTTATGAATGAAGCATGGAAACTTTAGAAGCATGTAGTTAAAATGTATCTTTTTTTGAACTAATGATTGCAACATGCCCCAATAGTGAAGTATTGTAAAAACACTGTACAGATTGATGGATTATAAGCAATTAACTGACAGCTTGTAAGCCTTTACTTTTCAAATTCAAGTGCAGACTGGGATGGCACTGACTGAGGGTGCTTCCCAGGACACTGAATTCTCTTTGTACAACTCTGTCCTGTTCTGACAATGATTTTTATTAGATCTTTACTCTCAGCCATACTAGTGAATGCCTGAAAACTTTCATTCTTTGTCAAAGGCTTACAAGCTGTTTTTCTCAAAACTTGCATTTTATCTGTCTCTGGCCTAGCACTCAAGTGTGGGGACATTTACTGCACTGTTATAACTTGTTGATACTTGTGAACCTCTGCTATCTCTGAAAAAACAAAAAAACAAAAACATCTTGCTTTTTTCCCACTTTTCTGAGATTTAAAAAAAGTTCAGTTACAGGCTTGCTGTTCTGAACTGTTTGTAAGTTTCTTGGAGGCCATTTTTTGCTTGGGCTAAAGGGAAGTCTCTCTGTTCATCAGTGGCAGTGATAAACATTGAGCAGCCTGCCTGCCCCTGTGGGAGTGGTTACTGACTTGAAACTGTAGTTTTATTGGCCATTTTGGGTCAATTCCTAACTCCTTGATCTTCCTCTCTTAAATCCAGATTGCCTCGTGGTTTTGGCGTCTTTTCAGACTTGTTGGCTGTTGGTGAAGCACCCACCAAGAGGAGAAAACGCTGAGAGAAGAAAGGAGCCACTTTTGAGATTTTAAGTATTTTTCTTCAGATTATTTGCTAAGTTTTTCTGCATAGCCGCCTACTTTGAAAATTTTCTGGCTTGTTAAACTTGATTTCTGCATTAGTAACTGTATTTAGAGCACAACCTAGAGCTGTTTACTGAATTTCCTGTTTGCACTTATTTTTAAAATCGTTTTTTTCTCAAAACTTGCATTTTATCTGTCTCTGGCCTAGCACTCAAGTGTGGGGTCATTTACTGCACTGTTATAACTTGTTGATGCTTGTGAACCTCTGCTATCTCTGAAAAAAACAAAAAAACAAAAAAAATCTTGCTTTTTTCCCACTTTTCTGAGATTTAAAAAAGTTCAGTTACAGGCTTGCTGTTCTCTACTGTTTGTAAATTTCTTGGAGGCCATTTTTTGTTTGGGCTAAAGGGAAGTCTCTCTGTTCATCAGTGGCAGTGATAAACATTGAGCTGCCTGCCTGCCCCTGTGGGAGTGGTTACTGACTTGAAATTGGCCATTTTGGGTCAATTCCAAACTCCTTGATCTTCCTCTCTTAAATCCCTCTTTTGTGTGGTTTTGCACGTTTTTGTGCATAGCGCAACAATGGGCAGCGCCGCCTAATTGGGTTTAAACTATTCCTGGCTCAACAAAGTCTGCTCTTCACTTTTTCCCTTAGAACTGCTCTATCTCTCAATTTAAACACCATATTCTCATTCTAAGGCCCTTCACTGGTCCAAATAAGTAATCTTACAAGTTAGCACTATTAAACCATAAGCACTACTTACTCTTATACTCTCTACGATTACCTTGTCCCCTATTGGTCCATCTTAATTCAGTTTCCCTATATTACTCTAGCATGTCCAAAGGTCAGTCAATGGTTTCCTCTCCAGTCCAGCTGGTGAATCTGGGAATTTTGAGGCAATGTTACAACTGTCTCATGTACACGGACAACCCTCTCCTCCTCCAAACAGGTTCAAATATATGAGAGAGATGCAACCATATAGCCAGACTGGAGGCTGAGCTCTCTCATCTCAAAACTGGTGAAACCAGTCAGGAGGAGAAGGTAACCTCACACAACACAATTCCAGTATCACATAGTCCCACCACATCAGCGAACCAAACACATAAATACACAAAACATACTGAGCCTCTAAATAAAAATCTACCTAAGCAACAGAGACCTCCAAAGCAGACATCCAAGCAAACGCTACCCCAAAACAAAACACGCACAACACATAGCCCACAAAGTCAGTGTGCCAAGCAGCCACAACCCTTAAGGCTGAATAACACACCTGATACTCTTGTAATAGGTGACTCTATTGTCAGACACACTGACGTCCCACTCACCAGGCTGAATAAAGAGAAGGTCACAGTGAGCTGCCTGTCGGGCGCTAGGATCCGCCACATAGCGCAAGCACTCAGGTCACTCCAAAGCAAATACAAATATGACTCAGTCATTGTACATGCTGGTGTGAATGACCTGAGACGTACCTCCCTGGACTACATGAAAAGAGACATAGAGGAGCTCTCTGATCATGTAGCCCAGGCCGGTATGACCCTGACCTTGAGCAGCATCTTATCCTCACCTAGAACGATACCACAGTACAAAGACAAAATGATCGATTTTAACAATTGGCTAAAATTTTGGTGTCATTCTAAGGGGATCCAGTGTCTGTCAGCCTGGGATGACATGCTCAACAAGCCACGTTGCTTCGCTAGGGACGGCTTGCACCTGTCACCACTGGGCTTTCAGATATTGGCAAAGACTCTTGCCACCCCCATAGTGCCTTTTTTAGGCAAGGCTCAAAAGTCAAACCCACCTCCATAGACAGCACAAGAAACAAGAAACTAAGGGTAATGCTGCTAAACGCCAGAAGTCTTAACCTCAAGATGCACGCACTCGAAGCTCTCCTCAGTATGGAGAACATCGATATCTGTGCAGTGACAGAAACCTGGTTCAAGTCTCCAGAAAGCACCCCAGCACTACCAGGTTATACCTCATATCATGCTTTTCGGCCCCAAAACCTGGACCGAACCACAAAAGGAGGGGGAGTGTCCATATTTATCAAGGATATCCACACCTCCAGGTTAGTGGCATTGCACTAAGTATCGGAGACCATCCATGTGCAACTAACAGTGGGCAAGACTGCTTTTCAGTTTATAGCATTCTACAGACCACCCTCTCAAAGTCAGGAATCCCACTCGGCTTTCCTGAAAACATTGGAGAACATGAAGATCTCTCCGAACACCATTATATTGGGCGACTTCAACTACCCAAACATAGACTGGGAGCACTACTCAAGCCCCAGCACCTTAGCCCAAAGGTTCCTGGAAATTATAAACTCAAATGCTATGGAACAACTAGTCACCACTCCCACAAGAGGGGATAACATACTAGACCTGATCATTACCAACATGGGGACTCTATGCTCCACACCTGAAGTATATCCCTCATTGGTAAGATCAGACCATAAATTAATTTCACTGGATGTCCACATCCCGACCCCACCCCCAGCCCAAAAAAACCACAGTGAAAAACTTCTCAAAAGCGAACTTCTCACTTCTCAAAACCGAAGTGGAATCCTTCAAGGCTCCAGGGCCAGTAGAAACTACGGCCCAAACTGCAGAATCCTATATAAATGCATTCTACGGACATCTCCAGGAATGCATGGATCATGCTATCCCAAACAAAATCAAAACCCAAACATCCAAAGGCAGGCGTCCAGTCTGGTGGACCCCAGCCATAAATAAACTGTACAACAGAAGGAGGAAGATACTACATGATAGAGCAAAATCCCTAATAGGGAAGGCATCTCTGATTAGTGCTAGCAAAAAATTACGATCCCTCATAAAATCCTCCAAGGCCAGCTTCGAGAGAAAAATTGCTCAGGACACTAAAGACAATCATAAGGCTTTTTTCAGTTATGTTAGGAACCTGGGATGTAACTCCCAGACTTGTTCTGAGTTGATTCTAAACGACAAAAAATACACTGAAACCACAGACATCGCCAATATCCTGGCAGACAGGTTCAGTGCAAACTTCTCCACCCCCCCCCCCCAAAAAAAGAGCAAGTATCTATCCCGGCAGAGGGCTGCCTCCCAAACATCTCTGATGCTCAGGTGAAGGCTGCCCTCTCCAAAGCAAAAAACACTGCTTCCATGGGACCAGATGGCATCCCGGGTTGCGTCCTACATGAACTCCAAGAAGAACTAATCCCTCAAATAAGACAGCTGTACAATCTCAGCCTCACTACAGGATATGTGCCCACAGAATGGCGTACAGCAACAGTGGTCCCACTCCACAAAGGTGGAGCCTCTACGGACCCTGGAAATTATCGCCCCATAAGCCTGACTAGCTTAGTCTGCAAGGCTATGGAGAGGATCATCATGGAGCTCATAAACAAAGACATTGGGGACCTACAGACACTAGATCCTACCCAGTTCATCTTCGTCAAGGGCAGATCCTGCCTTTTGAACCCAGTTGACTTCTTCGAAACAGTCACCAAAGCCATAGATGAAGGGAAGGTAGTCCACACAGCCTATCTGGACCTAGCAAAGGCATTTGACACAATACCCCACTCGGGCATCATAGATAAGCTATCCAGCTTAAATATAAACCCCTATGTCACAAGATGGGTCACAAACTGGCTCAAAGACAGAACCCACAGAGTGAGAGTTGCTGGAGCCATGTCAGACTCGAAACCGTTCACAAGTGGCATCCCACAAGGTTCTGTCCTGGGACCGCTCTTGTTCGGTATATACTTTTCCGAGGTACAGGCCAACGTGGGAGGACTATGGCTCACGAAGTTCACAGACGAATGTAAACTAGGCGCCATAATCAACTCTCCAGCTGACACAAACATCCTTCAAAAAGGTCTCACAGAGACGGATAACTGGTGCCAGAGCCATGGTCTAAAGCTAAATGCCAAAAAGTGTATAGTCATACCCTTTGGCAAAAACAATGTGCCCACAAATTACCACATAGGTGGTAACCCATTAAGTACAGAGAAAGTAATTAGGGATCTGGGGACCCAAGTTGATAGCAATCTCTCCTTTGACAACCACATTGCCAACGTGGTTAAAGACACCTTTTACATAGCCCACCTCATCATGAAAGGATTCACATCTAGATCAAGAGAGGTAATCGTGCCCCTTTATTCATCCCTCATCAGGCCCATCATAGAATACAATGCCCCTTTTGGGATGTACCTTACCCGACACCTGCAGCAATTAGAAAGACCCCAAAAGTACCTCACCAAGAGGATCAAGGGACTCAAACAGATGCCATATGCTGCTCGGTTAAAAAAACTCCAGCTCTACTCAGTTGCATACCGCCTACTTCGAGGCGATCTATGCCTGACATATAAAGCTATGTCAAATCCAGAATTAATGGACATGCTCCACCTCAGTAAATCTAAATCCCTTAGAGCCACACGCTCGAGGGACTTGAACCTCAGCACTGAAATAAATAGAACTTGCTGGAGGGACAGATTCATAACCCAGAGGCTCCCTTCGCTCTGGAACAGAATTCCAATTCATGTTAGGCAGACCATCTCACTGAATCTCTTCAAGAAGAATCTTGATGAGTGGATGGGGGATCGTAGGTTTGTCCCGGGGATTACTTCCGTGTCACTATTAGACAGAGGCACAGCAAACTAAACCTTAAAAAGGGCACAGTATACTCAAATCAAGGGGTGGCGTAAGCCAAACAAAATTGGGCTAGGCTTATAATTGTCCCAGGGCAGATAGCCTAGTATGAACCTATGAACCTATGAACCTATAAATTTCAAGAAAGCATCATGAATTTCTATGTAAAAATGGGACTATTGAGGAACTAGGATAATTCCTTCTCTTCCATGGTACACATTATCACAAATCTGCTAACAATTCATCACAGATTTCCTCATTAAATATTTAGAAGTGATATTAGTTCTGTAAATTCAACAGCTGAATGCACAGATTAATAATGCAGCCATGTTCTGATTGTGAATTCTGTCCCGTACAGACTGATGATTAGATACTATTTATCTGACATATCTTCTAGCTGTCTGTGAACAAATCATTCAGGCAGAAAAATGGCTTATAATGCAAACATCTTATTTTACACATCTGCGATAAATAAATAAATTCAAAGATATTTATCTTACCCTAACCTACACAGCATATTCATGCCAAATAACATTATGGGTGATGCTGTTCATTTTTATGATATACTGATTTTGCTTTGCATAAAATAATATTAAAAAGAAAACACTTTACCTTTTATGATGTCATTTATGTTGAAATCTGATTGTATAGGTGTGTCCAATGCTGTATGATTAATTGTGCAGTTGACAGATGAATCTATTTCTGCTAGAACAGTGATGTTGCTTTGTACTCGATATGTCTTGTCTTCTCCATTTAAATTTACAGCTTTTTTTGCATTAAGAAGCTCGGTCTCATTCTTCCACCAGGTAACACTGATATTTGAAGGATAAAAACCTGATGCTGTACAGGTTAATGTCACATTTGTATTAACC